>NC_052066.1:6140152-6442129 GCF_015852505.1 Tachyglossus aculeatus | reverse complement strand
TAAAATAAATAAATAAATAGAGTAATAAATATGTACAAACATATATACAGATGCTCCCCCTTTTGGACTGTGAGCCCACTGTTGGGTAGGGACTGTCTCTATATGTTGCCAACTTGTATTTCCCAAGCGCTTAGTACACTGCTCTGCACACAGTAAGCGCTCAATAAATACGATTGATGATGATATATACATATATACGCTTCTCTGAAGCACAGAGAAGTGAAGTGACTTGCCCAAAGTCACACAGCTGACAAGTGGCGGAGTCAGGATTGGAACCCACGCCCTCTGACTCCCAAGCCGGTGCTCTTTCCACTAAGCCAAGCTGCTTCTCAGCACTTCCAAACACTTCATTCATTCATTCATTTATTCATTCATTCATTCATTCATTCATTCAATCCTATTTATTGAGCACTTACTGTGTGCAGAGCACTGTACTAAGCGCTTGGGAAGTACAAGTTGGCAACATATAGAGATGGTCACTACCCAACAGCGGGCTGTCTCTGTATGTGTCTCTAAGTGCACTTCCAAGCACTTAGTCCAGTGCTCTGCCCACAGTAAGCGCTCAATAAATACGATTGAATGAATGAATGAATATGTGCCAGGCACTGTACTAAGCGCTGGGGGTGGATGCAAACAAATCAGCTTGGACTTTGTCTCTGTCCAGAAGCAGCGTGGCTCAGTGGAAAGAGCCCGGGTTTAGGAGTCAGAGGTCGTGGGTTCTAATCCCACCTCAGCCACTTGTCAGCTGGGTGACTTTGGGCCAGTCGCTTAACTTCTCTGGGCCTCAGTTCCCTCATCTGTCAAATGGGGATGAAGACTGTGAGCCCCATGTGGGACAACCTGATCACCTTGTATCTCCCCCAGTGCTTAGAACAGTGCATAATAATAATAATAATAATAATAATAATAATAATAATAATAATAATAATAATAGTATTTGTTAAGCGCTTACTATGTGCCAAGCACTGTTCTAAACACTGGGGGAGATCCAAGGTGATCAGGTTGTCCCACGGGGGGGGGGGGGGGGGGGGGGGGGGGGGGGGCTCACAGTCTTCATCCCCATTTTACAGACGATGTAACTGAGGCCCAGAGAAGTGAAGTGACTTGCCCAAAGTCACCCAGCTGACAGTTGGTGGAGCCGGAATTTGAACCCATGACCTCTGACTCCAAAGCTCTTTCCACTGAGCCACGCTGCTTCTCTGCTTGGCACATTGTAAGTGCTTAACAAACACCATTATTATTATTATTGTTATTGTGGGGCTCACAGTCTCCATCCCCATTTGACAGATGAGGTCACTGAGGCCCAGAGAAGTGAAGCGACTCGCCCAAGGCCACACAGCAGACAAGTTGCGGAGGCAGGATTAGAACCCACAACCTCCTAATTTCCAGGCCCGGGCTGTAGCCACTAGGCCTTACTGCTTCCCAAACCCAGCGGGGCCGGAGATTTCCCTGCCACGAGGAATCCAGGGGAGCCGATAATTTAAAGGATTAAAAGCCGCTTCCTTTACAGAATCTCGGGGGGGAATCAATCAATCAATCAATTGTATTTATTGAGCGCTTACTGTGTGCAGAGCACTGTACTAAGCGCTTGGGAAGTCCAAGTTGGCAACATATAGAGACAGTCCCTACCCAACAGTGGGCTCACAGTCTAAAAGGCCTTTGTGCCTAACGCTAATTAATCAATCGAGGGCATTTCTTGAGCGCTCATTGTGTGCAGAGCACTGGACTGAGCGCTTGGGAGAGGCCGGTGGAAACTGTGTGACTTTGGGCAAGTCACTCAACTTCTCTGGGCCTCAGTGACCTCATCTGGAAAATGGGGATGAAGACGGTGAGCCCCCCCGATGGGACAACCTGATCACCTTGTATTCATTCATTCATTCATTCATTCAATCGTATTTATTGAGCGCTTGCCGTGTACAGAGCACTGTACTAAGTGCTTGGGAAGTTCAAATTGGCAACATATAGAGACGGTCCCTACCCAACAGTGGGCTCACAGTCTAGAAGCTTAATAAATGCTATTATTATTATTATTATTATTATTATTATTATTATTATTATTATGTGCCAAGCACTGTTCTATGCCGAGGGGTAGATACGAGGTGATCAGGTTGTCCCCCGTGGGGCTCACAGTCTTAGTCCCCATTTTACAGTAGGGACCGTCTCTATATGTTGCCAACTTGTACTTCCCAAGCGCTTAGTACAGTGCTCTGCACACAGAAAGCGCTCAATAAATATGAATGAATGAATAAGGCACAGAAAATAAATTGACTTGCCCAAAGTCACCCAGCTGACAAGCGGCAGAGGTGGGATTAGAACCCACCACCTCTGACTCCCAAGCCTATGCTCTTTCCACTAAACTACTGATGCACTGTCCTCTCCCAAGCGCTTAGTACAGTGCTCCGCACTCAGTAAGCACTCAATACACTAGACTGTCAACTCGCTGTGGGCTGGGAATGTGATCGTCTATTGCTCTATTGATAGAGGCAGCGTGACTTCATCAATCATCATCATCAATCGTATTTATTGAGCACTTACTGTGTGCAGAGCACTGGACTAAGCGCTTGGGAAGTACAAGTTGGCAACATATAGAGACGGTCCCTACCCACCAGTGGGCTCACAGTTTAAAAGGGGGAGACAGAAAACAAAACCAAACATACCAACAAAATAAAATAAATAGAATAGATATTACAAGTAAAATAAATAAATAAATAAATAGAGTAATAAATATGTACAAACATATATACATATATACAGGTGCTGTGGGGAAGGGAAGGAGGCGAGATGGGGGGATGGAGTAACTTAGTAGAAAGAGCCCAGGCTTGAGAGTCAGAGGTCATGGGTTCTAATCCTGACTCCGCCACTTGTCTGATGTGTGACTTTGGGCAAGCCACTTCACTTCTCCGGGCCTCAGTTCCCTCATCTGGAAAATGGGGATGAAGACCGTGAGCCCCACGTGGGACAACCTGATCACCTTGTATCTCCCCTGGCGCTTAGAACAGTGCTTGGCACACAGTAAGCGCTTAACAAATTCAGCACTTAGAGCAGTGCTTGGCACATAATAAATAGTTAAATTCAGTGCTTAGAGAAGCAGCGTGGCTCTGGAAAGAGTTCGGGCTTTGGAGTCAGAGGTCATGGGTTCAAACCCCGGCTCTGCCAATTGTCAGCTGTGTGACTTTGGGCAAGTTACTTAACTTCCCTGTGCCTCAGTTCCCTTATCTGTAAAATGGGGATTAAGATTGTGAGCACCCCGTGGGACAGCCTGATCACCTAGTAAGAATAATAATAATAATAATAATGACATTTATTGAGCGCTTACTATGTGCAAAGCACTGTTCTAAGCGCTGGGATGGTTACAAGGTGACCAGGTTGTCCCACAGAGGGCTCACAGTCTTAATCCCCATTTTACAGATGAGGCAACTGAGGCCCAGAGAAGCAAAGTGACTTGCCCAAAGTCACACAACTGACAAGTGGTGGTCGGAATTTGAACCCATGACTTCTGACTCCAAAGCCCGGGCTCTTTCCACTGAGCCACGCTTGTAACCTCCCCAGCGCTTAGAAAAGTGCTTTGCACAAAGTATGTGCTTAATAAATGCCATTATTATTATTATCACTTAGCACATGGTAAACGCTGAACAAATTCATCTCTTCAAGCAGTGGTTGGCACATAAAAAAAAAAACCCAGTATTTGTTAAGCGCTTACTACGTGCCAATCACTGTTCTAAGCGCTGGGGTAGATACAAGGTGATCAGGTTGTCACACATGATGCTCCCAGTCTTATTAATCCCCATTTTCCAGCTGAGGTCACTGAGGCCCAGCGAAGTGAAGCGACTTGCCCAAAGTCACACAGCAGATAAGTGGCGGAGGCGGGATTAGAACCCACGACCTCTGGCTCCCAACCCCGCACTCTTTCCACTAAGCCACCCTGCTTCCTTAGTAAGTCACAGAAGTCACCTAGAAGTGGTTACATAGTAAGCGCTTAACAAATACACCGTCATGGGTTCCAATCCTGGCTCCGCCACTTGTCAGCTGAGTGACTTTGGGCAAGTCACTTCACTTGCAGAGAAGCAGCGTGGCTCAATGGAAAGAGCCCGGGCTTGGGAGTCAGAGGTCATGGGTTCAAATCCCGGGTCCGCCAACTGTCAGCTGTGTGACCTTGGGCAACTTACTTCACTTCTCTGCATCTCAGTGACCTCATCTGTAAAATGGGGATGAAGACTGTGAGCCCCCCGTGGGACAACCTGATCACCTTGTATCCCTCTCCAGCTCTTAGAACAGTGTTTTGCACTTAACAAATGCTATTATTATTATTATTATCATTATTATTATTATTTGTGAGTCCCCTGTGGGACCACCTGATCACCTTGTAACCTTCCCAGCGCTTAGATCAGTGCCTTGCACATAGTAAGCACTTAACAAATGCCATTATTATTTTTTGTGAACCCCCGTTGGGACAACCTGATCACCTTGTAACCTCCCCAGCGCTTAGAACAGTGCATGGCACATAGTAAGCGCTTAACACATGCCATTATTATTATTATTATTATTTGTGAACCCCCGTTGGGACCACCTGATCACCTTGTAACCTCCCCAGCGCTTAGATCAGTGCCTTGCATGTAGTAAGCGCTTAACAAGTGCCGTTATCATTATTATTGAGCGCTCAATAAATGCGATTGATGATGATGATGATGTATATATGTTTGTACATATTTATTTATTTATTTTACTTGTACATATCTATTCTATTTATTTTATTTTATTAGTATGTTTGGTTTTGTTCTCTGTCTCCCCCTTTTAGACTGTGAGCCCACTGTTGGGTAGGGACTGTCTCTATATGTTGCCAATTTGTACTTCCCAAGCGCTTAGTACAGTGCTCTGCACATAGTAAGCGCTCAATAAATACGATTGATGATTGATGATGACGATGATTATTATTTGTGAACCCCCGTTGGGACAACCTGATCACCTTGTAACCTCCCCAACGCTTAGATCAGTGCCTTGCACGTAGTAAGCGCTTAACAAATGCCATTATTATTATTATTTGTGAACCCCCTGTGGGACAACCTGATCACCTTGTAACCTCCCCAACGCTTAGATCAGTGCCTTGCACATAGTAAGCGCTTAACAAATGCCATTATTATTATTATTATTTGTGAACCCCCGTTGGGACAACCTGATCACCTTGTAACCTCCCCAGCGCTTCGATCAGTGCCTCGCACACAGTAAGCGCTTAATAAATGCCATCATTATTATTATGTATTGAGCGCTTACTGTGTGCAGAGCACTGTCCTAAGCGCTTATGTCCTTCTCACCTGAGCTTTGCTCCATGATCTCCTTCTGGCACATGTTCTGGACGTTGACTGTGCAGTTGACGATGAAGTCCGGCGTGGAGCAGTCGTTGTTCAGCTGAAATTCCTCGCACTGGTAGCACTGGATTTGCAGGGCGCCCACTGCAACGGACCCGAGGGCTGGGGAGGACGCCCCCTCTTTTTGGGGGGACCCAGGGGGGTGGAGGGGGAAGGAATCGCCCCCCACCCGCCCCCTCTCCCAGGCCTGGCTCCAGCCGGGACGAGGCCCAGGTGCAGAGGAGGGAGAGGAGTGGGGGCTCCTTGGTCCCGGGGGAGACCCCCCCCCACATACCCCCTCATCCCCCCCCATCCCGTGGCGGCCTTTGCGGCGTCTCCCCCGTTCCAGGTCGGCTGTCCTGCAGTGGTGGACGCCTCTTGGAAGGGGGGGGGGGGGGGGGGGGGGGGGAAGGAGAGCAAGGACCGGCCGGGGCCTTCGCCAAGTGGCCCGTTTGGCAGCAGCAGCAGCAGGAGCATTAGCCCAGGGGATTCCCTCCCCTCCCCCCTCTTAATAATGATGGCATTTATTAAGCGCTTACTATGTGCAAAGCACTCCTCTTCCTCCTCCCTCTTTCTTCCTCCTTTCTTCCTCTTCCCTCCTCCACCTTCAAATCTTCTCTCTTCTCCCTCCTCCCCCTCTTCTTCCTTCTTCATCTCTTCTCTTTTCCTCTCCCTCCTTTTCCCTCCCCCTCTTCCCTCCTCCTCCCTCTTCCTTCCTCCTTCCTTCCTCTTCCCTCCTCCACCTTCATATCTTTTCTCCTCTCCCTCCTCCCCCTCTTCTTCCTTCTTCATCTCTCCTCTTTTCTTCTCCCTCCTTTTCCCTCCCCCTCTTCCCTCCTCCTCCTCCCTCTTCCTTCCTCCTTTCTTCCTCTTCCCTCCTCCACCTTCATCTTTTCTCCTCTCCCTCCTCCCCCTCTTCTTCCTTCTTCATCTCTTCTCTTTTCCTCTCCCTCCTTTTCCCTCCCCCTCATCCCTCCTCCTCCCTCTTCCTTCCTCCTTCCTTCCTCTTCCCTCCTCCACCTTCATATCTTTTCTCCTCTCCGTCCTCCCCCTCTTCTTCCTTCTTCATCTCTCCTCTTTTCTTCTCCCTCCTTTTCCCTCCCCCTCTTCCCTCCTCCTCCTCCCTCTTCCTTCCTCCTTTCTTCCTCTTCCCTCCTCCACCTTCATCTTTTCTCCTCTCCCTCCTCCCCCTCTTCTTCCTTCTTCATCTCTCCTCTTTACTTCTCCCTCCTTTTCCCTCCCCCTCTTCCCTCCTCCTCCTCCCTCTTCCTTCCTCCTTTCTTCCTCTTCCCTCCTCCACCTTCATCTTTTCTCCTCTCCCTCCTCCCCCTCTTCTTCCTTCTTCATCTCTTCTCTTTTCTTCTCCCTCCTTTTCCCTCCCCCTCTTCCCTCCTCCTCCTCTTCCTCCTCCCCCTCTTCTTCCTTCTTCATCTCTTTTCTTCTCCCTCCTTTTCCCTTCCCCTCTTCCCTCCACTTCCCTCTTCCCTCCTCCTCCTCTTCCTCCTCCCTCTTCCTTCCTCCTTTCTTCCTCTTCTCTTCCCTCCTCCTCCCTCTTCCCTCCTCCTCCTCTTCCTCCTCCCTCTTCCTTCCTCCTTTCTTCCTCTTCTCTCCTCCTCCACCTTCATCACTTCTCTCCTCCCCTCCTCCCCCCTTCTTCCTTCTTCATCTCTTCTCTTTTCCTCTCCCTCCTTTTCCCTCTCCCTTTTCCTCCTCCCTCTTCCTTCCTCCTTTCTTCCTTATCCCTCCTCTTCCTCCTCCACCTTCATCTCTTCTCTCCTCTCCCTCCTCCCCCTCTTCTTCCTTCTTCATCTCTTCTCCTCTCCCTCCTTTACCCTCTCCCTTTTCCTCCTCCCTCTTCCCTCCTCCTCCCTCTTCCTTCCTCCTTTCTACCTCTTCCCTCTTCCTCCACCTTCATCTCCTCTCCCTCCTCCTCTTCCTCCTCCATCTCTTCTCTCTTTTCCTCTCCCTCCTTCTCTCTTCTCTCCTCCTCCATCATCTCTTCTCTCCTCACCCTCCTCCGTCTCCTCTTCTTCCTCTCCCCTTGCTTTTGATCCTCCTCCTCCTCCATCTCTTCTCTCTTCTCTCCTCTCCTTCCTCCTCTCTCTCCCTTCTCCTTCTTCCTCTTCCCTCTTCCTCCTCCTTCACCTCCTCTTCTCTTTTCTCCTTCCCCTCTCCCTCCTCCTAGTCCCTCTTCCCTTCTTTTCTCTTCTCCTCTTCTTCTTCCTCCTTCTCCTTCATCTCTTATCTCTTTTCTCCTCTCCCTCCTCCTTCTCCCTTCTCCTTTTTCCTTTTCCCTCCTCCTCCTCCACCACCTCCTCTTCTCTCTTCTCTCTTCTCCCTCCTCCTCCTCTTCTTCTCCTTCATCTCTTCTCTTCTCCCTAGTCTCCCGCCTCCTCTTCCTCCGTCTCCTCTGTTCTCTCCTCTCCCTCCTCCTCTTCCTCCCTCTCCTCTCCTCTCTCCTCTCCCTCCTCCTCTTCCTCCCTCTCCTCTCCTCTCTCCTCTCCCTCCTTCTCTCTTCTCTCCTACTGTTGTTCTTCTCCTTCATCTCTTCTCTTTTCTCTGGTCTCCCGCCTTCTCTTCCTCCATCTCCTCTCTTCTCTCCTCTCCCTCCTCCTCTTCCTCCTCCTCCTCTTCTTCTCCTTCATCTCTTCTCTTTTCTCTAGTCTCCCGCCTCCTCTTCCTCCATCTCCTCTCTCTCCTCCTCTTCCTCCCTCTCCTCTCTCCTCTCCCTCCTTCTCTCTTCTCTCCTCCTCTTGTTCTTCTCCTTCATCTCTTCTCTTTTCTCTAGTCTCCCGCCTCCTCTTCCTCCATCTCCTCTTCTCTCCTCTTCTTCTTCTCCTTCATCTCTTTTCTCTTCTCCCTCCTCCTCCTCTCTTCTCTCCTCCTCTCCTCCTCTTCTTCTCTTTCACCTCTTCTCTCCTCTCCCTCCTCCTCCCCTTCCTCCTTCCTCTCCTCTCCTCTCTCCTCCCCCGTCCCTCTTCCTCCTCTTGCTCAGAGGGGGTTGAGGGATTGGGGTGCTGGGGTTTCGGGGGGCTGGGGGCTGGGAGGTTAGGGGGTCGGAGGGGCCGGGGGGTGGGGGGGGGGGGGGAGGCGGCCTCTCACCTGGAAGGAGACAGAATCCCCAGAAAGTTGTAGCGAAGCCAAAGAGCCACATCCTCCCGCAGCCGCCGGGCGGGGCGCGGGAAGGGGCATCAGGGGCCGGGGGGGAGGATGGAGGGCCGTCTGTCCCTCTGTCTGTCCGTCTGTCCGTCTGTCCGTCTGTCCGGTCGGAGTGGGGGGGGGAGGGATGTCTGTCCGTCCGTCTGTCCGGGGGGATGCTGACTGTCAGGAGGCTGTCTGGCTGGCTGGCTGGCTGGCTGTCTGTCCGGGGGAGATGATGTCCGGGGGATGCTGGGCAGCCAGGTGTCCGTCTGTCCGGGGGGGAGATGTCCGTCTGTCCGGAGGGGATGTCTTTCTGTCCGGGGGGGGGATGCTGGCCGGCCGGAGGATGTCCGTCTGTCTGTCCGGGGGAGAGAGATGCCCGCCTGTCCGGGGGGGAGATGCCCGCCTGTCCGGAGGGGATGTCTTTCTGTCCCGGGGAGGGATGTCTGTCCGTCCAGGGGGATGCTGGCTGTCAGGAGGATGGCTGTCTGTCTGTCTGGCCGGGGGAGATGATGTCCGGGGGGATGCTGGGCAGCCAGATAGATGTCCGCCTGTCCGGAGGGGGGATGTCTTTCTGTCCGGGGGAGGGATGTCTGTCCGGGGGGATGCTGGCTGCCTGTCAGGAGGATGTCTGTCTGGCCGGGGGAGATGATGTCCGGGGGGGGGATGCTGGGCAGCCAGGTGTCCGTCTGTCCGGGCGGGGGGCGGGGGGGGATGTCTTTCTGTCCGGGGGAGGGATGCCTGTCCGTCCGTCTGTCCGGGGGGATGCTGGCTGTCAGGAGGATGGCTGTCCGTCTGTCTGTCTGTCTGTCTGTCTGTCTGTCTGTCTGTCTGTCTGTCCGGGGGGCTGCGGGGTCCGGAGCTGGCCGGGGACTTCTCCTCCTCCTCCTCCTGCTCCTTCTCCTCCTGCTCCTGCTCCTCCTGCTCCTCCTGCTCCTCCTCCTCCTCCTCCTCCTCCTCCCCCCCTCCCTCCCGCCCCGCCCCCCGCAACCTGCGGAGCCCACCGGGATACGGGGGGGGGGGGGGCGGGGGGGGAGCACCAGCCCCGCTTCTCCCCCCCCTTCTGCCCCCCCTTGCTCCTTATTCCTTCCATCGCGTTTATTGAGCGCTTACTGTGTGCACAGCGCTGGACTGAGCGCTTACCCCCTGCCCCCACCCCCCGCTCCGGGAGCCACGTGACGGCGGCGGGGGGAGGGGGAGGAGGAGGAGGAGGAGGAGGAGGAGGAGAAGGAGGAGGAGGAAGGCTGGCACCATCCCCTTCTCCTCCTCCTCCTCCTCCTCCTCCTCCTCTCCCTCCCTCCTTCACACCCGCAAACGGGGAAGGGGCGGGCAGGGGGACTGGGGACAGAGGAGGAGGAGGAGGAGGAGGAATGGGGAGAATAATAAAAATGATGATAATGATTCTAATGATGGTATTTGTTAAGCGCCTACTATGTGCGAGGCGCTGTTCTAAGCGCTGGATGAGTCATGATGGTATCCGTTAAGTGCTGACTTTGTGCCTGGCCCTGGACTAAGCGCTGGGTGGGGGGAGGGAGAGGGGTAGGGGAAAAGGGGAGGGGGAGGAAGGGGGAGGAAGGGGGAGGAAGAGGAGGAGGAAGGGGGAGGAAGGGAGGAGGAAGGGGGAGGAAGAGGAGGAGGAAGGGGGAGGAAGAGGAGGAGGAAGGGGGAGGAAGAGGAGGAGGAAGGGGGAGGAAGAGGAGGAGAAGTGGGGAGGAAGAGGAGGAGAAGTGGGGAGGAAGAGGAGGAGAAGTGGGGAGGAAGAGGAGGAGGAAGAGGAGGAGGAAGGGGAGGAATGGGGGAGGAAGAGGAGGAGGAAGGGAGAGGAAGGGGGAGGAAGGGGGAGGAAGAGGAGGAAGGGGGAGGAAGAGGAGGAAGGGGAGGAAGAGGAGGAAGGGGGGAGGAAGAGGAGGAGGAAGGGGGGAGGAAGAGGAGGAGGAAGGGGGGAGGAAGAGGAGGAGGAAGGGGGAAGAAGAGGAGGAGAAAGGGGGAGGAAGAGGAGGAGAAGGGGGGAGGAAGAGGAGGAGAAGGGGGGAGGAAGAGGAGTGGGGAGAAGGTGGAGGGGGAAGGAGAATAATAATTATGGTATTTGTTATATGCCAGACACTGTACTAAGCGCTGGATGGGGGGAGGGAAGGAGGAGGAGGAGGAAGAATGAGGAGAAAGTGGGGGGAGGAAATGAGGAGGAGGAAGGGGGGAGAAGGTGGAGGAGGAGGAATGGGAGGGGGAGAGGTGGTGGAGAAGGTGGAGGAGGAGGAATGGGAGGAGGAGGTGGAGGTATGAGAAGACTAATAATTAATAATTATGGTATTTGTTATGTTCCAGACACTGTACTAAGCGCTGGGTGGGGGTGGGAAGGAGGAGGAGGAGGAGGAAGGAGGAAGGGGGAGAAGGTGGGGGGAGGAAAGGAGGAGGAAGGAGGGAGAAGGCGGAGGAAGAGGAATGGGGAGGAGGAGGAAGGAGGGAGAAGGAGGAGGAGGATTGGAGAGGAGGAGGAGGAGGAGTGGTGGAGAAGCTGGAGGAGGAATTAGGAGAGGAGCTGGAGGAGGAAGAGGGAAGGGGGAAGTTTTGGGGGAGAGGAGAAGCCGTCTCAGGCTCAGGTGAAGTTGGGCATCCCACAAACCCCAGAAGCAGATGGAGACTTTGGTGGGGGGGTGGGGTGTCACAGGGTCCTGGATATGTGTGTGTGTGTGTGTGTGTGTGTGTGTGTGTGTGTGTGTGTGTGTGTGTGCAGGGGGGGAGCAAGGAAGAAGGGCAGAGGGCACCTCGGTGCTCCCACCTTCACAACATCGCTACAATCCCTCTTTTCCTCTCCGCCAAAACTGCTACCACCAGGATCACTCATCTGATCCCTACTGAGAGCTCACCTCCTCCAGGAGGCCTTCCCAGACTGAGCCCCCTTTTTCCTCTCCTCCTCCCCATCCCCCCCGTCCTACCTCCTTCCCCTCCCCACAGCCCTTGTGTAGATGTTTGTACAGATTTATTACTCTATTTTACTTGTACGTATTTACTATTCTACTTGTTTTGTTAATGATGTACATTTAGCTTTAATTCTATTTGTTCTGACGACTTGACACCCGTCCACGTGTTTTGTTTTGTTGTCTGTCTCCCCCTTCTAGACTGTGAGCCCGTTGTTGGGCAGGGACCGGCTCTAGATGTTGCCGACTTGTACTTCCCAAGCGCTTAGTACAGTGCTCTGCACATGGTAAGCGCTCAATAAATACGATTGAATCAATGAATGAATGATCCCGCCTGGATGACTGGGCCAGCCTCCTCCCTGACCTCCCTGATGAGAATGATGATGAGCGCTTACTATGCGTCAAGCACTGTTCTAAGCGCTGATTCCAAGCTAATCAGGTTGGACCCAATCCCTGTCCCACGTGGGGCTCACAGTCTTCATTTAGGGTTAGGGGAAGCAGCGTGGCTCAGTGGAAAGAGCCCGGGCTTTGGAGTCAGAGGTCATGGGTTCAAATCCCGGCTCTGCCAATTGTCAGCTGTATGACTTTGGGCAAGTCACTTAACTTCTCTGGGTTCCTGGGCCTCAGTTCCCTCATCTGTAAAATGGGGATTAAAAGTGTGAGCCCCACGTGGGACAACCTGATCACCTTGTATCCCCCCAGCGCTTAGAACAGTGCTTTGCACACAGTAAGCGCTTAACAAATACCATTAAAAAAAAAATCCCGGCTCCGCCACTTGTCAGCTGGGTGACTTTGGGCAAGTCACTTCACTTCTCTGGGCCTCAGTTGCCTCATCTGTAAAATGGGGATTAAGACTGTGAGTCCCCCCCACCGTGGGACAACCTGATCACCTTGTAACCTCCCCAGCCCTTAGAACAGTGCTTTGCACATAGTAATAAAAGCGCTTAATAAATGCCATTATTATTATTATTGTTATTATTATTATTGTTGTTGTTGTTATTATATTATTCCCATTTGACAGATGAGGGAACTGAGGCCCAGAGAAGTGAAATGACTTGCCCGAGGTCACCCAGCAGGCAAGTGGCGGAGCTAGGATTTGAACCCATGACCTTCTGACTCCCGGGCTCGGGCTCTAGCCACTAGGCCATGCTGCTTCCCTGCCTCCTGACTCTCCCCACTCCAGTCCAGACTTCTTCACTCTGCTGCCTGGATGGTTTTTCTATGAAAACATTCAGGACATGTCACCCTGCTCCTCAAAACTCTCCAGTGGTTGCCCAACCACCTCCTTTTCAAACAAAAACTCCTTACTGTTGGCTTCATAAAGCCATCCATCCCATCGCCCCTTCCTCCCTCCGGTCCCTTCTGTCCTTCTCCCTCTCAGCCCGCACCCTCCGCTCCTCTGCCGCCGCTCACCTCCTCCCTGGGCCTCCTTCTCGCCTGTCCCGCGGCCGCTGACCCCTGACCCACGTCCTGCTTCTGGCCTGGAACGCCCGCCCTTCTCATTCATTCATTCAATCGTATTTATTGAGCCCACTGTTGGGTAGGGACTGTCTCTATATGTTGCCAATTTGTACTTCCCAAGCGCTTAGTACAGTGCTCTGCACATAGTAAGCGCTCAATAAATACGATTGATGATGATGATGATTTATTGAGCGCTTACTGTGTGCAGAGCACTGTACTAAGCACTTTGGAAATACAATTTGTCAACAAATACAAACAATCCCTATCCAACAATGGGCTCAAATCCCACAGACAATGACCCTCCCCACCTTCAAATCCTTACTGAAGGCCCATCTCCTCCAAGAGGCCTTCCCTGACTAAGCCCCTCTTTACCTCACCTCCCGCTCCCTTCTGCGTGCCCCCAACTTGCTCCCTTTGTCCATCTCCCCTCCCAGCCCCACACTACTTACGTCCATATCTCTCATTCCTTCTCCTCCTCCTCCCCTTCCCTCTCATCCTCCCTCCTCGTCCTCCCCTTCACTTTTCCCCTTCCCTCCTTTCCCTCATCCCTCTCTCCTTCTCCTCCTCCTCTTCCCCCTCATTCTCCCTCCTCGTCTTCCCCTTCACTCTTCCACCTCCCTCTTTTCTCTCATCTCTGTCTCCTCTTCCCCTTCATTCTTCCAGCCCACTCCTCTTCCCCCTCATTTTCCCTCCTCTTTTTCCCCTTCCCTCCTTGCCCTCATCCCTCTCTCCCCCACCCCTTCACTCTTTCTCCCTCCTCTTCCTCCTGACTCTCCCACCTCTTCTTCCTTCCATTCTTCCCCCTCCCTCCTTTCCCTCCCCTTTCACCCTCAACTTTTCCTTCTTTTCCCCCTCAGCCTTCCCTCCTCCTTCTTCTCCTCCTCCTTCTCCCGCTCCTTCTTCCTCCTCTTCTTCCCCTTCACTCTTTCCCCTCCCTCCTTTCCCTCCTCCCTCTCTCCTCTTACCCTTCACTAGTCCCCCTCCTCCTCTTCCTCTTCATTCTTCCTCCTTCTGCCTTTCCCTCCCCCTTCCCCCTCAACTTTCCCGCTTTCCCCTCAGCCTTTCCTCCTCCTCCTCCTCCTCCTCTTCTTCCCCTTCATTCTTCCCCTTTCTCCTTTCTCTCATCCCTCTCTCCTCCTCCCCTTCACTCCTCCTTCTTCCTCCCTCATTCTCCTTCCTCTTCTTCCCCTTCACTATTCCCCCTCCTCCTCTTCCTCTTCCCCCTCATCCCCTCCTCTTCTTCCCCTTCATTCTTCCCCCTTCCTCCTTTCCCTCCCACTCCCCCCTCAACGTTCCCTCCATTTCCCCCTCAACCTTCCCTCCTCCTCCTCTTCCCCCTCATTCTCCATCTTCTTCCCCTTCACTCTTCCATCCCCCTCCTTTCCCCCATCCCTCTCTCCTCCTCCCCTTCACTCTTTCCCCCTCCTACTCCTTTTCCCCCTTATTTTCCCTCCTTTTCCCCCTTCACATTTCCCCTTCCCTCCTCTCCCTCATCACTCTCTCCTCCCTCCTCCTCTTCCTCTTCCTCCATCGTCTCTTCTTCCCCTTCCCTCTTTTCCCTCATCCCTCTCTCCCCCTCCCCTTCACTCCTCCTCCTCTTTCCCCTCACCCTCCCTCTTCTTCCCCATCACTCTTTCCCCTCCCTCCTTTCCCTCATCCCTTTCTCATCCTCCCCTTCACTCTTTCCCCTCCTCCTCCTCCTCCTCTTTCCCCTCATCTTCTCTCCTCTTCTTACCCTTTACTCTTCCCGCTCCCTCCTTTCCCTCATCCCTCTCTCCTCCTCCTCTTCACTCTTTCCCCCTCCTCCTCCTCGTTTTTTAAATGGCATGTATTAAGTCCTTACTATGCACAAAGCACTGTTCTAAGCGCTGGGGAGGTTACAAGATGATCAGGTTGTCCCAGGTTGTCCCACGTGGGGCTCACAGTCTTAATCCCCATTTTCCAGATGAGGTAACTGAGACCCAGAGAAGTGAAGTGACTTGCCCGAAGTCACACAGCTGACAAGTGGCAGAGCCGGGATTTGAACTCATGACTTCTGACTCCAAAGCCCGGGCTCTTTCTACTGAGCCTCGTTCCCCCTCAAGCTCCCATAATAATAATAATAATAATGGCATTTATTAAGCATGTACTATGTGCAAAGCACTGTTCTAAGCACTGGGGAGGTTACAAGGAGATCAGGTTGTCCCAAGGGGGGCTCACAATCTTAATCAACATTTTACAGATGAGGTAACTGAGGCTCAGAGAAGTTAAGTGACTTGCCCAAAGTCACACAGCTGACAATTCATCTCCCCCTTCCCCCCTTCCTTCCTCCCTTCCCTCTCAGCCCTCTCTCCATCCTTAGATGGACCACCAGTCTAACTGACTGACCACTGCCTGAAAATATATTGGACTCTCCCAAGCACTGAGTCCAGTGCTCTGCACTCAGTAAGTGCTCAATAAATACAACTGAATGAGTGGACTGACTGATTGACAGCTAACAGGCCTACGACAGAAAGACAGACAGACTGGCTGATAATTTCCATTCAGTCATTCAGTGGTATTTATTGAGCACTCACCGTGTGCAGAACACTGTACTAAGCGCTCGGGAAAGGGCGGCAGAACAATAAACACACGCATTCCCTGCCCATGAGGACCTGGTGGTCTAGTCGGGGAGATGGACGTGAAAGGAAAGAAAGAATTGATTACTGACGGATTGATAGACGGACTGACTGATCAACATCCGATGGACAGACCGGGAGCTCATCGAAGGCAGGGAATGCATCCATTCTATTATTCTATTGTCCTCACCCGAGCGCTCAGTACAGTGCTCCGCTCACAGTAAGCGCTCAATAAATACAGCTGACTAACCGATGACGGACCGACTCAGAGGCTTCATGGGCTTGTACTTTCCCAAGTGCTGAGTACAGTGTCCCACGCATGGTAAGCGCTCAATAAGTACCACTGAATGACTGAATGGAAGTTATCAAGAGAAGCAGCGTGGCTCAATGGAAAGAGCCCGGGCTTTGGAGTCAGAAGTCAGGGGTTCAAATCCCGGCTCCACCAACTGTCAGCTGTGTGACTTTGGGCAAGTCACTTAACTTCTCTGTTCCTCAGTTCCCTCAGCTGTAAAATGGGGATTAAAACTGTGAGCCCCCCGTGGGGCAACCTGATCACCTTGTAACCTCCCCAGCGCTTAGAACAGTGCTTTGCACATAGTAAGCACTTAACAAATACCATTATTATTATTATTATTATCAGCCAACTTGTCAACTGTGTGACTTTGGGCAAGTCACTTAACTTCTCTGGGCCTCAGTTACCTCATCTATTAAATGGAGATTAAGACTGTAAGCCCCATGTGGGACAACCTGATTACCTTGTAACCCCTCCAGGGCTTAGAACAGTGCTTGGCACATAGCAAGCGCTTAACAAATGCCATCACCATCATCATCAGAAAGCGTTCAGTAGATAGGATTATCATGGCAGAGTGGATAGAGCCCAGGCTTGGCAGTCGAAAGGTCATGGGTTCTAATCCCGGCTCTGCCGCTTGTCTGCTGCGTGACCTTGGGCAAGTCACTTCACTTCTCTGGGCCTCAGTTACCTCATCTGTCAAAAGGGGATGGAGACTGTGAGTCCCACGTGGGACGGGGACTGTGTCCAACCCCATTTTCTTGTCTCCGCCCCCGTGCTTAGGACAGTGCCCAGTGCTTAGAACAGTGCTTGGCACATAGTAAGCGCTTAACAAATACCACAATTATTATTATCATTACAGTGCCTGGCGCATAGTGAGCGCTTCACAGACACCATCATGATTATTATTCCGGTAGACGGGCTTCGGAGAAGACATTGCACACGACGAATTGAGATTTTTCTTGCAGCACCGAAAGTTCATTACAGATTGTAAATTGCAAGTGGGAATTGCGGAGCGGGTTCCAGGAATCCATACGATTTCCAGCCACTCGGAACGGAGGGTGAAAATCAACCGTTCCGATGCAGAAATAAACCGGGAAAGTTCCCCATATTCATTCATTCAATCAATCGTATTTCTTGAGATCTATGTGAAGAGCACTGTACTAAGTGCTGAGGAGAGCACATTAGAACCACAAACAGAAACATTCCTGTCCACAACGATCTCACAGTCTACAGGAAAATCTATATTTCCTTGTAGGTCTAAGGAAACGTAAGAGGGGGGGAAAGCAAGGCCATTTATTGGGAATGCTGGACTTTTCCTTCACTTTGGCAACAGATTTTTTCCAACAGTGTCCTGGCTTCAGACTATTTTCCGTAAACCTCAACAGTGACGCTAACGGTGTTTGCTGAGCGCTTACTATATGTTTGTACACATTTATTACTCTATTTATTTAATTATTTATTTTACTTGTACGTATCTATTCTATTTATTTTATTTTGTTGGTATGTTTGGTTCTGTTCTCTGTCTCCCCCTTTTAGACTGTGAGCCCACTGTTGGGTAGGGACTGTCTCTATGTGTTGCCAATTTGTACTTCCCAAGCGCTTAGTACAGTGCTCTGCACATAGTAAGCGCTCAATAAATACGATTGATTGATTGATTGATTGATTTTGTTAGTATGTTTAGTTTTGTTCTCTGTCTCCCCCTTTTAGACTGTGAGCCCACTGTTGGGTAGGGACCGTCTCTATATGTTGCTGACCTGTACTTCCCAAGCGCCTAGTACAGTGCTCTGCACACAGTAAGTGCTCAATAAATACGATTGATTGATTGATTACTATGTGCAGAGCACTGTACCGAGCGCCTAAGAGATGCCCGTGGAGATTTACTCTGTATTATTTATTGGTGGCATTTGTGGAGTGCTTATGATGTGCCAAGCACTGTTCTAAGTGCTGGGATAGATACAAGGTGATCAGGTTGTCTCACGTGGGGCTCACAGTCTTCATCCCCATTTTACAGATGAGGTCCTTGAGGCACAGAGAAGTGAAGTGACTTGCCCAAAGTCACACAGCAGACAAGTGGCGGAGCTGGGATTAGAACCCATAACCTCTGACTTCCAAGTCCGCGCTCTTTCCGGTAAGCCAGGCGGTAGACTGGGAGCTCATTATGGGCAAGGAATCTGTTTGTTGTTATATTGTACTCACCCAAGTGCTTAGTACAGTGTTTTGCACACAGTAAGCGTTCAGTGAATATGATTGAATGAATAATTTACATCCACATCTGTAATTTATTTGTTTTTATCCGTGTCTGTCTTCTCCTCTGGACTGTAAGGGAATGAGGGCAGGGAATGTGTCTGCTTATTGTAATATCCGTGGCTCAGTGGAAGAAGCACGGGCTTTGGAGTCAGAGGTCATGGGTTTGAAACCCGGCTCTGCCACATGTCTGCTGTGTGACCTTGGGCAAGTCACTTAACTTCTCTGAGCCTCAGTTACCTCATCTGTAAAACGGGGATTAAGACTGTGAGTCCTACGTGGGACAACTTGATCATCTTGTATCCCCCCAGCGCTTAGAACAGTGCTTTGCACATAGTAAGCGCTTAACAAATGCCATTATTATTATTATTATTGTATTCATTCATTCAATCGTATTTATTGAGTGCTTACTGTGTGCAGAGCACTGTACTAAGCGCTTGGGAGAGCCCAATGCAACATTAAACAGGTGCATCTCCTGCCCACAACGAGCTTACTGTCTAAAGTGGGGGAGACGGACATGAATAGAAATAAATATTTCTATTCAGGAGAAGCAGTGTGGCTCAGTGGAAAGAGCCCGGGCTTTGGAGTCCGAGTTCATGGGTTCAAATCCCGGCTCCGCCACTCGTCAGCTGGGTGACTTTGGGCAAGTCACTTCACTTCTCAGGGCCTCAGTTACCTCATCTGGAAAATGGGGATGATGACTGTGAGCCCCACGTGGGACAACCTGATCACCTTGTATCCCCCCAGCGCTTAGAACAGTGCTTTGCACATAGTAAGCGCTTAACAAATGGCATTATTATTATTATTATTATTATTATTATTCTCAGGGACTCAGTTCCCTCATCTGGAAAATGGGGATTAAGACTGTGAGCCCCCCGTGGGACAACCTGATCACCCTGTAACCTCCCCAGCGCTTAGAACAGTGCTTTGCACATAGTAAATGCTTAATAAATGTCATTATTATTATTAAATAGATGGGGGAGCTGGACATAAGTGGTGTGGGGCTGAGAGGGGAGAAGAACAAAGGGAGCAAGTCAGGGCGATGCGGAAGGGAGTGGGAGAAGAGGAAAGGAGGGCACAGTTAGGGAAGGCTTCCTGGAGGAGGTGGGCCTTCAATAAGGCTTTGAAGGGAGGGAGAGTCCTTGTCTGGTGGCAGCTCTGAAGCCAATAATGAGGAGTTTTTGTTTGATGCGGAGGTGGATGGGCAATCACCGGAGGTTTCTGAGGAGTGAGGAGATGTGTCCTGAATGTTTTTGAGGAAAAATGATCCGGGCAGCAGACTGAAGTATTGACTGGAGTGTACTTGTACTTGTCCTCTTCCAAACGCTTAGTAATAATAATAATAATAATAATAATAATAATAATAATAATAATAATAATAATGGCATTTATTAAGCGCTTACTATGTGCAAAGCACTGTTTTAAGCACTGGATTAAGCACTTACTATGTGCAAAGCACTGTTCTAAGCGCTGGGGAGGTTAGAAGGAGATCAGGTTGTCCCACGGGGGGCTCACAGTCTTCATCCCCATTTTACAGATGAGGGAACTGAGGCCCAGAGAAGTGAAGTGACTTGCCCAAAGTCACCCAGCTGACAGTTGGTGCAGCCGGAATTTGAACCCATGACCTGATAATAATAATAATAATAATAATAATTGGCATTTGTTAAGCGCTTACTATGTGCAAAGCACTGTTCTAAGTGCTGGGGAGGTGACAAGGAGATCAGGTTGTCCCACGGGGGGCTCACAGTCTTCATCCCCATTTTACAGATGAGGGAACTGAGGCCCAGAGAAGTGAAGTGACTTGCCCAAAGTCACACAGCTGACAGTTGGCACAGCAGGAATTTGAATCCATGACATAATAATAATAATGATAATAATAATAATAATAATAATAATAATAATTGGCATTTGTTAAGCACTTACTATGTGCCAAGCACTGTTCTAAGCGCTGGGGAGGGGACAAGGAGATCAGGTTGTCCCACGGGAGGCTCACAGTCTTCATCCCCATTTTACAGATGAGGGAACTGAGGCCCAGAGAAGTGAAGTGACTTGCCCAAAGTCACCCAGCTGACAGTTGGCGCAGCCGGAATTTGAACCCATGACCTAATAATAATAATAATAATAATAATGATAATAGGCATTTGTTAAGCGCTTACTATGTGCAAAGCACTGTTCTAAGCGCTGGAGAGGTGACAGGGAGATCAGGTTGTCCCACGGGAGGCTCACAGTCTTCATCCCCATTTTACAGATGAGGGAACTGAGGCCCAGAGAAGTGAAGTGACTTGCCCAAAGTCACCCAGCTGACAGTTGGCGCAGCCGGAATTTGAACCCATGACCTAATAATAATAATAATAATAATAATAATAATAATAGGCATTTGTTAAGCGCTTACTATGTGCAGAGCACTGTTCTAGGTGCTGAGGAGGTTACAAGGAGATCAGGTTGTCCCACGGGAGGCTCACAGTCTTCATCCCCATTTTACAGATGAGGGAACTGAGGCCCAGAGAAGTGAAGTGACTCACCCAAAGTCACCCAGCTGACAGTTGGCGCAGCTGGAATTTGAACCCATGACCTAATAATAATAATAATAATAACAATAATAATAATAATAATAATAAAATTGGCATTTGTTAAGCACTTACTATGTGCAAAGCACTGTTCTAAGTGCTGGGGAGGTGACAAGGAGATCAGGTTGTCCCACGGGGGGCTCACAGTCTTCATCCCCATTTTACAGATGAAGGAACTGAGGCCTAGAGAAGTGAAGTGACTCGCCCAAAGTCACCCAGCTGACAGTTGGCAGAGCCGGGATTTGAACCCATGACCTCTGACTCCAGAGCCCAGGCTCTTTCCACTGAGCCACGCTGCTTCTCTGTACAGTGCCCTGCACACCGTAAGTGCTCAGTAAATACGATTGAATGAATGATTGAAAATTTCCTCCCTTTAGGAGCAAGGCAGGGTGGAGATGCACTAGAAGAAAATGTCAAATATATGTTGTAGACCAATCCATCAGTTTTTATTGGGCGCCTACTGTGCAGAGCTCCTGTACTTAGTGTTTGGGAGACTACCATACAGCAGGTATGATCTTCCTGCTTGCGAATTATTTTCCCAGTGGTTAGCAGTTTCTGTGTGAAGAAACTGCTTCATAATAATAATAATCTGGTATTTGTTAATAATAATAATAATGATGGCATTTATTAAGTGCTTACTATGTGCCAGGCACTGTACTAAGTGCTGGAGTGGATAGAAGAAAATGGGGTTGGACGCAGTCCCTGTTCTCTATAGGGCTCACAGTCTTAATCCCCATTTTCCAGATGAAGGAACTGAGGCCCAGAGAAGTGAAGTGACTTGCCCAAGGCCACACAACAGACAAGTGGCAGAGGCGGATTTAGAACCCATAACCTGAATCCCAGGCCCGGAGTCTATCCACCAGCCTCGTAAATATCACCGCTACTGCTATTACACCATCCCTGCCCTCGAGGGGTTTACAGTCTTGGGCAAAATGGGACAGGAGTAATATTATTAATTATTAATTATTATTATTAATTATTATTAACAATATTATTAATTGTACTAAGCTAAGCGCTTAGTACGGTGCTCTGCACACAGTAAGCCCTCAATAAATACAATTGATTGATAATAATTAACCATAACGATGGTATTTGGCAAGCGCTTACCCTGTGGCAAGCACTGTGTTAAGCGCTGGGGTGGATACACGCTTAGAACAGTGCTTTGCACATAGTAAGCGCTTAACAAATGCCATCATTATTATTGCTATTATTATTACAAGCAAATCGGGTGGGACGCGGTCCCTGTTCCGCACAGGGCCCTCAGTCTTATTCTCCATTTTCCAGCCGGGGGAACTGAGGCACAGAGCAGTGAAGTGACTTGTCTAAGGTCACACAGCAGACAGGTGGCGAAGCCGGATTAGAACCCACAACCTCTGACTCCCAGGACCTTGAAGCGGAATGTTTGGTGTGCTGGGGCTCAGTTCAGAGTTTAGAAGCAGTTTTCCTAGATACGGTCTAATCCTAGAACAAAGACACTTAATAAAAATCCACTCACGTTTTTGTTAATATTTAACATCGGCTTTAAAAGTTAGTCACCTGCAATTTTTTTTTAAAAGGCATCAAATCATCAATATAGGGCTGCCATTTCTTTTCTTGCTACAAATATACTTTTTTTCTCCCCAGCAAATGTTTACAGCTTCTGTACAAGTACTCAAAAAAGTGCAAAATTAAGATTTTTCGGAGAACTCTTTCGTGTTCAGTCCTCAAACGTCTCCCTCGGGCCGGTTTCCTCTTAAACTGCGGGTCAGCCAACTCGCCTGCTGCAAAAACTAACCATTTGGGCTGCGGTGTGATTTGATTTGATTTTTTTTTTTCCTTTCCCCCACCACGGTTTATTTTTCTTTTGAATATATCGCCGGCGTCTTAAGTGCCGCCTTCGCGGCCCTCTGGAAAGAGTTTTTATAGATCATTAGAACCTTGGCCGGCACCAGAGAAGCTCTCAAATAATCACTCAGAGAGTCTAAATCGTCTCCTCCGAGCCGATCGGGGCTTTTGAAAGAAGGCTCTTCTGTTTTTCCATTTTCCTCCTTTTGTCCTTCAACCGCGTTCCGACGGCGCCTCTCTTTTTCTAATAAAATCACAGGATTGCGGTGGAATTTATTGAGAGACTCCAGGGAAATTTGGGATAATCTGTTCTTCTTCTGTTTCTTCTACTTGTTTCAATTTCTGCGATGAAGAAAAGTGGAGGGATGGGGGGGAGGAAATATTGGGAACATATTTCGTGCATGGATCGACTTATCCCATATCCGGGTTTACCATCATTTTCTGTCCAAAATGCCGTGTTTTAAGGGAGAGGATCCCCAGTAGGCCCTTCCAAAGCGTCAGCTATTTTCGAAGACAATTAGAAGGTGGTAATAACAATGTCGATAATGGTTCTCTCTCCCCCCCTTAGGCTGTGAGTCATTCCTTCGATTGTATTTATTAATACTAATAATGATGGCATTTGATAAGTGCTTATGACGCGCGAAGCATTGTTTTAATCACTGGGGGGGATTCAGGGTGATGAGGTTGTCCCACGTGGGGCTCACCGTCTTCATCCCCATTTTCCAGATGAGGTCACTGAGGCCCAGAGAAGTGAAGTGACTTGCCCGAGGTCACACAGCTGACAAGTGGCGGGGCCGGGATTCGAACCCATGACCTCGGACTCCCAAGCCGGGGCTCTTTCCAGTGATACACGCTGCTTCTCTAATGACGGCATTTGTTTAACACTTACTCTAAGCATTGGGGGTTGTCCCACACGGGGCTCAAAGTCTTCACCCCCATTTTACAGATGAGGGGACTGAGGCCCAGAGAAGTGAAGTTTTGTTAATATTTAACATCCCCCCATCTTACCTCCTTCCCTTCCCCACGGCACCTGTATATATGTATATGTGTTTGTACATATTTTTTACTCTATTTATTTATTTATTTTATTTGTACATATCTATTCTATTTATTTTATTTTGTTAGTATGTTTGGTTTTGTTCTCTGTCTCCCCCTTTTAGACTGTGAGCCCACTGTTGGGTAGGGACTGTCTCTGTATGTTGCCAATTTGTACTTCCCAAGCGCTTAGTACAGTGCTCTGCACATAGTAAGCGCTCAATAAATATGATTGATGATGAAGTGAAGTGACTTTTAGACTGTGAGCCCACTGTTGGGTAGGGACTGTCTCTATGTGATGCCAATTTGTACTTCCCAAGCGCTTAGTACAGTGCTCTGCACATAGTAAGCGCTCAATAAATACGATTGATTGATTGACTTACCCGAGGTCACACAGCAGACGCGAGGTGGCATCGGGATTAGAACCCACGTCCTCTGGCTCCCAAGCCCAGGCTCTTTCCGCTAAGCTACGCTGCCTCTTTGAGCGCGTGCTGTGTGCGGAGCACTGTACTAAGCACTCGTGTGGGACAGGGAGCGTGTCCGATCTGAACATCTCGCATTCATTCATTCAATGGTATTTACTGAGCGCTTACGGTGTGCAGAGCACTGGACTAAACGTTTGGAAAGTCCAGTTCGGCAACAGATAGAGACAATCCCTACTCAACAATGGGCTCATGGTCTAGAATCTACAGCAAGCGCTCAGTTCGGTTGAAGACGCACTTAATAAACGCCGCTGAAATTATTATTATTAACATCCAATTTTATTTATTTTATTTTATTTTATTTTATTTTACATTTTATTTTATTTTATTATTTTATTTTATTTTATTTTATTATTTTATTTTATTTTTTATTTTATTATTTTATTTTATTTTATTTTATTTTATATTTTATTTTATTTTATTTTATATTTTATTTTATTTTATTTTATTTTATATTTTATTCTATTCTATTTTATTTTATTTTATTTTATTTTATTTTATTTTATTAGTATGGTTTTGTTCTCTGTCTCCCCCTTCTAGACTGTGAGCCAGCTGTTGGGTAGGGACTGACTCTATGTGTTGCCGACTTGTACTTCCCAAGCGCCTAGTACAGTGCTCTGCACACAGTAAGCGCTCAATAAATACGATTGATTGATTGATTGATCGATTGATTGATCCAAGTCGATTTGGGCTGGGGATTCAGGGCTCTGCTCATCTGATTCCTTTACGGATTTATTTTTGGTGGGGTTGGCCTAGCGCTCACTCTGTGCCGAGCACTGTTCTAAGCGCCGAGGTAGATGTGACATACTCAGATGGGACATGCTCCCTACTCATTTGATTCATTTATCTATTTATTTTTGATGGTCTTGGTGAGCGCTCACTATGGGTCAAGCACTGTACTAAGCACTGGGGTAGATACGAGATGCTCAGATGGGACACTCTCCCCCTTTTAGACTGTGAGCCCACTGTTGGGTAGGGACCGTCTCTATATGTTGCCAACTTGGACTTCCCAAGCGCTTAGTCCAGTGCTCTGCACACAGTAAGCGCTCAATAAATACGATTGATGATGATGATGATGATGATGACACTGTCATTCATTCAATCTCCCCCTCCTCCCCCTCCCCATCCCCCCGCCTTACCTCCTTCCCCTCCCCACAGCACCTGTATATATGTTTGTACGCATTTATTACTCCATTTTATTTGTACATATTTATTCTATTTATTTTATTTTGTTATTATGTTTTGTTTTGTTCTCTGTCTCCCCCTTCTAGACTGTGAGCCCGCTGTTGGGTAGGGACCGTCTCTCTATATTGCCGACTTGGACTTCCCAAGCGTTTAGTCCAGTGCTCTGCACACAGTAAGCGCTCAATAAATACGACTGAACGAATGAATGAGTGAATTTATTGAGCGCTTACTGTGTGCAGAGCACTGGACTAGGCGCTTGGAAAGTCCAATTTGGCAACAGATGGAGACAATCCCTACCCAACAATGGGCTCACATCGTCCGTATACAGCACAGGGGGCTCACACTCTAAGGATACATGCAGACAGAGAAGCAGTGTGGCTCAGTGGAAAGAGCCCGGGCTTGGGAGTCAGAGGTTGTGGGTTCTAATCCCGGCTCCGCCACTTAACAGCTGGGTGGCTTTGGGTAAGTCACTTCACTTCTCTGTACCTCAGTGACCTCATCTGGAAAATGGGGATGAAGACTGTGAGCCCCATGGGGGACAACCTGATGAGCTTGTATCTACTCTAGTGCTTAGAACAGTGCTTGGCACATAGTAAGCGCTTAGCAAGTATCATCATTATTATGTTTGGTTTTGTTCTCTGTCTCCCCCTTTTAGACTGTGAGCCCACTGTTGGGTAGGGACCGTCTCTATATGTTGCCAACTTGTACTTCCCAAGCGCTTAGTACAGTGCTCTGCACACAGTAAACGCTCAATAAATACGATTGATTGATTGATTGATTGATTTCAAGCGCTCAGTACAGTGCTCTGCATGCTCCTTGAGGACAGGGATTATGTCTATTAAATCTATTGTCCTCTCCCAAGTGCTCAGCACAGTGCGCTGCACACAGCAGACTGTCAGCTCCTTGCCAACTTGTACTTCCCAAGCACTTAGTACAGTGCTCTGCACACAGTAAGTGCTCAATAAATACGATTGAATGAGTGAATGAATGAGGGCAAGGATCCACTCAGCATGGCCTTGGGCAAGCCATTTCACTTCTTTAGGCCTCAGTTCCCTCATCTGTAAAATGGGGATTAATCAATCAATCAATCAATCAATCAATCGTATTTAATCGGAGTAAGACTGTGAGCCCCACGTGGGACAGGGACCGTTTCCAACTCGATTCGTGTGTATCCACTCCAGAGCTTAGTACAGTACCTGGCACATAGTAAGCGCTTTACAAATACCATAATACACAGTGTTCTGCACACGGTAGATTGTTAGATCCTTGAGGGGAGGGATTGAGTTAGGGAAGCACAATGGCCTAGTGGATAGAACCCCAGCCTGGAAGTCAGCAGGTCATGGGTTCTAATCCTGAGTCCTCCACTTGTCTGCTGTGTGGCCTTGGGCAAATCACTTCACTTCTCTGGGCCTCAGTGACCTCATCTGGAAAATGAGGATGAAGACTGTGAGCCCCATGTGGGACAGGGACTGTGGCCAACCCAATTTGTTTGTATCCACTCCGGCACTTAGTACAGTACCTGGCACATAGTGAGTGCTTCACAAGTGCCATTACATGTATATAATGGTATTTGTGAACGGCTTACTTGGTATATGTATATATATATATTATATATGTATATGTATATATATACACATATATACATATCTATACATAGGTATCTCTATATGTATAGATTTGCATATATGTATAGGCATGTATATATGTGTATATATATATTATGTGTATATGTGTATATATACACACATATATACATATCTATACATAGGTATCTCTATATGTATAGATATGCATATATGTATAGGTATGTATATATGTATAGATATACACATATATGTATGTATGCATACATACATACATATATATGTATATATGTATAGATATACACATATATGTATGTATGCATACATATATATATATATATATATAGATATATATATATATATATATATATATATATATATATATTTCCTAGACTGTGAGCCCATTGTTGGGTAGGGACCATCTCTATATGTTGCCAATTTGTACTTCCCAAGCACTTAGTAATAATAATAATAATAATAATAATAACAATGATAATAATAATGATAATAATAATGGCATTTATTAAGCACTATGTGCAAACCACTGTTCTAAGCACTAGTATCGTGCTCTGCACACAGTAAGCACTCAATAAAAAAGATAGAATCAATATTTATATGTAGATACACATATATGTGTATCTAGCTATATATGTGTGTGTGTGTGTGTATATATGTATATATATATATATATATATATATATACACACATATATTTGTGAAGTGCTTACTCACATATATGTACAGCATGACTCAAGGTAGAACCCAGGCTTTGGAGTCAAGAGTTCATGGGTTCAAATCCCAGCTCTGCCAATTGTCAGCTGTGTGACTTTGGGGAAGTCACTTCACTTCTCTGGGCCTCAGTTCCCTCATCTGGAAAACGGGGATTAAGACTGTGAACCCCCCTTTGGGACAACCTGATCACCTTGTAACCTCCCCAGCGCTTAGAACAGTGCTTTGCACTTGAGAAGCGCTTAATAAATGCCATCATCATCATCATCATCAATTTATACTTATATATATCAATCTATCTCTAGCGAGTAAGGGCTTCACAAATACCATTATATATATATACACACACATACACGTGTACATACACATATACACATATAATGGCATTTGTGAAGCGCTTACTTGATATACGTATGTATCTGTGTATATATATATACGCATGGCTCAGTGGAAAGAGCACGAGCTTTGGAGTCCGAGGTCATGGGTTCGAATCCCGGCTCCACCACATGTCTGCTGTGTGACTTGGGCAAGTCACTCAACTTCTCTGAGCCTCAGTTACCTCATCTGTAAAATGAGGATTGACTGTGAGCCCCAGGTGGGGCAACCTGATCACGCTGTATTCCCCCCCAGCGCTTAGAACAGTGCTTTGCACATAGTAAGCGCTTAATAAATGCCACTATTATTATTATTAAACATATATACATACATATACATATATATACATATATATACATATACATACATACATATATATATATATATATATATATATATATGTATATAACATCGAATTCTCTCCACCTTTAATAAATCCCCCCCACAGGCAGTCTTCCCATTATCCCAAACTACATCCTAGAAACGGGAATTCCAAGGAGGGGGCAATTACCCTGAATTGGTGTCCATCTTCACAGACCAGAATCATCCAGGAATGGCTTCCGTCTGCCTCTGGAGGGGCCGGGATGCTAGGGAAAGAATGGAAAATTATCACCGGGCTAGCAGGAGCGGTGTTTCGTTCTATTAAAAACCTGCCCCGGTATTACGAAAAGCTCATTTTCCCCCCCTCCCGCCCCCCATCTCTCTCCTCTCCCTAAAAAACCCGAGGGCTCCAGAGATGAGATTGCCAACTAATTACAGGAACATAGTTTGGTAATTATGAAATCACTTTCAATTGGATTCTATTTTTACGTCCCTCATGTTCCGTGACATTTTGTCAGTGCCTTGAATTCAGCCCACCAACAGCACTTATTGGCAAGAGCCCGGATTTGGGAGTCAGAGGACGTGGGTTCTAATCCCGGCCCTGCCACTTGTCTGCTGTGTGACCTTGGGCAAGTCACCTCACTTCTCTGGGCCTCAGTGACCTCATCTGTAAAATGGGGATGAAGACTGTGAGCCCCACACTTTTTACTGTGTGCGGAGCACTGGACTCTAGACTGTCAGCCCACTGTGGGCAGGGAATGCCACCGTTTATTGTTGTACTGTCCTCTCCCAAGCGCTTAGTACAGTGCTCTACACACAATAAGAGCTCAGCAAATAAGATTAAATGAAAGATCAAACAAATGAATAAACAGCCCCACGCTTTTTAAGTAAGCACTTAAAAAAT
This sequence comes from Tachyglossus aculeatus, assembly GCF_015852505.1. NCBI lineage: Eukaryota > Metazoa > Chordata > Mammalia > Monotremata > Tachyglossidae > Tachyglossus > Tachyglossus aculeatus. The sequence goes on along the minus strand of NC_052066.1, from coordinate 6,413,132 downwards.
GCCATTATTATTATCACTATTGTCTGTGCCTCAGTTATCTCATCTGTAAAATGGAGATTACTACTACTACTACTAATAACCTTGTATCCCCCCCCCACCCCGAGCACTTAGAACAGTGCTTGGCACATAGTAAGCACTTAAAAAAATGCCATTATTATTATCACTATTCTCTGTGCCTCAGTTACGTCATCTGTAAAATGGAGATTACTACTACTACTAATAATAATAAGGATGATGGCATTTGTTAAGCGCTTACTGTGTGCCAAGCACTGTTCTAAACACTGGGGTTGATACAGGGTAATCAGGTTGTCCCACGTGGGGCTCGTAGTCTTCATCCCCATTTTCCAGATGAGGTAACTGAGGCACAGAGAAGTTTAGTGACTTAAAGTGTGAGCCCCGCGTGGGACAACCTGATTACCCTTATTGAGTAAGGGTATTACTCATAATAATAATTATTGTTATCATCATTAAATATTATTTAAAAATCATTAAAAATTAAAAATATAATAAACATCACTTCCAAATTATTAAATATTAAATGTTAAAATATAATATAATATAAAATATAATATAAAATAATATAATATAGAATATAGAATAGAATAGAATATGATATGATATGATATGATATAATATAATATAATATGATATAATATAATATAATGTAATATAATATAATATGATTAATATAATAATATAATATAATATAATATAATATAATATAATATAATATAATATAATATAATATAATATAATATAATATAATACAAAACATAATATATTATAATATAATAATAATACCCTTATTATTTTTGAGTAAGCGCTCAATAAATACGATTGATTGATTGATTGATTGATTACCCTCTACCTACCCTAATGCTTAGAACAGTGCTTAGAATAGAGTAAGTGCTGAACAAATACCATTATTATTATTATTCTGTCCATATCGTTTTTTTCCGAGTATTTGTTATGCGCTTACTATGTGCCAGGCACAGTACTGAGCGCCAGGATGGACAAACGATCATCAGGTTGGACACAGTCCCTGCCCCCAGTCTTAATTCCCATTTTCCAGATGAGGTCACGGAGACAGAGAGAAGTGAAAGGACTTGAACAAGGTCATCCAGCAGACAAGTGGCGGAGCCGGAATTCGAACTCAGGTCCTTCCGATTCCCAGGCCCGGCCTCTAACCACTAGGCCATGATGCAGTCCCGACAGGTCCCAGGAACAAGAAATGTCTTCACTTCTGTAATTTCTTTCTTTATTTCCATTAATTCTTGTCTCCCCCCTCTAGGACTGTAAGTTTCTTTTGGGCAGGGAAGGTGTCTGTTTATTCATTTGTATATATTTATTTATATATGTATATATGTATGTACATATTTATTACTCTATTTATTTATTTATTTTACTTGTACGTATCTATTTTATTTATTTGATTTTGTTAGTATGTTTGGTTTTGTTCTCTGTCTCCCCCTTTTAGACTGTAAGCCCACTGTTGGGTAGGGACCGTCTCTATATGTTGCCAATTTGTACTTCCCAAGCGCTTAGTACAGTGCTCTGCACACAGGAAGCGCTCAATAAATACGATTGATGATGATGATGATTTGTTTGTTCTTTCATTTAATCACATTTGCTGAGCTCTTATTGTGTGTAGAGCACTGTACTAAGCGCTTGGGAGAGGACAATGCAACAATAAACGGTGGCATTCCCTGCCCACAGTGGGCTGACAGTCTAGAGTCCAGTGCTCTGCACACAGTAAGCGCTCAATAAATACGATTGATTGATTGATTGATTGATTAGAGAAGGGGAGAGGGACATGAATAGAAATAAATAAATGGGGGAGGTGGGCATAAGTGGTGGGGGGCTGCGAGGGGGGATGAAGAAAGGGAGCGAGGCAGGGGGACGCGGAAGGGAGCGGGAGAAGAGGAAAGGAGGGCGCAGTCAGGGAAGGCCTCCTGGAGGAGGTGGGCCTTTCATAAGGCTTTAAAGGGAGGGAGAGTCACTGTCGGCTGGATCTGAGAAGCACATCTGATCTGATTCCTTCATTCATTCAATCGTATTTATTGAGCGCTTACTGTGTGCAGAGCACTGGACTAAGCGCTTGGGAAGTCCAAGTTGGCAACATCTAGAGACGGTCCCTACCCAACAGTGGGCTCACAGTCTTGAAGGAGGAGACAGAGAACAAGACAAAACATATTAACAGAATAAAATAAATAGAATAGATATGTACAAATAAAATAGAGATAGGTAGATAAAATCTGATCTGAGAAGCAGCGTGGCTCAGTGGAAAGAGCCCGGGCTTTGGAGTCAGAGGTCAGGGGTTGGTTCAAATCTTGGCTCCGCCAATTGTCAGCTGTGGGACTTTGGGCAAGTCACTTCACTTCTCTGGGCCTCAGTGACCTCATCTGGAAAATGGGGATGAAGACTGTGAGCTCCCCCGTGGGACAACCTGATCACCTTGTAACCTCCCCAGCGCTTAGAACAGTGCTTTGCACACAGTAAGCGCTTAACAAATGCTATTATTATTATTATTATTATTATATCGGGTTGGACACAGTACCTGTCCCACGTGGGGCTCACGGTCTCAATCCCCCTTTTGCAGATGAGGGAACTGAGGCCCAGAGAAGTAAAGTGACTTGTCCAAAGTCACAGGGCAGATGAGTGGTGGAGTCAGGATTAGAACCCACCACCTTCTGACTCCTGGGCCCGGGCTCTGTCCACTAAGCCGCACTGCTTCTCAATGTCCCGGTGAGGCTCTGATCTTGGATTTTAGTATCCGAACTTTGGTCGCGAATCTCTCTGCAATAATAATAATAATAATGGCATTTGTGAAGCGCTTACTATGTGCAAAGCACTGTTCTAAGTGCTGGGGCGGTTAGGAGGCTTTCCCAGACTGAGCCTCCTTCCTCTCCTCCTCGTCCCCCTCTCCATCCCCCCCATCTTACCTCCTTCCCTTCCCCACAGCACCTGTATATATGTAGATATATTTGTACATATTTATTACTCTATTTATTTATTTATTTATTTTACTTGTACATATCTATTCTATTTATTTTATTTTGTTAGTATGTTTGGTTTTGTTCTCTGTCTCCCCCTTCTAGACTGTGAGCCCACTGTTGGGTAGGGACCGTCTCTAGATGTTGCCAACTTGTACTTCCCAAGCGCTTAGTACAATGCTCTGCACACAGTAAGTGCTCAATAAATACGATTGATTGATTGATTGATTGATTGATTACAAGGTCATCAGGTTGCCCCATGTGGGGCTCACAGTCCCCGGGGTGAGCCGCCAAATCCCAGCTCCGCCACTTGTCTGCTGTGTGACCTTGGGCAAGTCATTTCACTTCTCTGGACCTCAGTTATCTCATCTGTAAAATGGGGATGAAGACTGTGAGCCCCAAGTGCGACAGGGACTGAGTCCAATCTGATTAGCTTGTATGTAACCAGGCGGTTAGTACAGCATCTGGCACATAGTAAACGCTTAACAAACGCTTAACAAATCCCATGAAAAACGAAAAGTCTCGTGCAATAATTCTCCAAATCTATCTATTGATCGATGGTAGTTATTGAACGCTTACTGTGTGCAGAACACTATTAAGAACTCTAGAATGAGAGCCCAATAATAATAATAATAATAATAATAATAATAATAATGATGGCATTTATTAAGTGCTTACTCTGTGCAAAGCACTGTTCTAAGTGCTGGGGAGGTTACAAGGTGATCAGGTTGTCCCACGGGGGGCTCTCAGTTTTAATCCCCATTTTACAGATGAGGTAACTGAGGCACAGAGAAGGTAAGTGACTTGCCCAAAGTCACACAGCTGACAGTTGGCGGAGCTGGGATTTGAACCCATGACCTCTGACTTCAAAGCCCGGGCTCTTTCCACTGAGCCATGCTGCTTCTCACCCGTTGTTGGGTAGGGACCGTCTCTATCTGTTGCCGAATTGTACTTTCCAAGCGCTTAGTCCAGTGCTTTGCACACAGTAAGCGCTCAGTAAATATGATCGAATGAATGAATGAATAATAATTATGGTATTTGTTAAGCTTTTACTATGTGCCGGGCACTGTACTAAGTGCTGGGGTGGATACAACCAAATGGGGTTAGAGAAGCAGTGTGGCTCAGTGAAAAGAGCCCAGGCTTGGGCGTCAGAGGATGTGGGTTCTAATCCCGCCTCCGCCACTTGTCCGCTGTGTGACCTTGGGCAAGTTGCTTCACTTCTCTGGGCCTCAGTTCCCTCTTCTGGAAAATGGGGATTCATTCATTCATTCAATCATATTTATTGAGCGCTTACTGTGTGCAGAGCACTGTACTAAGCGCTTGGGAAGTACAAGTTGGCAACATATAGAGACAGTCCCTACCCAACAACGGGCTCACAGTCTAGAAGGGGGAGAAGTGATTTCTGCAAGTGGGAGGTAGGCCGCCTCACATCAACCCATAAGCCATTTCCAAGCTTGGTGATTATCATCATCACCAGTCGTATTTATTGAGCGCTTACTGTGTGCAGAGCACTGTACTAAGCGCTTGGGAAGTACAAGTTGGCAACATATAATGATTAATAATAGTAATAATAATAACGATGGCATTTATTAAGCACTATGTGAAAAGCACTGTTCTAATAATAATAACGGCATTTATTAAGCACTTACTATGTGCAAAGCACTGTTCTAATAATAATGGCATTTATTAAGCACTTATTATGTGCAAAGCACTGTTCTAAGCGCTGGGGAGGTTATGTTATCAGGTTGTCCCACGGGGGGCTCACAGTCTTAATCCCCATTTTACAGATGAGGGAACTGAGGCCCAGAGACTGGGAGCCCCATATGGGACAGCCTGATGACTTTGTGTCTTCCCCAGTGCTTAGAACGGTGCTTGGCACATAGTAAATGCTTAACAAATGCTATTATTATTATTATTATTATTATTATTATTATTATTATTCTGGGAGAGAGGCGTCCGTAGCATCACTATGGGTCAGCGACAACTTGATGGAATAAGACAAGACAAATGTAAGCGCTGTGGGATTGATGGCAGAGTAAATATCAAATGCTCAAATGTCGCAGATCCAAGCTGGAGAGGACTCGGAAAGGAGATTTCTGAAATGAGATTTCCTTTGGATCTGAGCTCACTGTGGGCTGGGAATACTTTATTGTTCTACTGTCATTCATTCATTCATTCATTCATTCATTCATTCATTCATTCATTCAGTTCATCATCATCATCAATCGTATTTATTGAGCGCTTACTATGTGCAGAGCACTGTACTAAGCTCTTGGGAAGTACAAATTGGCAACATCTAGAGACAGTCCCTACCCAACAGTGGCACATAGTAAATGCTTAACAAATGCTATTATTATTATTATTATTATTATTATTATTCTGGGAGAGAGGCGTCTGTAGCATCACTATGGGTCAGCGACAACTTGATGGAATAAGACAAGACAAATGTAAGTGCTGTGGGATTGATGGCAGAATAAATATCAAATGCTCAAATGTCGCGGATCCAAGCTGGAGAGGACTCGGAAAGGAGATTTCTGAAATGAGATTTCCTTTGGATCTGAGCTCACTGTGGGCTGGGAATACTTTATTGTTCTACTGTCATTCATTCATTCATTCATTCATTCATTCATTCATTCATTCATTCATTCATTCATTCAGTTCATCATCATCATCAATCGTATTTATTGAGCGCTTACTATGTGCAGAGCACTGTACTAAGCGCTTGGGAAGTCCAAATTGGCAACATCTAGAGCCAGTCCCTACCCAACAGTGGGCTCACAGTCTAAAAGGGGGAGGCAGAGAACAAAACCAAACATACTAACAAAATAAAATAAATAGAATAGATATGTACAAATTAAATAAATAAATAGAGTAATAAATATGTACAGACATATATACATATATACATATTCAGTTGTATTTATTGAGCGCTTACTGTGTGCAGAGCACTATACTAAGCGCTTGGAAAGTACAATTCAGCAACAGAGAGACAATCCCTACCCACAACGGGCTCACAGTCTAGACTAATAATAATAATAATAATAATAATAATGGCATTTGTTTCAGCAACAGAGACAATCCCTACCCACAATGCGCTCACAGTCTAGAATAATAATAATAATAATAATGGCATTTGTTAAGCGCTTACTATGTGCCAAGCACTGTTCTAAGCGCTGGGGGGATACAAGGTGATCAGGTTGTCTCGCGTGGGGCTCACGCTCATCATCCCCATTTTACAGATGAGGTCACTGAGGCTCTGAGAAGTTAAGTGACTTGCCCAAGGTCACACAGCAGACATGGGGCAGAGCCGGGATTCGAACCCACGACCTCTGACTCCAAAGCCCGGGCTCTTTCCACTGAGCCACGAGACAGACAACAAAACAAAGCAATAACATCAATAGCATCAAAATAGATAAATAGAATTATAGATAATAATAATAATGGCATTTGTTAATTTAGTCTTTGTTAATTTGTTAATTTTGTTAATTTAGTCTTTTAGAGTGTGAGCCCACTGTTGGGTAGGGACTGTCTCTATATGTTGCCAACTTGTACTTCCCAAGCGCTTAGTACAGTGCTCTGCACACAGTAAGCGCTCAATAAATACGATTGATGATGATGATTTGTTAAGCACTTACTATGTGCTTACTGTGTGCAGAACACTATTAAGAACCCTAGAATGTGAGCCTGTTAATAAGAATAATAATATTAATAATAATAATGATGGCAGTTATTAAGCGCTTACTCTGTGCAAAGCACTGTTCTAAGCGCTGGGGAGGTTACAAGGTGATCAGGTTGTCCCACGGGGGGCTCCCAGTCTTCATCCCCATTTTACAGATGAGGGAACCGAGGCACAGAGAAGTGAAGTGACTTGCCTAAAGTCACACAGCTGACAAGTGGCGGAGCTGGGAAATAGTCACACCGTTAATCAAATAAATAGAATAATAATTATGTACAAATATACACAAGTGCTTTGGGGAGGGGAGGAGGGGCAGAGAAAAAGGGGGCTCAGTCTGGGAAGACCGCCTGGAGGAGGTGAGTTCTCTCCCAAGCACTTGGTACAGTGCTTGACACACAGTAAGCGCTCAATAAATAGGACCGAATGAATCTCTTAAGTACTCAGATACTCTCCTCATCCCAATCCCCACAGCATTTATGTCCGTAGTCCTTATTCTCTAGCATTTTCAATCAATCCATCAGTGGTATTTGTTGAGCGCTTACTGTGTGCGGAGCACTGGACTAAATAATAATAATAATAATAATAATAATAATAATAATGGCATTTGTTAAGCGCTTACTACGTGCAAAGCACTGTTCTAAGCGCTGGGGGGGATACAGTGTGATCAAGTTGTCCCACGTAGGGCTCACAGTCTTAATCCCCATTTTTACAGATGAGGTAACTGAGGCTCAGAGAAGTGAAGTGACTTGCCCAAGGTCACACAGCAGACTTGGGGTGGAGCCGGGATTCGAACCCAAGACCTCTGACTCCAAAGCCTGGGCTTTTTTCACTGCTTCTCTTAGGACAGGACAAGAGAGTGGGTAGATGCATTCCCTGCCCACGGAGAGCTTCCGATCTAGATGGAAAGAAGCAGCATGGCTCAGTGGAAAGAGCACAGGCTCAGGAGTCAGAGGTCATGGGTTCAAATCCCGCCTTTGCCACCTGTCAGCTTTGTGACTTTGGGTGAGTCACTTCACTTCTTTGTGCCTCAGTGATCTCATCTGTCAAATGGGGATTTAGACTGTGAGCCCACTGTTGGGTAGGGACTGTCTCTATATGTTGCCAACTTGTACTTCCCAAGCGCTTAGTACAGTGCTCTGCACACAGTAAGCGCTCAATACATACGATTGATTGATTGATTGATTAAGGCTGTGGGCCCCACGTGGGACAACCTGATCACCTTGTATCCCCCCAGCGTTTAGAACAGTGCTTCGCACATAGTAAGCGCTTAACAAATGCCATCATTATTATTCTCTGGGACTCAGTTCCCTCATCTGTAAAATGGGGATGAAGACTGTGAGCCCCCTGTGGGACAACCTGATTGCCTTCTATCCCCCCTCAGAGCTTCAAACAGTGCTTGGCACATATTAAGTGCTTAACAAGTGCCATTATTATTATTATAATATTAATTTATTTTACTATCATCATCATCAATCGTATTTATTGAGGGCTTACTGTGTGCAGAGCACTGTACTAAGCGCTTGGGAAGTACAAGTTGGCAAAACAATATCTCCCCCTGTGGCCTAGACTGTAGTCTACTAGCTCCATTACCCTCTGACAAGCGCTCAGTACAGTGCTCTGCACATAGTAGACTGTCAGTTCCTTGAGGAAAGGGATTGTGCCTGCTAACTCTACTGTCTATTTGTTCATTCAATCATATTTATTGAGCGCTTACTCTGTGCAGAGCACTGGACCGCACTAGAGAAGCAGCGTGGCTCAGTGGAAAGATCCCGGGCTTGGGAGTCAGAGGTCCTGGGTTCGAATCCCACCTCCACCACTAATCGGCTGTGTGACTTTGGAAGCAGTGTGGCTCAGTGGAAAGAGCCCGGGCTTTGGAGTCAGAGGTCATGGGTTCGAATCCCACCTCCACCACTAATCGGCTGTGTGACTTTGGAAGCAGCGTGGCTCAGTGGAAAGAGCCCGGGCTTTGGAGTCAGAGGTCATGGGTTCGAATCCCGGCTCCGCCACATGTCTGCTGTATGACCTTGGGCAAGTCACTTAACTTCTCTGTGCCTCAGTGACCTCATCTGTAAAATGGGGATTAAGACTGTGAGCCCCACATGGGACAACCTGATCACCTTGTATCCCCCCCCCAGCGCTTAGAACAGTGCTTTGCACATAGTAAGCGCTTAACAAATGCCATTATTAATTAATGAATTAACATAAAATGGGGAGTGATTTAAATTTTCTTTCAGACTGTGAGCCCACCGTTGGGTAGGGACTGTCTCTATATGTTGCCAATTTGTACTTCCCAAGCACTTAGTACAGTGCTCTGCACATAGTAAGCGCTCAATAATTACGATGGATGATGAAGTCACTTGACTTCTCTGGGCCTCAGTTCCCTCATCTGTCAAATGGGGATGAAGACTGTGAGCCCAACGTGGGACAACCTGATCACCTGGTATCTACCCCAGCACTTAGAACAGTGCTCGGCACATAGTAAGTGCTTAATAAATGCTGTTATTATTATTACTCTCTCCAATGCTCACTACAGTGCTCTGCGTGGAGGAAGCCCTCAATAAGTGTGATGGACAGATTCACCGATCGATTGAAGAGACAGATTTCTCCGACTCTCCTCCACATCCTCATTCATTCATTCATTCTCTCATCTTTACTGAGCGCTCACCGTGTGCAGAGCACTGTACTAAGCGCTTGGGAGAGGACTGAACAACAATAAACAGTCACCTTCCCCACCCACGACAAGCTTACGATCAGCGGGGCCTAGTGGAAAGAGCCCGGGTTTGGGAGTCAGAGGTCGTGGGTTCTAGGGAAGCAGCGTGTCTCAGTGGAAAGAGCCCGGGCTTTGGAGTCAGAGGTCACAGGTTCAAATCCCGGCTCCGCCAATTGTCAGCTGTGTGACTTTGGGCAGGTCACTTCACTTCTCTGGGCCTCAGTGACCTCATCTGTAAAATGGGGATGAAGACTGTGAGCCCCCCGTGGGACAACCCGATCACCTTGTAACCTCCCCAGCGCTTAGAACAGTGATTTGTACATAGTAACTGCTTAATAAATGCCATTATTATTATTTTTATTATTGTCAGCTGTGTGACTCTGGGCAAGTCACTTCACTTCTCTGGGCCTCAGTTCCCTCATCAGTAAAATGGGGATGAAGACTGTGAGCCCCACGTGGAACAACCTGATCACCTTGTATCCCCCCAGCACTTAGAACAGTGCTTCATACATAGTAAGCACTTAACAAATGCCATTATCATTATTATTATTATTATTATCAATCCCGGCTCCACCACTGACCAGCTGTGTGACTTTGGGCAAGTCACTTGTCTTCTCTGTGCCTCAGTTCCCTCACCTGGAAAATGGGGATGAAGACTGTGAGCCCCACGTGGGACAACCTGATGACCTTGTATCTGCCCCACCACTTAGAACAGTGCTTGGCACAATTTGTACTTCCCAAGCGCTTAGTACAGTGCTCTGCACATAGTAAGCGCTCAATAAATACGATTGATGATGATGATAGTAAGCGCTTAACAAATGCTATCATTATTACTATTATTAGATGGTCTAGAATGGGGTCATCATTCATTCATTCAATCGTATTTTTTTTGGTATTTATTAAGCGCTTACTATGTGCAAAGCACTGTTCTAAGCGCTGGGGAGGTTACAAGGTGACCAGGTTGTCCCATGGGGGGCTCACAGTCTTCATCCCCATTTTACAGATGAGGTAACTGAGGCACAGAAAAGTTAAGTGACTTGCCCAAAGTCACACAGCTGACAATTGGCAGAGCCGGGATTTGAACCCACGACCTCTGGACTCCAAAGCCCAGGCTCTTTCCACTGAGCCACGCTGCTTCTCTGAGGGCTTGCTGTGTGCAGAGCACTGTACTAAGCGCTTGGGAAGTACAAGTTGGCAACACAGCTCCAGGTAGATTCCCTCAGGCTTTGCGCCTTGGGTCTGGATTTCAGAAATCTGTTTCTACCCCACCAGGTGTTCACAGTCTACATCGGCAGAGAGCTGTATTGAGCGGTTGAGCGCTTGGGAGACGACAGTGGAGTTAGCAAAGTCCCTGCCTTCTGGGCGCTTGCAGTCTACTGTGTGCTGAGTGCTGAACTGAGTGCTTGGGAGAGTCCAGTACAGTGAGTAGACCTGATCCCTGCCTTCAAGGAGTTTCCGGTCTACTGTGTGCAGAGCACTGTACTGAACACTTCAGAGAGAACGGTAGAGATAGTAGGCACAACAGTATATGTTGCCAACTTGTACTTCCCAAGCACTTAGTACAGTGCTCTGCACACAGTAAGTGCTCAATAAATACGATTGATTGATTGCTTTGTACATAGTAAGCATTTAGCAAATGCCATTATTATTATTATTAATCCCAGCTCCGCCACTGATCAGCTGTGTGACTTTGGGCGAGTCACTTGTCTTCTCTGTGCCTCAGTTCCCTCATCTGGAAAATGGGGATGAAGACTGTGAGCCCCACATGGGACAACCAGTACAGTGAGTAGACCTGATCCCTGCCTTCAAGGAGTTTCTGGTCTACTGTGTGCAGAGCACTGTACTGAACACTTCAGAGAGAACAGTAGAGATAGTAGGCACAATCCCTGCCCTCAGGAAGCTTACAATCTACCTTTTTTTTTTAATGGTATTATTCAATCATATTTGAGCGCTTACTGCATGCAGAGCACTGTACTACTACTACTACTACTACTACTAATGATGATGATGGCATCTATTAAGTGCTTACTATGTGCAAAGCACCGTAAGGGGAGGTTACAGGGTGATCAGGTTGTCCCACGGTGGGGCTGACAGTCTTCATTCCCATTTTGCAGATGAGGTCACTGAGGCCCAAAGAAGTGAAGTGACTTGCCCAAAGTCACACAGCTGACAAGCGGTGGAGCCGGGATTTGAACCCATGACCTCTGACTCCAAAGCTCGTGCTCTTTCCACTGAGCCACGCTGCTTCTCAGCGCTTAGAACAGTGCTTTGCACATAGTAAGCGCTTAATAAATGCCATCATTATTATCATCATTATTATTATTATTCTCAGCGTGAACTAGTTACGCGCTTCCTGTGTCCCGGACTCGGTGCTTGGCCCTGGGGTAGATACAGGCAAATCAGGTTGGACACAGTCCCTGTCCCACGTGGGGCTCACGGTCTTCGTCCTCATTTGACAGATGGCGTAACTGAAGCACAGAGACGTGAAGTGATTTGCCCAAGGTCACACAGCAGACAAGTAGTGGAGCTGGAATTAGAACCCACGACCTCTGACTTCCAAGACCGGGCTCTTCCACTAAGCCACGCTGCTTCTCTGCTTTGATGGGGGGAAGTGTTAGCTTGGATCTACCCTAGTGCTTAGTAAGATTATTATTAGTAGTATTAGTACTACTAGTAGTATTAGTAATTATTATTAATTATACTATATGGTTGTATATATGTATATATGGTTGTACATATTTATTACTCTATTTATTTATTTATTTAATTATTTTACTTGTACATTTCTATCCTATTTATTTTATTTTGTTGGTATGTTTGGTTCTGTTCTCTGTCTCCCCCTTTTAGACTGTGAGCCCACTGTTGGGTAGGGACTGTCTCTATGTGTTGCCAATTTGTACTTCCCAAGTGCTTAGTACAGTGCTCTGCACATAGTAAGCGCTCAATAAATACGATTGATTGATAATTATTATTAGTAATTACTAATTACTAATTATTTACTAATTACTAATTATTACTAATTAATTATCAGTAATTATTAGTAAATTAATTGCTTCGTAATTATTATTATTATTAATAATAATGATGGCATTTATTAAGTGCTTACTATGTGCAAAGCACCGTTCTAAGCACTGGGGAGGTTACAAGGTGATCATATTATTTATTACTCTATTATTACATTACATAATATCATTACATATTTATTACTCTATTTTACTTGTACATATCTATTCTATTTATTTTATTTTGTTAATATGTTTTGTTTTGTTGTCTGTCTCCCCCTTCTAGACTGTGAGCCCACTGTTGGGTAGGGACCGTCTCTATATAATAATAATAATAATAATGGCATTTATTAAGCACTTACTATGTGCAAAGCACTGTTCTAGGCGCTGGGGGGAATGCAAGGTGATCAGGTTGTCCCACGCAGGGCTCACAATCTTAATCCCCATTTTACAGATGAGGGAACTGAGGCTCAGAGAAGTTAAGTGACTTGCCCAAGGTCACAAAGCAGACATGTGGTGGAGCCGGGATTCGAACCCATGACCTCTGACTCCAAAGCCCGGGCTCTTTCCAGTGAGCCATGCTGCTTCTCTCTATATATGTTGCCAACTTGTGCTTCCCTAAGCGCTTAATACAGTGCTCTGCACACAGTAAGCGCTCAAGAAATACGATTGATTGACTGATTGACCAGGTTGTCCCACGGGGGGCTCACAGTCTTCATTCCCATTTTACAGATGAGGTAACTGAGGCACAGAGAAGTGAAATGGCTTGCCCGAAGTCACACAGCTGACTGTTGGCGGAGCCGGGATTTGAACCCACGACCTCCCCAAATCCTCACCCATCTCCCTCCTGCATCTCAGAGCCCCCCAGACATGTCCATATTGACTTCTCGCCTACCTGATGCGGGGGTACATTAACCCCGAATCTGACCCCCTAATCTAATCTAATTCTAATCCCGGCTCTGCCACTTAATAATAATAATAATGATAATAATAGCATTTATTAAGCACTTACTATGTGCAAAGCACTGTTCTAAGCGCTGGGGAGGTTACAAGGTGATCAGGTTGTCCCACGTGGGGCTCACAGTCTTCACCCCCATTTGACAGATGAGGGAACTGAGGTCCGGAGAAGTCATCATCAATCGTATTATTCTAAACGCTGGGGAGGATTCAAGGTGATCAGGTTGTCCCACGTGGGGCTCACAGTCTTCATCCCCATTTTCCTGATGAGGGAAGTGAGGCCCAGAGAAGTGAAGTCACACAGAGAAGCAGCATGGCTCAGTGGAAAGAGCCCGGGCTTTGGAGTCAGAGGTCACGGGTTCAAATCCCGGCTCCGCCAATTGTCAGCTGTGTGACTTTGGGCAAGTCACTTAGCTTCTTTGTGCCTCAGTTACCTCATCTGTAAAAGGGGAATTAAGACTGTGAACCCCACTTGGGACAACCTTGTATCCCCCCACTGCTTAGAACAGTGCTTTGCACATAGTAAGCGCTTAACAAATACCATCATTATTATTTCTAGACTGTGAGCCCACTGTCTTCTAGACTGTGAGCCCACTGTTGGGTAGGGACCGTCTCTATATGTTGCCAACTTGTACTTCCCAAGCGCTTAGTACAGTGCTCTGCACACAGTAAGCGCTCAATAAATAAAATTGAATGAATGAATGAATGACAAGTGGCGGAGCCGGGATTTGAACCCACAACCTCTGACTCCAAAGCCGGGGCTCTTTCCACCGAGCTACGCTGCTTCTGCTACTCGTCAGCTGTGTGACTTTGGACAAGTCACTTCCCTTCTCTGCGCCTCAGTTCCCTCATCTATAAAATGGGGATGAAGGCTGTGGGCCCCACGGGGGACAACATGATCACCTTGTATCCCCCCAGTGCTTAGAACAGGGCTTGGCACATAGTAAATGCTTAACAAATACCATTATTATTATTATTAATCACTGCAGATGATTGATGGATCCAAAGATACACCGAAGCCTAATCAATTTTGAATGCGTTCCCCCGCGAAGATAAGACCAGGAAACAATTGTAATACTACCGGCGGTTGATAAATTTCTGTTTACTATGACGGATGATTTTTAGGGGGATAATTTTACAATCCATCACCCTTTTGTCACTCCAAAAGTCGTGTTCCCCCAACTTAAGCGGTAAATTAATTTTCAAATTTGCATAGTTATTAAAACTCGCACTGAAAACAGCAGGGCGGTGAGCTCGGTTGGCATCATCACAGACCTCGTTGTTGGGCGGAAAAAAGGGAAATGAGACCCCAGTACATCCCTATTGGGGAGGTTTTCGTTTTTAGGCGGTGATCCTGGGGAGGGGCTCTCTGGATTAGGAAACTGGAGGATTTAGGAAGTCTTCCTGGAGGCGGCGGCTGATTAGCTGATCAGCGTCCCCTTCCTTCCTCTCTCCCTCGTCCCCCTCTCCATCCCCCCCATCTTACCTCCTTCCCTTCCCCACAGCACCTATATATATGGATATTTGTTTGTACATATTTATTACTCCATTTATTTATTTATTTATCTATTTATTTATTTATTTATTTATTTATTTATTTTACTTGTACATATCTATTCCATTTATTTTATTTTGTTAGTATGTTTGGTTTTGTTCTCTGTCTCCCCCTTTTAGACTGTGAGCCCACTGTTGGGTAGAGACGGTCTCTATATGTTGCCAATTTGTACTTCCCAAGCGCTTAGTACAGTGCTCTGCACATAGTAAGAGCTCAATAAATACAATTGATGATGATGATGATGATGATGATGATGATGATGAAATCTGCTTCTTGTCTTGGCCACCACAACAACTGACGTGTCACCGCTTCTGAAACACGCACACTCACACACATACCGCTCTCCGAGCCGGGGCGGATCTCACGTGGCTCAATGGAAAGAGCCCGCGCTTGGGAGTCAGAGGTCATGGGTTCTAATCCCGGCTCCCCCGCATGTCTGCTCTGTGATCTTGGGTGAGTCGCTTAACTTCTCTGAGCCCGTTCCCTCGTCTTTAAAATGGGGATGAAGACTGTGAGCCCCACGTGGGACAACGCGATCACCTTGTATCCCTATATGAGACAGCGTGGCTCAATGGAAAAGGCACGGGCTTTGGAGTCAAAGGTCATGGGTTCAAATCCCGGCTCTGCCACTTGTCAGCTGTGTGACTTTGGGCAAGTCACTTCACTTCTCTGGGCATCAGTTACCTCATCTGTAAAATGGGGATTAAGACTGTGAACCCCACATGGGACAACCTGATCACTTTGTATCCCCCCCAGTGCTTAGAACAGTGCTTTGCACATAGTAAGCGCTTAACAAATGCCAACATTATTATTATTATTATTATTCTCTGTGCCTCAGTTACTTCATCTGTAAAATGGGGATTAAAACTGTGAGCCCCATGTGGGATAACCTGATCACTTTGTAAACTCCCCAGCACTTAGAACAGTGCTTTGCACATAGTAAGCGCTTAATAAATGCCATTATTATTATTCTTATTATTGTATCCACCCTCAGCGATTAGAACAGTGCTTTGCACATAGTAAGTGCTTAACAAATGCCATTATTATTATTATTATTATTATCTGGACTCCCCTGTGCAGACTACAGGCATCAACTAGTCAGACCAGGCCCCATCCCCGCTGGGCTCGTGGTCTGAGAGGGAGAGAAGGCATCTGTCTTCTCCCCAGGGAACAGATGAAGAGGAATTTCTCTGATTTAATAATAATAATAATAATGACGGCATTTGTTAAGTGCTTACTATGTGCAAAGCACGGTTCTAAGTTCTGGGAGATACAAGGTGATAAGGTTGTCCCACGTGGGATCACAGTCTTCATCCCCATTTTCCAGGTGAGGTCACTGAGGCCCAGAGAAGTGAAGTGACTTGCTCAAAGTCACCCAGCTGACAATTGGCGGAGCTGGGATTAGAACCCATGACCTCTGACTGCCAAGCCCGTGCTCCTTCCACTGAGCCACGCTGCTTCTCTAAAGGAGGAGCTGACAGTCTAGAGGAGGAACAAACAGTTTAGAGGAGGAGTTTGCAATCCAGAGGAGGAGCTGACAGTCGTAGAGGTCACTTGAGGCAAATGACCTTGAGAAGCAGCATGGCTCAGTGGAAAGAGCCCAGGCTTGGGAGTCAGAGGTTATGGGTTCTAATCCTGGCTCTACCACATATCTGCTGTGTGTCCTTGGGCGGTCACTTTTTTTTTTAATGGCATTTATTAAGCACTTACTATGTGCCAACCACTCTTCTAAGCACTGGGATAGATACAAGGTTATCAGGTTGTCCTACATGGGGCTCACAGTCTTCATCTCCATTTTCCAGACGAGGTCACTGAGGCCCAGAGAAGTGAAGCGACTTGCCGAAAGTCATCCGGCTGACAAGTGGCGGAGCCGAGATTAGAACCCACGACCTCTGACTCCCAAGCCTGAGCTCTATCCACTGAGCCACACTGCTTCTCTTCGCGCTAGGGTAGATACAAGGTCATCAGGTTGACCCCCGTGGAGCTCACAGCCTTAATTCCCATTTTCCAGATGAGGTCACTGAGGCACAGAGAGGTGAAGTGACTGGCCCCAAGTCACACAGGGGATAGGTGGCAGAGCTGGGATTAGAACCCATGACCTCTGACACCCAAGTCCGGGTTCTTTTTATTTTTAGTAGCATTTATTAAGCGCTTACTATGTGCAAAGCACTGTTCTAAGCGCTGGGGAGATTACAAGGTGATCAGGTTGTCCCACGGGGGGCTCACAGTCTTCATCCCCATTTTACAGATGAGGTAACTGAGGCTCCGAGAAATACGTGACTTGCCCAAGGTCACACAAGCAGACATGCGGTGGAGCGGAGATTCAAACCCATGACCTCTGACTCCAAAGCCCATGCTCTTTCCACTGAGCCATGCTGCTTCTCTTGCCACTAAGCCATGTTGTTAGCTCCTCTTCTAGACTGTGAGCCCACTGTTGGGTAGGGACTGTCTCTATGTGTTGCCAATTTGTACTTCCCAAGCGCTTAGTACAGTGCTCTGCACATAGTAAGCGCTCAATAAATACGATTGATTGATTGATTGACTGACTGTAAACTTCGTCTCTAAACTGTAAGTTCCTCCTCTGAACTGTAAAATCCTCCTCTAGATTGGAAATTCCTTCTCTAGATTGGAAGCTCGTCTACCATGTGAGGTCTTCTTCTAAATTGTCACCTCCTCCTCTAGACTTTCAGCTCTTACTCTCTATATGTTGCCAACTTGTTCTTCCCAAGCGCTTAGTACAGTGCTCTGCACACAGTAAGCGCTCAATAAATACGACTGAATGAAAATGAATGATTGATCGATGGATCTGGAAAAGTCTTGGAAGAGAAACCGACAGGATTTAGCAACTGATATGAGAGCGGGAAAATCAAGGATCAATCAGTTTTTCTCAATTGTGTGCTTACTGTTTGCAGAAGCAGCGTGGCTCGCTGGAAAGAGCCCGGGCTTTGGAGTCAGAGGTCATGGGTATTTATTACTTTATTTATTTATTTTACTTGTACATATCTATTTGTTTTATTTTGTTAATGTGTTTTGTTTTGTTCTCCGTCTCCCCCTTCTAGACTGTGAGCCCACTGTTGGATAGGGACCGTCTCTATATGTTGCCAACTTGTACTTCCCAAGCGCTTAGTACAGTGCTCTGCATACAGTAAGCGCTCAATAAATATGATTGATTGATTGACTGATTGGATCCCGACTCCGCCACGTGTCTGCTGCGTGACCTTGGGCAAGTCACATAACTTCTCTGAGCCTCAGTTCCCTCATCTGTCAAATGGGGATGAAGACTGTGAGCCCCACGTGGGACAAGGTGATGATCTTGTATCTACCCCAGCGCTTAGAACAGTGCTCTGCTGCACATAGTAAGCGCTTAACAAATGCCTTCATTATTATTATTATTACTCTTGACTCTCAGCTCCTCCTGTTAGCTCCAGATTGTAAACTCCTCTAGATTTTCTCTGTCAAATCCCCCTCTAGTTTGTCAGCTCCTCTTCCTCCGGACTGTCAGCGCTTCCTCTTGATGATAAACTCCCCGTCTGGATTGTAAACACCCCCTCTAGATTGTTTGCTCCTCCTCTAAACTACCAATTTTGCTCCTCCTCTCAACTATAAACTCCTCTTCAAGCCTTCAAGCTCCTTCTCTACACTGGAAGTTCCTTGGGGTCAGAAAATATATCTACCAACTCTGCTGCATTACACTTTCCCAAGCACTCAGTACAGAGCTCTGCACACAGTAAGCGCTCAGTAAATACCATCGATCGATGGCCCAAGGTCACACAGCAGGTCGGGGGCAGAAATGAGATTAGTTCCCAGGAGTCATGATTTCCAGGGCCTGGCTCTTTCTCCCCAAACGATGATGCCCAGCTCCTCTTAATCACGCAGTGATATCCTTTATTAATCGTATTTATTGAGCGCTTACTGTGTGCAGAGCACTGTACTAAGCGCTTGGGAAGTACAAGTTGGCAACATGTAGAGACAGTGCCTACCCAACAGTGGGCTCACAGTCTAAAATATAATAATAATAATAATAGCATTTATTAAGCGCTTATTATTCCCCCCTTACTATTTTCTCTCCTTTTAGACTGTGAGCCCTCTGTTGGGTAGGGACTGTCTCTATATGTTGCCAACTTGTACTTCCCAAGCGCTTAGTACAGTGCTCTGCACACAGTAAGCGCTCAATAAATACGATTGATTATGTGCAAAGCACTGTTCTAAGTGCTGGGGAGATTACAAGGTGATCAGATTGTCCCACGGGGGGCTCACAGTCTTCATCCCCATTTTCCAGATGAGGTCACTGAGGCCCAGAGAAGTGAAGTGACTTGCTCAAAGACACACAACTGACGAGGGATGCGCTTGGGTCTATTTATTCTGATGATTTGACACCCGTCCACATATTTTGTTTTGTTGTCTGTCTCCCTCCTCTAGACTGTGAGCCCGTTGTTGGGTAGGGACTGTCTCTGTTGCTGACTCGTACTTCCCAAGCGCTTAGTCCAGTGCTTTGCACACAGTAAGCGCTCAATAAATACGATTGAATGAATGAATGACAATACAACAATAGACAGACACTTTCCCTGCCTACAACAAGCTTACAGTCTGGGGCGGGAGAGACAGACATCAACACAAATCAATGATGGCAATTGTTAAGCGCTTACTACGTGCAGAGCACTGTTCTAAGCGCTGGGGAGGATACAAGGTGATCAGGTTGTCCTACAGGGGGCTCACAGTCTTCATCCCCATTTTGCAGATGAGGGAACTGAGGCACAGAGAGGTTAAATGACTTGCCCAAAGTCACACAGCTGACAGTTGGCGGAGCTGGGATTTGAACTCATGACCTCCGACTCCAAAGCCCGGGCTCTTTCCACTGAGCCACGCTACCCCTGCACTTAGAGCAGTGCTTGACACATAGTAAGCGCTTAGCAGATACCATTATTATTATTATTACTACTTCTACAACAGAAGAATTAGCAGACATGTTACCTGCCATGTCTTACTCACGAGAAGACTGTTCCTCCCTTCCGGTCCAGGGTAAGATATAAGAGTCGTTGGGCGGGAAACAGCAAGGGGGTGGTTTACACCCTGAAGTTCATTTGTTCAGTTTATTTATTTTACTTGTACATATCTATTTTATTTATTTTATTTTGTTAATATGTTTTGTTTTGTTATCTGTCTCCCCCTTCTAGACTGTAAGCCCACTGTTGGGTAGGGACCGTCTCTATATGTTGCCAACTTGTACTTCCCAAGCACTTAGTACAGTGCTCTGCACACAGTAAGTGCTCAATAAATACGATTGATTTGATTGATTGATTGATTGATTGATTGATTGATTGATTAAGGGACAAAAGTGCTGTGGGGCTGGGATGGGGGAAGAACAAAGAGAGGGAGTCATAATTGACAGACAATCACACTCCCCACCTTCAAAGCAGCGTGGCTTAGTGGAAAGAGCCCAGGCTTGGGAGTCAGAAGTCATGGGTTCTAATCCCAGCTCTGCCACTGATCAACTGTGTGACTTTGGGCAAGTCACTTGACTTCTCTGGGCCTCAGTGACCTCATCTGTAAAATGGGGATGAAGACTGAGAGCCCCACGTGGGACAACCTGATCACCTTGTATCTACCCCAGCGCTTCAAACAGTGTTTGGCACATAGCAAGTGCTTAATAAATGCTATTATTATTATTATTATTATTATTATTAATAAAGGACATCACTGTGTGATTAAGAGGAGCTGGGCATCATGGTTTGGGGAGAAAGAGCCAGGCTCTTAAGAAAGAGCTTAACAAATACCAGCATTATTATTATTATTATTATCTCTTCCTAGAGGCCTTCCCTAAGTCCTGGAGCTTACGGTCAATCTTAAATTCTATGTTACAGGCTAGATTCATTCATTCATTCAGTCGTATTTATTGAGCACTTACTTTGTGCAGAGCACTGGACTAAGCGCTTGGAAAGTGCAATTCGGCAACAAAGAGAGACAATCCCTGCCCACAGTGGGCTCACAGTCTAGAAGGGGAGAGACAGACAGCAAAACAAGGAACCAGGCATCAACAGAATTAAATAGAATTATAGATGTGTACATATATATACATATACATATATATGTACACATCTATAATATATATACATATATATGTACACATCTATTATATATATATATATATATATACATACACAAGTGGTGAGGGGCATGGACGGGGGTAGAACAAAGGAAGCGAAATCCGGGTGATGCGGAGGGGAGGGGGAGCTGAGGAAAAGGGGAGTTTAGTCTGGGAAGGCCTCCTGGAGGAGGTGATGCAATGATACCTTGAGACATTTAAGAACCCCACATAGCAAGACATTTGGAAAAGGGGGTTTCATGGTTGTGCGTTCTCTCTCCTCTGTCTCTCCTCTCCCTCTCTCCCCCTCTATATCATTCCCTCCCCCCTTTCCCCCTTTACACACTCTCTCTCCTCCCTTTCTCTCTCTCCCTCCCTCTGTCTCTCTCCCTCCCTCTCTCCCTCTCCCCTCTCTTTCTCTCTCCCCCTTTCCTCCCTTCCCCTTCTCCTCTTTTCCCCCATCACTCTCTCTCTTTCTCCCTCTCCTCCTTCTCTCCCCCTTTCTCTCTTTCCCCATCACTCTCTCTCTTTCTCTCTCTCCTCCCTCTTTCTCTCCCTTCCCTCTTCCCCTTTCCCTCCCCCTCTCTCTCCCTCTCTCCTTCCCCCTCTCTTTCCCCCCTTCACTCTCTTTCTCTCTCCTCTTTCCTCTCCCTCTCTCGAACCCTTCTCTCTTTCTCTCTCTCCCGGCCCCTCTCTCTCTCCCCCCTCCTCTCTCTTTTTTCTCTCTTCACTCTCTCTTTCTCTCCTCTCTCTCCCATTCACTCTTCCTTTCTCCCTCCCTCTCCCTATCTCTTTTTCCCCCTTCATTCACTCTCTTTCTCTCCTCCCTCTCTTTCCCTCTCCCTTTCCCCCCTCTATCTCTCCTTCCCTTTCTCTCTCTCTTCCTCTCCTCCCTCTCTCTTTCACTCTCTCCCCATTCTCTCTCTCCCTCCCTCTCTTTTCTCCCTCCACTCTCTCTCTTTCTCTCCTCCTCACATTCACTATTCCTTTCTCCCTCCCTCTCTCCGTCTTTTCCCTCTTCATTGACTCTCTTTCCTCCCTCTCCCTCCCCCTTCTTTCTCCCTTTCCCCCTTTCTCTATCTCTTCCTCCCGCTCTCTCTGTCTTCCCTCGCGCTCTCCCTCTCTTCTTCCCCCTCTCTTCCCCTTCAAACTCTGTCTCTCTCCCCCTTCCCTGTCTTCCTCCCTCTCTCTCTCTTCCTCTTTCTCCCGTCCCTCTCCTTCTCTCTCTTTCCCCCCTTCGCTCTCTCTCTCCTTCCTCTCTTCCCCCTTCCCCCTTCCTTTTGCCCTCCTTTTTTCTCCCTCTTCTCTCTCCCCCTTCCCTCTCTCCTTCCCTCTCTCCTCCCTCTTTCTCTCTCCTTCTCCTTTCCCCTCTGTCTCTTTCTCTCTCTCCCCCTTCCCTCTCTCCCTCCCTCACCCTCCCCTCTTTCTCTCTCCTTCTCCCTCCCCTTCTCTCCCTCCCTCCTTCTCTTTCCAACTCTTTCTCTCCCCTCCCCCTCTCTCTTTCTCTCTCCCCTTCCCTCCCTCTCTCTCCCTTTCCTTCCCTCCCCCTCTTTTTCTCTCACCTTCTCCCCCTTCCTCTCTCCCATCCCTCTCTCACTTTTCCCCTTCACTCGCTTTCTCTCCTTTTTCTCCCTTCCCTCTCCCCTTCTCCCACCCTCCTCTCTCTCCCTCTCTCCTTCCCCCTTTCCTCCCTTCACTCACTCTCTCTTTCTCTCTCTCCCCCTTCCCTGTCTCCCTCCCCCTCCCTCTTTCTCTCCTTCTCCTTCTCCCTCTTTCTCTCTTCCTCCCTTTTTCTTCCTCTTTGTCCCTCTCCTTCTCTCTCTCTCCCTTCCCTCTCCCTCCCTTTCCCTCTTCACATCCCCTCTCCCTTTCTCCCTCCCTCTTTCCCTCTTTTCCTTCCTCCCCCTCTCCCCTGAGATCTAAATTCTCTCACACTTTCTAGCTGATCAGATGGAGGAAGGAGAAATTCCATCTCAGGCCCAGTTGCTGTGGGGATCTGTCTGAATGATGAATGGAGGTCAGAGCAGGTTGGCAAATCGCAGAAATTTTGCCCCTGAAGTTTCCTCGCTCTTCTGAGCCTTTAGTGAAAGGCTCCGAAACCAGTTTCCGTCACAATGGTGTATTTCATTCCTTCAATTGCATTTATTGAGCACTTACTGTGTGTAGAGCACTGGACTAAGCGCTTGGGAAGTACAAACAGGCAACAGATAGAGACAGTCCCTACCCAACAACGGGCTCATAGACTAGAAATAGAGGAAGTAATTGAGTATAGAGGATTGACTATTAGTGCTACCAAGGTTTATGAGTACTTAAGTGCTGAGGTGATGCCAAAGTGCTAATGTAGGATTTGGGAATCCTACATATATGAGAAGCAGCGTGACTCAGCTGTGTGACTTTGGGCAAGTCACTTCACTTCCCTGTGCCTCAGTTCCCTCATCTGTAAAATGAGGATGAGGACTGTGAGCCCCACGTGGGACAACCTGATCACCTTGTAACCTCCCCAGTGCTTAGAACAGTGCTTTGTGCATAGTAAGCACTTAGTAAATGCCATTATTATCATTATTATTATTCTAAGCTCCGGTGGAGATGTGAGGGAATCAGGTCGGAAACAGTCCCTGTCCCACCTGGGCTCACAGTCTTAATCCTGGGATTAATTCTGGAAGTCTGTATATATGCATATATGTTTGTACATATTTATTACTCTATTTATTTATTTATTTATTTTACTTTTACATATCTATTCTATTTATTTTATTTTGTTAGTATGTTTGGTTTTGTTCTCTGTCTCCCCCTTTTAGACTGTGAGCCCACTATTGGGTAGGGACTGTCTCTATATGTTGCCAACTTGGACTTCCCAAGTGCTTAGTACAGTGCTCTGCACACAGTAAGCGCTCAATAAATATGATTGATGATGATGATGATGATGAAGTCAGAAGGTCATTGGGTTCTAATCCCGGCTCCACCACTTGTCTGCTGTGTGACCTTGGGCAGGTCACTTCACTTCTCTGGGCCTCAGTTACCTCAGCTGTAAAATGGGGATTGAGATTGTGAGCCCCCTGTGGGACAGGGACTGTGTCTAACCCGATTTTCTTGGATCCAACTGGGGTATTTGTTAAGCGCTTAACTATGTGCCAGGCACTGTACTAAGCGCTGGAGTGGATACAAGCAAATCAGGCTGGACACAGTCCCTCTCCCTCGTGGGGCTCACAGTCTCTAATCCCCATTTTACAGATTAGGGAACCGAGGCCCAGAGACGTGAAGCGACTTGCCCAAGGTCACACAGCAGACAAGTGGTGGACCCAGGATTAGAACCTACGCCTTCTGACGTCCAGGCCTGAGCTCTTTCCTCTAGGCCGCACAAACGCCTAGCAAATACCACAATTATTATTATCATCATTACAACATACCAGAGTTTAGACTGCGAGCTCACTGTGGGCAGGAATGTGTCAGTCTATTGTATTGTTGTCCTCTCCCAAGTGCTTAGTTCAGTGCTCTGCACAAGGTAAGCGCTCAATAAATATGATCGGATGAATGAATGAGTTGGTAGATACATTCCCGCCTAAAATGAGTCTCTGGACTAAAAATGAAATCGCTGTGAGACTGAGATCGAAAAGGAAAGGCAGCGACTCTTCCCGGGGCTCTTACTCGATTCCTCAAAACACCTCGACCCACGGAGAGAATAATTTCTAGGCCGGATCTCAGTTCGCCGTCAAAGCCGGCTGGAGAACCCGCAGCTCAATCAATCAATCAATCAATCAATCGTATTTATTGAGCACTTACTATGTGCAGAGCACTGTACTAAGCGCTTGGGAAGTACAAATTGGCAACACATAGAGACAGTCCCTACCCAACAGTGGGCTCACAGTCTAAAAGGGGGAGACAGAGAACAGAACCAAACATACCAACAAAATAAAATAAATAGGATAGAAATGTACAAGTAAAATAAATAAATAAATAAATAAATAAATAAATAGAGTAATAAATATGTACAACCATATATACATATATACAGGTGCTGTGGGGAAGGGAAGGAGGTAAGATGGGGGGATGGAGAGGGAGACGAGGGGGAGACGAGGGGGAGCTCGTAAACAGAGCGACTCAAATCGACGCCACGTGGATTTTATGTCGCGTTTAGAGGGACGTACCCACGGCTCATTGGATTACTTAACCGAACAAAGTGCGTAATTAAAAATGAAATGATCTTTACGACCGCGTCTTCATTCCTGAGCCAGCTTAATTGGAGACCTTTGGCGGTGCCGGATTTAGCGGCGGGGAAGGGAAATTCGTTCCTTACCGGCAGAATCGTGAGATCGAAAATCCAGGGCCGGGACCCAAACGACCGACTTGGGCATTGTATGGTATATAATGGAAAATTCCAACCCGGGGGAGATGTGGAGCTAAAATATAAAAATCAAGGTCGACGGGGAACAGTGAAACACATAATCCACTTCCGGGAAAGACAACCGTTTGGAATTTCCAATGGATTTGGGTTTCGTGTTGGTGTGATGACTCTCCCCTCCTTTCAAAGCCTTATTGAAGGCCCACCTCCTCCAGGAGGCCTTCCCTGACTGCACCTTCCTTTCCTCTTCTCCTCCTTCCTTCCGACTCACTCCCTTTCTTCTTCCCCCCATCCCAGCCCCACATCACTTACGTCCACATCCCCCATTTATTTCTTTCTATTCATGTCTGTTTCTCCCTCTAAACTGTAAACTCTTTGTGGCAGGGAACGTATCTACCAACTCTGTTATATTGTCCTCTCCCAAGCGCTCAGTACAGTGCCCTGCACACAGGAAGTGCTCAATAAATACATGTCTGCCTGTGCCCTAACAAGCGCACAGAGAAGTGGTGTTGTCTAGTGGGTAGAGTCCGGGCCTGAGAGCCAGAAGGACCTGGGTTCTAATTCCGGCTCCGCCGTGTGTCCGCTGTGTGACTTTGGGTAAGTCTCTTCACTTCTCTGGGCCTCAGTGACCTCATCTGAAAAATGGGGGTTAAGACCCGGAGACTCATTTGGGACAGGGACTGTGTCTAATCTGATTAGCTTGTATCCACCACAGCGCTTAGTACAACACCTGACACATAATATGTGCTTTATAAATACCACGATTAATATTATTATTATTATGTGGTGCAGGGACTGTATCAAACTTGATTAGCTCATATCACCCCAAGGCTTAGTACAGTGCCTGGCACATAGTAAGCATTTAACAAATACTATTATTATCATCACCAATCGTATTTATTGAGCGCTTACTGTGTGCACAGCACTGTACTAAGTGCTTGGGAAGTACAAGTTTGCAACATATAGAGATAGTCCCTACCCAACAGTGGGCTCACAGTCTAAAAGACTATTATTATTATTATTATTATTATTATTACTATTATTATTATTATTATCATTATTATTTTGGGTAGAGACTATATCGAATCTGATTAGCTTGTATCCACTCCAAAGCTTAGTACAGTGTCTGGTACACAGTAAGCGTTTAACAAATACCACAATTATAATTGCTTTTCTTCTTATTATTATTATTACTGTTTGGGAAAGGGACTGTAGCCATTCATTCATTCATCATTTATATTTGTTGAGCACTTATTGTGTGCAGAGGACTGTACTAAACACTTGGGAGAGGTCAATACAACAACAATAAGCAGACAAATACCCATCCCACCACCAGCTTACAGCCTTACAGCCTTATTTGTTGTACTTGTACTTCCCAAGCGCTTAGTACAGTGCTCTGCACACAGTAAGTGCTCAATAAATATGATTGATTGATTGATTGATTGATTGATTGATTTGTTGCTGAATTGTACTTTCCAAGTGCCTGGACAGTGCTCTGCACACAGTAAGCGCTCAAAACTTACAGTTGAGTGAACGAATGAATAGAAGGAGAGGCTAATTAACCTGTATCTACCCCAGCACTCAGTACAGTGCCTGGAACATACTAAGAGCTGAAGATAATAATGATGGCATTTGTTAAGCATTTACTATGTGCTAAGCACTATTTATTACTCTATTTTACTTGTACATATCTATTCTATTTATTTTATTCTGTTAATATGTTTGGTTTTGTTCTCTGTCTCCCCCTTCTAGACTGTGTGCCCACTGTTGGGTAGGGACCGTCTCTATATGTAGCCAACTTGGACTTCCCAAGCGCTTAGTCCAGTGCTCTGCACACAGTAAGTGCTCAATAAATATGAATGATTGATTGATTGATTGATGATTCTAAGCCCTGGGGGGATACAAGGTGATCAGATTGTCCCACGTGGGGCTCGCAGTCTTCATCCCCATTTTCCAGATGAGGGAACTGGGGCCCAGAGAAGTGACGCGACTTGCCCAAAGTCACACAGCTGACAAGTGGCCGAGTCGGGATTAGAACCCAGGACCTCTGACTCCCAAGCCGGGCCTCTTTCCACTGAGCCATGCTGCTTCTCTAAGATAAGCGCTTAGTCCAGTGCTCTGCACACAGTAAGCGCTCAATAAATACGACTAACTGAACGAATGAATATGCCATAAAAAAATGAAAAGGCTGGATTGATTTTGGTTACCTTTCCCGACATTCTTCGTTGTGCCGACTAACTTCTCTTTTCCAGTTGCCAAATCATTTTGTCCATCCTCCGGTTCGGCCTGGCTCCCGCCGCCCCTGGACACCTCTTCCTAAATGAGGAATTCCAGCCCATTTAGACTCCTTGGGACCACCAGATTGGGAGGGGGGGTCACTCAGGTAGCCAATTGTATTTATTGAGCACCTACTGTGTGCAGAGCACTGGACTAAGCGCTTGGGAGAGGACAGTACAACAATAAACAAATTCTTTGTGCTGTACACATTCACTGTACACATTCTTTGTACAGTGCTCTGCACACAGTGAGCGCTCAATAAATACGATTGATGATGATTGATGACATTCCCTGCCCACAACGAGCTCACAGTCTGGAGGGGGCGAGACAGACATGAATAGAAATGAATAAATGAGAGCTGTAGACAGATGTACAGACACATCGATTTGTAATAATAATAATAATGATGGTATTTGTACACATGGTACACATGGTACACATGGTACATGGTACACATGGTACACATGGTAAGCGCTCCATAAATACGACTGAAGGAATGAAGAAATGAATCTGCTGAATAATAATAATAATAATGGTATTTATTTAGAGGAGCAGCATGCCCTAGTGGCAAGAGCCAGGCTTGGGATTCAGAGGTCCTGGGTTCTAATCCTGACTCCGCCACTTGTCTGTTGTGTGACCTTGGGCAAGTCACTTCCCTTCTCTGTGAAGTAGAGAAGCAGCGTTGCTCAGTGGAAAGAGCCCGGGCTTTGGAGTCCGAGGTCATGGGTTCAAATGTCGGCTCTGCCAATTACCAGCTATGTGACTTTGGGCAAGTCACTTCACTTCTCTGTGCTTCGGTTACCTCATCTGTAAAATGGGGATTAAGACTGTGAGCCCCCTGTGGGACAACCGGATCACCGTGTAATCCCCCAGCGCTTAGAACAGTGCTTTGCACATAGTAAATGCTTCATAAATGCTATCATTATTATTATTATTATTATTCTCTGGGCCTCAGTTCTCTCCTCTGTAAAATGGAGATGGAGACTGTGAGCCCCACATGGGACAACCTGATCACCTTCTATCTACCCCAGCGTTTAGAACAGTGCTTTGCACATAGTAAGTGCTTAACAAATGCCAATTATTATTATTAATCCTGCCTCCACCACTTAATAATAATCATAATAATAATAAATGGCATTTGTTAAGCGTTTACTATGTGCAAAGCACTGTTCTAAGCGCGCTGGGGAGGATACAGGGTGATCAGGTTGTCCCACGTGGGGCTCACAGTCTTAATCCCCATTTTCCAGATGAGGGAACCGAGGCCCAGAGAAGTGAAGTGACTTCCCCAAGATCACACAGCAGACAGGTGGCGGAGTCGGGATTCGAACCCATGACCTCTGACTCCAAAGCCCGGGCTCTTTCCACTGAGCCACGCTGCTTCACTTGTCTGCTGTGTGACTTTGGGGAAAATCACTTCACTTCACTAGTAAGTGCTTAACAAATACCATCACTATTATGCTTATTAATTTTATTGGTTAAGCATTTACTAGGTGTTAAGCACTGTTCTAAGCGCTGGAGCACTGTTCTAAGCGCCAGAGTGAGTCCCCCCCGGGAAGGAAAACATCGGGTTCGGGTCTTAGGGCCCTTCCCTACCTGAGCCTGCTTCCCGCTCCGGGGGGAAAGAGGGTTTCCCTTTTCCCTCCTTCGATGGGCGAATCCGAGCGATGGCAGTCGCCCACGTTTCCCGTCTCTTCCGGCTTCTCCCCTGGGCTCTGCCAGTCCAGAAGGAAGACACATTTCCTGTTATTTCATCAGTATCACTATTATAATAACACTAATAGTAATAATAATGATAATAATGGCATTTATTAAGCACTTAGTATGTGCAAAGCACTGTTCTAAGCACTGGGGAGATCACAAGGTGATCAAGTTGTCCCACGTGGGGCTCACAGTCTTAATTCCCATTTTCCAGATGAGGTCACTGAGGCCCAGAGAAGTGAAGTGACTTGCCCAAAGTCACCCAGCTAAGTGGGATTTGAACCCATGACCTCTGACTCCAAAGCCCGGGCTCTTTCCACTGAGCCACGCTGCTTACACAGTGCTCTGCACACAGTAAGCGCTCAGTAAATACGATTGATGATGATGATAATGTTGATGATGGTATTTGTTAAGCGCTTACTATGTGCCAAGCACTGTCCTAAGCGCAGGGGGGAGACACAAGGTTCTCAGGTTGTCCCATGAGGGGGCTCACAGTCTTCAACCCCATTTTACAGATGAGGTCACTGAGGCACAAAGGAGTGAAGTGACTGGCCCAAAGCCACGTGGCTGACAAGTGGCGGAGCCGGGATTCGAACCCACGACCTCCGACTCCCAAGTCTGGGCTCTTGCCACTGAGCCACGCTGCTCCTCTGTACTAAGCGCTGGGGTGGATACAAGTAAATCGGGTTGGGCACAGTCCCCGTCCCATGTGAGGCTCACGGTCTCCATCCCCGTTTTCATTCATTCAATCAATCAATCAATCAATCAATCAATCAATCAATCAATCGTATTTATTGAGCGCTTACTGTGTGCAGAGCACTGTACTAAGCGCTTGGGAAGTACAAGTTGGCAACATATAGAGACATATAGAGACAGTCCCTACCCAACAGTGGGCTCACAGTCTAAAAGACTGTGCCAAGTTGGACTAAGCGCTTGGGAGACGACTATACAAGTTGTTGCCAACTTGTATTCCCAAGCGCTTAGTCCAGTGCTCTGCACACAGTAAGCGCTCAATAAATACGATTGATTGATTCGGATGTGTATTGGAATAGAAATAGCGTCACTGTGTTTTTTCCAAGTAAATCTTTCAGTTCACAACTTGCAAAAAACCCCCGCAAAACCTGATTTCTTTTTTTTTTTACAGTTCGATTTTAATAGCAGGCAGCTATCTAGCTATTATTTATTTATTTTACTTGTACATATCTATTCTATTTATTTTATTTTGTTAGTATGTTTGGTTTTGTTCTCTGTCTCCCCCTTTTAGACTGTGAGCCCAATGTCGGGTAGGGACTGTCTCTATATGTTGCCAGTTCGTACTTCCCAAGCGCTTAGTACAGTGCTCTGCACCTAGTAAGCGCTCAATAAATACGATTGATGATGATGATGATAAATACGATTGAATCAATCAATCAATCAATCAATCAATCAATCGTATTTATTGAGCGCTTACTATGTGCAGAGCACTGTACTAAGCACTTGGGAAGTACAGATTGGCAACACATAGAGACAGTCCCTACCCAACAGTGGGCTCACAGTCTAAAAGGGGGAGACAGAGAACAGAACCAAACATACCAACAAAATAAAATAAATAGGATAGAAATGTACAAGTAAAATAAATAAATAAATAAATAGAGTACACACACCCTGCTGTCAGTCACTCAGGAAGTCAGTGGTATTTACTAAGCGCTTACTGTGTGCAGAGCACCGTACTGAACCCTTGGAAGAAGACAATAGAACAATCTAACAGACACATTCCCTGCTCACAGTGAGCTTCTAGTCAATCAGGTAGTCAATTGTATTTACTGAGCGCTTACTGTGGGCAGAACACTGGACTAAGCGCTTGGGAGAGGACAATGGAACGATAAACGGACACATTCCTTGCCTCACTGTGGCCAAATCCCCTTGTTGGGTAGGGACCGTTTCCATCTGTTGCCAAATTGTACTTTCCAAACGCTTAGTCCAGTGCTCTGCACACAGGAAGCGCTCAATAAATACGACTGAATGAATGAATGAAATCAAGACAGAGGCCAAATCAAGACGGAGGCACCGGCACCATTTTTGTTCCTCCTTTCGTTCCATCGTATTTATTTATTTCCCCGACTTTTACTTCCCAAGCGCTTAGTACGGTGCTCTGCACACAGTAAGCGCTCAATAAATATGATTGATTGATTGATTGAGGACTTACTGCTTGCGGAGCGCTGTACTAAACCCTTGGAAGAGGACAGTAGAACAATATGACAGACACATTCCAACCCCACAGTGAGCTTCTAGTCAGTCAGTCAAGTAGTCAATTGTATTTACTGAGCGCTTACTGTGTGCAGAGCACTGGACTAAGCGCTTGGGAGGGGACAATGCAACAATCAATCAATCAATCAATCGTATTTATTGAACAGTGAACAGACATATTCCTTGCCCAAATTGGGTTCGCTCTGTGGCCAAATCAAGATGGAGGCCAAATCAAGATGGAGGCGGCGGCTCCATTTTTGTTCGTTCTTTCATTCGATCATATTTATTAATAATAATAATAATAATAATGATAGCATTTATTAAGCACTTACTATGTGCAAAGCACTGTTCTAAGCGCTGGGGAGGTTACATGGTGATCAGGTTGTCCCACAGGGGGCTCACAGTCTTAATCCCCATTTTACAGATGAGGGAACTAAGGCACAGAGTAGTGAAGTGACTTGCCCGAAGTCACACAGCTGGCAATTGGCGGAGCTGGGATTTGAACCCATGACCTCTGGCTCCAGAGCCTGGGCTCTTTCCACTGAGCCACGCTGCTTCTCTAAAGCAGCATGAGGGCTTTATTGAGGGCTTACTGCGTGCAGAGCGCTGTACTATTGTCAGCTGTGTGACTTTGGGCAAGTCACTTAACTTCTCTGTGCCTCAGTTACCTCATTTGTAAAATGGGGATGAAGACTGTGAGCCCCCCATGGGACAACCTGATCACCTTGTAGCCTCCCCAGTGCTTAGAACAGTGCTTTATACATAGTAAGCGCTTAATAAATGCCATTATTATTATTATTATTATTATTATTACTAAGCGCTAGGGAGAGGACGATCCAAGAACACAATAGACACACCCCCTGCCCACAGTGAGCTTCAATCAATCAATCAACCAATCGTATTGATTGAGCGCTTACTGTGTGCAGAGCACTGGACTAAGCACTTGGGAAGTCCAAGTTGGCAACATCTAGAGACGGTCCCTACCCAACAGTGGGCTCACAGTCGAAAAGGGGGAGACAGAGAACAAAACCAAACATATTAACAAAATAAAATAAATAGAATAGGTATGTACAAGTAAAATAAATAAATAAATAGAGTAATAAATATGTACAAACCAGTGAAGAGGGGGTGATGGACTTGAATGAGCCCGTTGTTGGGTAGGAACCGTCTCTATATGTTCCCAAGTTCTTAGTCCAGTGCTCTGCGCACAGTAAGCGCTTAATAAATACGATTGAATGAATGAATGAATGAATGTAAGACTTCATCATCATCATCATCAATCGTGTTTATTGAGCGCTTACTGTGTGCAGAGCACTGGACTAAGCGCTTGGGAAGTCCAAGTTGGCAACATAGAGAGACAGTCCCTACCCAACAGTGGGCTCACAGTCGAAAAGGGGGAGACAGAGAACAAAACCAAACATACTAACAAAATAAAATGAATAGAATAGATAGGTACAAGTAAGATAAATAAATAAATAGAGTAATACATATGTACAAACCAGTGAAGAGGGGGTGACGGACACGAATGAGCCCGCTGTTGGGTAGGAACCGTCTCTATATGTTCCCAAGTGCTTAGTCCAGTGCTCTGCACACAGTAAGCGCTTAATAAACACGATTGAATGAATGAATGAATGAATGAAAGACTTCATCATCATCAATCGTATTTATTGAGCGCTTACCGTGTGCAGAGCACTGGACTAAGAGCTTGGGAAGTACAAGTTGGCAACATGTAGAGACGGTCCCTGCCCAACAGTGGGCTCACAGTCGAAAAGGGGGAGACAGAGAACGAAACCAAACA
Source organism: Tachyglossus aculeatus (assembly GCF_015852505.1). NCBI lineage: Eukaryota > Metazoa > Chordata > Mammalia > Monotremata > Tachyglossidae > Tachyglossus > Tachyglossus aculeatus. The sequence continues at coordinate 6,379,819 of NC_052066.1, read as the reverse complement.
TATTAACAAAATAAAATAAATAGAATAGGTATGTACAAGTAAAATAAATAAATAAATAGAGTAATACATATGTACAAACAAGTGAAGAGGGCGTGACGGACACGAATGAGCCCGCTGTTGGGTAGGAACCATCTCTATATGTTCCCAAGTGCTTAGTCCAGTGCTCTGCGCACAGTAAGCGCTTAATAAATACGATTGAATGAATGAATGAATGAATGAAAGACTTCATCATCATCAATCGTATTTATTGAGCGCTTACTGTGTGCAGAGCACTGGACTAAGCGCTTGGGAAGTCCAAGTTGGCAACATGTAGAGACGGTCCCTGCCCAACAGTGGGCTCACAGTCGAAAAGGGGGAGACAGAGAACGAAACCAAACATATTAACAAAATAAAATAAATAGAATAGGTATGTACAAGTAAAATAAATAAATAAATAGAGTAATACATATGTACAAACAAGTGAAGAGGGCGTGACGGACACGAATGAGCCCGCTGTTGGGTAGGAACCATCTCTATATGTTCCCAAGTGCTTAGTCCAGTGCTCTGCGCACAGTAAGCGCTTAATAAATACGATTGAATGAATGAATGAATGAATGAAAGACATCATCATCAATCGTATTTATTGAGCGCTTACTGTGTGCAGAGCACTGGACTAAGCGCTTGGGAAGTCCAAGTTGGCAACATAGAGAGACGGTCCCTACCCAACAGTGGGCTCACAGTTGAAAAGGGGCAGACAGAGAACAAAACCAAACATATTAACAAAATAAAATAAATAGAATAGGTATGTACAAGTAAAATAAATAAATAAATAGAGTAATAAATATGTACAAACCAGTGAAGAGGGAGTGATAGACTTGAATGAGCCCGTTGTTGGGTAGGAACCGTCTCTATATGTTCCCAAGTTCTTAGTCCAGTGCTCTGCGCACAGTAAGCGCTTAATAAATACGATTGAATGAATGAATGAATGAATGAAAGACTTCATCATCATCAATCGTATTTATTGAGCGCTTACTGTGCGCAGAGCACTGGACTAAGCGCTTGGGAACTCCAAGTTGGCAACATAGAGAGACAGTCCCTACCCAACAGTGGGCTCACAGTCTAAAAGGGGGAGACAGAGAACGAAACCAAACATATTAACAAAATAAAATAAATAGAATCGATATGTACAAGTAAAATAAATAAATAAATAGAGTAATAAATATGTACAAACCAGTGAAGAGGGGGTGACGGACACGAATGAGCCCGCTCTTGGGCAGGAACCGTCTCTATATGTTCCCAGGTGCTTAGTCCAGTGCTCTGCGCACAGTAAGCGCTTAATAAATACGATTGATTGAATGAATGAATGAATGAAAGACTTCATCATCATCAATCGTATTTATTGAGTGCTTACTGTGTGCAGAGCACTGGACTAAGCGCTTGGGAAGTACAAGTTGGCAACATGTAGAGACAGTCCCTACCCAACAGCGGGCTCACAGTCGAAAAGGGGGAGACAGAGATCAAAGCCAAACATACTAACAAAATAAAATAAATAGAATGGATATGTACAAGTAAAACAAATAAATAAATAGAGTAATACATATGTACAAACCAGTGAAGAGGGGGTGACGGACACGAATGAGCCCGTTGTTGGGTAGGAACCGTCTCTATATGTTCCCAAGTGCTTAGTCCAGTGCTCTGCACACAGTAAGCGCTTAATAAATACGATTGAATGAATGAATGAATGAATGAATGAAAGACTTCATCATCATCAATCGTATTTATTGAGCGCTTACTGTGTGCCGAGCACTGGACTAAGCGCTTGGGAAGTCCAAGTTGGCAACATATAGAGACGGTCCCTACCCAACAGTGGGCTCACAGTCGAAAAGGGGGAAGACTTCAGGGACAGGCCCGGACGGATTCCCGGGATGCCCTTCCCGCCATCCCTCGGTCGGGCGAGGGGTCGGCGTCGTCGGAGAGGGTCTCACCTGAGGGGGCCGGATTCGGCGGGCGGCCGGGGACCCCCCTCCAGCCCCCGGGGACCCCGGCCGGGCCGGACGAGGGCCGGGGGGCGACCAGGCCTGGACGTCCGGTCGGGCCCGCCTCGGTTGAGGCCTCTTCTTCCCGCTCCGGCCTTCCATCCCGGACGGGAGAGCCGGGATGGCGTCCCGAGGCCGCGGCGGGAATGGTGCCTATGCCGCTGTCGAGGGTCCTCGTCTGGACGCCGAACCCTGAGGCGGAAGGAGAATAATAATAATAATAATAATGATGGTATTTCATTCATTCATCATTTTTTTAATGATGGCATTTATTAAGCGCTTACTATGTGCAGAGCACTGTTCTGAGCACTGGGGAGTTACAAGGTTACAAGTTACAAGAGAAGCAGCGTGGCTCAGTGGAAAGAGCCCGGGCTTTGGAATCAGTGGCCATGGGTTCAAATCCCGGCTCTGCCACTTGTCAGCTGTGTGACTTTGGGTCGCTTAACTTCTCTGTGCCTTAGTTCCCTCATCTGTAAAATGGGGATGAAGACTGTGAGCCCCCCCGTGGGACAACCTGATCACCTTGTAACCTCCCCAGCGCTCTGCACATAGAAAGCGCTTAATAAATGCTATCATTATTATTATTATTACAAGGTGATCAGGTTGTCCCATGGGGGGCTCATGGTCTTCATCCCCATTTTACAGATGAGGGAACTGAGGCCCAGAGAAGTGAAGTGACTTGCCCAAAGTCACATAGCTGACAGTTGCCGGAGCCGGGATTTGAACCCATGACCTCTGACTCCAAAGACCGTGCTCTTTCCACTGCTTCTCACACTTATTGAGCGCTTACTGTGTGCAGAGCACTGTACTAAGCGCTTGGGAAGTACAAGTTGGCAACATATAGAGACAGTCCCTACCCAACAGTGGGCTCACAGTCTAGAAGGGGGGGGGTGGGGTATTTGTTGAGTGCCTAACTATGTGCCAGGCACTGTACTAAATGCTGGGACAGATACAAGCAAATCGGGGTCCCTGTCCCCCGAGGGGCTCCCAGTCTTCACCCCCATTTTACAGATGAGGGAACTGAGGCCCAGAGAAGTGAAGTGACTTTTCATTCATTCATTCATTCATTCATTCATTCATTCAATCGTATTTATTGAGCGCTTACTGTTTGCAGAGCACTGGACTAAATGCTTGGGAAGGACAAATCGGCAACGTACAGAGACGGTCCCTACCTGACAACGGTATTTGTTAGAGAAGCAGCGTGCCTCAATGGAAAGAGCCCGGGCTTTGGAGTCAGAGGTCGTGGGTTCAAATTCTGGCTCTGTCAATTGTCAGCTGTGTGACTTTGGGCAAGTCATGTTACTTCCCTGGGCCTCAGCTCCCTCATCTGTAAAATGGGGAGGAAGACTGTGAGCCCCCCATGGGACAACCTGATCACCTTGTAACCTCCCCAGCGCTTAGAACAGTGTTTTGCATTCATTCATTCATTCATTCAATCGTATTTATTGAGCGCTTATTAAGCGCTTGGGAAGTACAACTTGGCAACATATAGAGACGGTCCCTACCCAACAACAGGATCACAGTCTAGAAGCACATAGTAAGCGCTAAATAAATGCCATCATTAATATTATTATTCTTTGTTATAATAATAATGGCATTTATTAAGCGCTTACTATGTGCAAAGCACTGTTCTAAGCGCTGGGGAGGTTACAAGGTAATCAAGTTGCCCCACGGGCGGCTCACAGTCTTAATTCCCATTTTACAGATGAGGTAACAGGCACAGAGAAGTTAAGTGACTTGCCCAAAGTCACACAGCTGACAATCGGCGGAGCCGGGATTTGAACCCATGACCTCTGACTCCAAAGCCCAGGCTCTTTCCACTGAGCCATGCTGCTTCTCTAGCGCTTACTATGTGCCAGGCACTGTTCTAAGCACTGGGGCGGATACAAACAAATCGGGTTGGACAAAGTCCCTGTCCCCCGTGGGGCTCCCAGTCTTCACCCCCATTTTACAGATGAGGGAACTGAGGCCCAGAGAAGTGAAGTGACTTTTCATTCATTCATTCATTCACTCAATCATATTTATTGAGCGCTTACTGTGTGCAGAACACTGGACTAAGCGCTTGGGAAGTCCAAATCGGCAACAGATAGAGACGGTCCCTACCCGACAACGGGCAAGGTCATGCAGCAGACAAGTGGCCAAGTCAGAATTAGAACCCATGACCTTCTGACTACCAGATAAGCGGGTGAAGGTGTGGGCTGCTGGGGGTCTGGTGTGAGGGACTGTGGGAGAAGGGGCCACTTGGGCCAGAAGAGGGGGAGAAATGCGGTCCGCACGGAGGAAACGAATGACGATGGTATCTGTTAAGCGCTCACTATGTGCCGAGCACTGTTCTGAGCACTGGGGTAATAATAATTATAATAATGATGGCATTTGTTAAGCGCTTACTAAGTGAGATGCACTGTTCTAAGCGCTGGGGTAAATACAAGGTGATCAGGTTGTCCCACGGGGGGCTCACAGTCTTCATCCTCATTTTCCAGATGAGGTCACTGAGGCCCAGAGAAGTGAAGTGACTTGCCCAAAGTCACACAGCTGACAATTGGAGGAGCCGGGATTTGAACCCACAACCTCTGACTCCAAAGCCCGGGCTCTTTCCACTGAGCCACGAGGTCATCAGGTTGTGCCACCTGGGGCTCACACTCTTCGTCCCCATTTTCCAGATAATAATAATAATAATAACGATGGTATTTGTTAAGTGCTTACTATGTGCCTCACACTGTACTAAGCGCTGGGGCAATAATAATAATAATGGTGGCATTTGTTAAGCACTTACTATGTGCCAAGCACCGCACTAAGCGCTGGGGTAGCTACAAGGTCATCAGGTGGTCCCACGTGGGGCTCACAGTCTTCATCCCCATTTTACTGATGAGGGAACTGAGGCCCAGAGAAGTGAAGTGACTTATCCCAGGTCACACAGCAGACAAGGGGTGGAGCCGGGAATAGAACCCATGACCTCTAACTGCCAGGCCCAGGCTCTATCCGGTAAGTTAGAGAAACAGCATGGCTCAGTGGAAAGAGCCCGGGCTTTGGAGTCAGAGGTCATGGGTTCGAATCCCGGCTCCGCCACATGTCTGCTGTGTGACCTTGGGCAAGTCACTTAACTTCTTTGAGCCTCAGTGACCTCATCTGTAAAATGGGGATTAAGACTGTGAGCCCCACGTGGGACAACCTGATCACTTTGTATCCCCCCGAGTGCTTAGAACAGTGCTTTGCACATAGTAAGCGCTTAACAAACGCCAACATTATTATTATTATTACGTGGTTCTCTTCACTACCTTCCCGAGTGCTTAGTCCAATGCTTTGCAAACAGTAAGTGCTCAATAAATACCACTGATTGATTGATTGACTCATCAGCCCACTGTTGGGTAGGGACTGTCTCTATACGTTGCCATCTTGTACTTCCCAAGCACTTAGTACAGTGCTCTGCACACAGGAAGCGCTCAATAAATACGATTGATTGATTGACTGATTGATCTAATCAGAGAGAAACCGGCCTGGAAGCTCATTGTGAATTTTACCTCCTGAGACCAACAGAAATCATCGCTATTCATAGACTTGCTGAAATCTAATGTATAATAATAATAATAATGGCATTTGTTAAGCACTTGCTATGTGCAAAGCACTGTTCTAAGTGCTGGGGAGAATACAAGGTGATCAGGTTGTCCCACGGGGGGCTCACAGTCTTTATCCCCATTTTCCAGATGAGGGAACTGAGGCCCAGAGAAGTGACTTGTCCAAAGTCACACTGCTGACAAGCGGCAGAGCCGGGATTAGAATAATAATAATAATGATAATAATAATGGCATTTGTTAAGCGCTTACTATGTGCAAAGCACTTTTCTAAGTGTTGGGGGTCTATAAAGTGATCAGGTTGTCCCACATGGGGCTCACAGTCTTCATCCCCATTTTACAGATGAGGTCACTGAGGCTCTGAGAAGTGAAGTGACTTGCCCAAGGTCACACAGCAGACATGTGGCGGAGCCGCAATTCGAACCCACTACCTCCGACTCCAAAGCCTGGGCTCTTTCCACTGAGCCACGCTGCTCCTCACTGAGCCACACTGCTCCTGCCCAAGGTCACACAGCATCATCATCATCATCAATCGTATTTATTGAGCACTTACTATGTGCAGAGCACTGTACTAAGCGCTTGGGAAGTACAAATTGGCAACCTATAGAGACAGTCCCTACCCAACAGTGGGCTCACAGTCTAAAAGTGGGAGACAGAGAACAAAACCAAACATACTAACCAAATAAAATAAATAGAATAGATATGTACAAGTAAAATAAATAAATAAATAAATAAATAGAGTAATAAATATGTACAAACATCTATCCATATATACAGGTGCTGTGGGGAAGGGAAGGAGGTAAGATGGGGGGATGGAGAGGGGGACGAGGGGGAGACAGCAGACAAGTGGCGGAGCAGGGATTCGAACCCACGACCCCAATTTTGGGTAGGGACTGTCTCTATATGTTGCCAACTTGTACTTCCCAAGCGCTTAGTACAGTGCTCTGCACACAGTAAGCGCTCAATCAATGCGATTGATTGATTGATTGACTGACCTCCGACGTCCCAAGCTCGGGCTCTTGCCGCCGAGCCACGCTGCTCCTTCTCTTGTATCTCACCACCAGGTTTAGCTGCGACCTGCCATTAAGTTTCTTCCTTAATAGCTTGGAAAAAAATAATAATAAAAGAAAAAAATCCCAAATTCCGAGGCCGACTCCCGCGGCCGTGATGGGTTCTTCTGGAACTAGAAAATTAGGCCTAGGAAGCCCCTTCTCTCTCCCGCTCCACGTGCCAGATTTCACCCTCGAGCAAATTATTTTTCAGATGACAGAAACCCCTGGAACTTGGAGTTTCTAATGGAAACGCTGACACAGTCTTTATCTTGAGTTTCTTGAAGGCACCATTACACTCTCGCCGTCGGTGAAAAATGGAGGAAAAAAAAATCATCTCCGAACTTTAAAAGGAGTTGGGGATCGCGGCTTCGAAGGCCGTTTTTAATTCGCTTTTTCTTAGGCCGGGAGGGAGGTGTTTGAGGAGAAAGGAGAGACTTTTTAAAGTGGAGTGCTCTTGGTTTTTTTTGCCTCCTGCAGATGACTTTTATCTCTAGTAATAATAATAATGATGGCGTTTGTTAAGCATTTACTATGAGCCAGACACTGTACTAAGTGCTTGGGATAACTGTGAGTCCACTGTTGGGTAGGGACCGTCTCTATATGTTGCCAACTTGTATTTCCCAAGCGCTTAGTACAGTGATCTGCACACAGTAAGTGCTCAATAAATATGATTGAATGAATGAATGAATAATGATAATTTTGGTATTTGTTAATCGCTTACGAGCTTGGGCAAGTCACTTAGCTTCTCTGTGCCTCTGTTCCCTCATCTGTAAAAATGGGTATTAAGACTGTGAGCCCCACGTGGGACAACCTGATCACCTTGTATCCCCCTCCAGTGCTTAGAACAGTGCTTTGCACATAGTAAGTGCTTAACAAATGCCATTATTATTATTATTATTACTATTATTATTATTATATGAGCGCTGGAGAAGCACTGCGGCTCAGTGGAAAGAGCCCGGGCTTTGGAGTCAGAGGTCATGGGTTTAAATCCCAGCTCCGCCAATTGTCAGCTGCGTGCCTGTGGGCTGAACTTCTCTGTGTCTCAGTTACCTCATCTGTAAAATGGGGATTCATTCAATCGTATTTATTCAGCGCTTACTGTGTGCAGAGCACTGTACTAAGCGCTTGGGAAGTACAAGTTGGCAACATATAGAGACGGTCCCTACGCAACAGCGGGCTCACAGTCTAGAAGATTAAGACTGTGAGCCCCGCGTGGGACAACCTGATCACCTTTCAACCTTCCCAGTGCTTAGAACAATGCTTGTACATAGTAAGCGCTTAATAAATGCCCTCAAAATAAAAAAAAAATGTGCCAAGAGCACTGGGGGAGATACAAGGTGATCATGTTGTCCCCTTTGGGGCTCACAGTCTTCATCCCCATTTTCCAGATGAGGTCACTGAGGCCCAGAGAAGTGAAGTGACTTGCCCAAAGTCACACAGCTGACAAGTGGCGGAGCCAGGATTAGAACCCACGACCTCTGACTCCCAAACCCGGGCTCTTTCCACTGAGCCACGCTGCTTCTCTGGGTGGATATATGCAAATTGGGACACCGTCCCTGTGGGGCTCACAGTCCTAAACCCCATTTTACAGATGTGGGAACTGAGGCCCAGAGAGGTGGAGCGACTCGTCCCAGGTCACCCAGCAGACAAGTGGAGGAGGCAGGATTAGAACCCATGACCTGCAGACTCCCGGGCTCTATCCACCGGGTCACACTGCTTATCTTCCCAAGTGGATTCACGCCAGCGATCTCCTTTTAACCTCGCCCCATCCACCTGAGGTAAAGAGACTGCGTGGTCTAATGGAAAGAGGAAAGGCTGAGAGTCAGAGGACCTGGGTTCTAATCCCGGCTCTGCCGCATACCTGCTGTGTGGCCTTGGACAGGTCACTTCGCTTCTCATGTTTTAGTTTCCCATGGGGGACCTGATGAGAAGCAGCGTGGCTGAGTGGAAAGAGCCCGGGCTTTGGAGTCAGAGGTCATGGGTTCAAATCCCAGCTCTGCCAATTGTCAGCTGTGTGACTTTGGGCAAGTCACTTCTCTGGGCCTCAGTTCCCTCATCTGTAAAATGGGGATTAAGACTGTAAGGCCCCCGTGGGACAACCTGATCACCTTGTAACCTCTCCAGCGCTTAGAACAGTGCCTTGCACATAGTAAATGCTTAAAAAATGCCGTTATTATTATTATTATTATTATTATCTCCTAGAGGCCTTCCCAGACTAAGCCCCGCTTTTCCTCATCTCCCACTCTCTTCTGCTTCACCCCAACTCGCTCCCTTTCATTCATTCGATCATATTTATTGAGCGCTTACTTTGTGCAGAGCACTGGACTAAGCGCTTGGGAAGTACAAGTTGGCAACATATAGAGACAGTCCCTACCCAACAACGGGCTCACAGTCTAGAGGGAGACAGACCACAATACAAAACATGTAGACAGGTGTCAAAATCATCAGAAAAATTGAATTATAGCTATCATGCACATCATTAACAAAACAAATAGAACAGTAAATATGTACAATGAACTAGTAAATATGTCCTCTTCCCCCTTCCCAGCATCACATCACTTATATCCAGATCTCTCATTTTATTGATTTTTATTCATGTCATAGTGTGGCTCAGTGGAAAGAACGCGGTCTTTGGAGTCAGAGGTCACGGGTTCAAATCCCGCCTCCACCAATTTTCAGCTGTGTGACTTTGGGCAAGTCACTTCATTTCTCTGTGCCTCAGTTCCCTCATCTGTAAAATGGGGATTAAGACTGTGAGCCCCACGTGGGACAACCAGATCACCTTGTAACCTCCTCAGCACTTAGAACAGTGCTTTGCACATAGTAAGTGCTTAATAAATGCCATTATTATTATTATGATTATTATTGATGTCTGTCTCCCCCTCTCTAGACTGTAAACTTGTCGTGGGCAGGGAATGTCACTGTTCATTGTTGTAGTGCACTTTCCCAAGTGCTTAGTATTCATTCATTCTATAGTATTCATTGAGCACCTACTGTGTACAGAACACTGTATTAAGCACTTGGGAAGTGCAAGTTGGCAACATCTAGAGACGGTCCCTACCCAACAGTGGGCTCACAGTCTAGAAGGGGGAGAAAGGGTTCAAATCCCGGCACTGCCACTTGTCAGCTGTGTGACTTTGGGCAAGTCACTTCACTTCTCTGGGCCTCAGTTACCTCACTTGTAAAATGGGGATCAGTCAATCAATCAATCAATCAATCGTATTTATTGAGCGCTTACTATGTGCAGAGCACTGTACTAAGCGCTTGGGAAGTACAAATTGGCAACACATAGAGAAAGTCCCTACCCAACAGAGGGCTCACAGTCTAAAAGGGGGAGACAGAGAACAGAACCAAACATACCAACAAAATAAAATAAATAGGATAGAAATGTACAAGTAAAATAAATAAATAAATAAATAAATAAATAGAGTAATAAATATGTACAACCATATATACATATATACAGGTGCTGTGGGGAAGGGAAGGAGGTAAGATGGGGGGATGGAGAGGGGGACGAGGGGGAGAGGAAGGAAGGGGCTCAGTCTGGGAAGGCCTCCTGGAGGAGGTGGGCTCTCAGCAGGGCCTTGAAGGGAGGAAGAGAGCTGAGCCCCCATGGGACAACCCGATCACCTTGTAACCTCCCCAGTGCTTAGAACAGTGCTTTGCACATAGTAAGCGCTTAATAAATGCCATCATTATTATTACGCTCCTACTGGAATCCATCTTACACACTGCACTCCTCTCACACAACCTTCTCCCTAGGCCTCCATCTCACCTGTCCCGCCACCGACCCCTGGCCCCCGTCCTGCCTCTGGCCCGGACCCCCCTCCCTCCGCTCCCCTCCATCCCCCCACCTTACCCCCTTCCCCTCCCCACAGCACCTGTATATTTGTATGTATGTTTGTATGTATTTATTCATTGATTTTATTTGTACATATTTATTCTATTTATTTTATTTTGTTAATATGTTTTGTTTTGTTCTCTGTCTCCCCCTTCTAGACTGTGAGCCCACTGTTGGGTAGGGACCGTCTCTATATGTTGCCAAGTTGGACTTCCCAAGTGCTTAGTACAGTGCTCTGCACACAGTAAGCGCTCAATAAATATGATTGAATGAATGGATGAATGAATGAAATCCCCCAGAGAATGACTCTCCCCCCCTTCAAAGCCTTATTGAAGGCCCATCTCCTCCAGAAGGACTTCCCTGACTGCCCCCTCCTTTCCTCTTCTCCCACTCCCTTCTGCATCACCCTGCCTCGCTCCCTTTCTTGGAGTCAGAGGTCATGGGTTCAAGTCCCGGCTCCACCAATTGTCAGCTGTGTGACTTCGGGCAAATCGCTTCACTTCTCTGGGCCTCAGTTGCCTCATCTGGAAAATGGGGCTGAAGACTGTGAGCCCCACGTGGGACAACCTGATCACCTCTCCAGTGCTTAGAACAGTGCTCCCTCCCTCCCTCCCTCCCTCCCTCCCTTCCTCCCTTCCTCCCTTCCTTCCTTCCTTCCTTCCTTCCTTCCTTCCTTCCTTCCTTCCTTCCTTCCTTCCTTCCTTCCTTCCTCCCACCTTCCTTCCTTCCTTCCTTCCTTCCTTCCTTCCTTCCTTCCTTCCTTCCTTCCTTCCTTCCTTCCTTCCTTCCTTCCTTCCCTCCCTTCCTCCATTCCTAAGACTGTGAGCCTCCTGTAGGAGAGGGACCATTTCCAACCCAAATATCTAGTATCTCCCCCAGCACTTAGACCAGTGCCTGGCACATAGTAAGCACTTAACAAATACCATAATTTTTACTACTATCCCTCCCTTCCACTTTTCCTCATCTCCCACTCCCTTCTGCATCGCCCCGACTTTCTCCCTTTGGTCTTCCCCCCTCCCAGCCCCACACCACTTATGTCTCTATCTGTCATTTTATTTATTTGTGTTGATGTATGTCTCCCCCCGTCTAGACTGTAAGCTCATTCTGGGCAGGGAATGTCACTGTCTTTTGTTGCATTGTACTTTACTAAGTGCTTAGTCCAGTGCTCTGCACATGGTAAGCACTCAATAAATATGATTGAATGACTGAATAGTACTATTAGCAATAGTCATCTTCCCCTCTAGATAGTAAACTCACTGTGAGCAGGGAATGCGTCTACCAACTCTGTGTCCAAATCGGGTCGGACACAGTCCCTGTCCCCCATGGGGCTCAGAGTCTTCACACCCACTTTCCAGATAAGGGAACCGAGGCCCAGAGAAGTGAAGTGACTTGCCCAAGGTCACACATCAGACACGTGGCAGAGCCGGGATTAGAATCCGGGTCCTTCTGACACCATGCTGTTTCTGACCTGGGCACTCCTTGCATGAAACCAAGTTGCCTAACCGGAATGGATTCTTTCCCAGTGCTTAGTACAACACTCCGCACACAATAACTACGTAATAAATACTATGGCTATTTATTAGTCGATCAACAGTATTAGGTGAGGGCTGTACTAAGCGCCCGATTTGGACACACAGTTGGTAGATATGTTCCCTGCTCACAGTGACTTTACAATCTAGAGGGGAAGACAACTATTACTAATAGTACTATCTATTCATTCATTCAATCGTATTTATTGAGCACTTACTGTGCACAGAGCACTGTACTAAGTGACTATGATACAACAGAGTTGTCAGACCCCTTCCCTGCCCACAGTGAGTTTACTGTCTAGAGGAGGAGATGGACAGTAACATAGTTTCAATTTTAGTTGGATACTGGAAGAAGGGAGTGGGAGAAGCCAGAGACCTGGGGTGCTTGGGCTAATCAAAACAACAGTTTTGTTTTTCTATCTGTTTTAGTAAAATCTCCATTTTCACCTTCTCACCTAAACCCCGAGAGCCGAGAGGTGCATAAATATTAAACAAGGGTTTTTAGCCAATTAGGATTGATTAGCCTGGCCCTTTGGGTGACTCTCCTTAAAATAGCAGCCACGGGGAACTGCCTCTATCCGAAGATTCCTCATTGAAGATCCCCCTCCCTCCCATTTTGGATGCTGATGATTCTTTGGAGGACTGCTTCCTCAGAGAGAACAAAGAGATCTGAAATCTTTGGACTCTCCGGCTGACTGCGGCCTTTCGGATTCCCGTAACTGGTGGAATTTCCGAGCATCGCGTTAAAAATCCAATTATAAATAATCAAGGAGCAGATCTTCGTGACATACAGGGATGATCAAAGAGCCCAGATAGACGTTTCAGGAGTTTTAGATCCTAGAAGCGGAATCTCCCTGTGATAAGTTGTTTCAAAGAACAAGAAATTGGACTCCACTTTCAGGCAGAAAGTGCTCCCCCTTCTCCCCCTTCTAGACTGTGAGCCCACTGTTGGGTAGGGACTGTCTCTATATGTTGCCAACTTGTACTTCCCAAGCGCTTAGTACAGTGCTGTGCACACAGTAAACGCTCAATAAATATGATTGATTGATTGATTGATTTATCAAGTGCTTATTGTGTGCACAGCACTGGACTCAGCGCTTGGAAGAGGACAGTAATAATGACAATAATGGCATTCATTAAGCGCTTACTATGTGCAAAGCACTGTTCTAAGTGCTGGGGAGGTTACAAGGTGATCAGGATGCCCCACGGGGGGCTCACAGTTTTAATCCCCATTTTACAGATGAGGGAGCTGAGGCACAGAGAAGTGAAGTGATTTGCCCCAAGTCACACAGCTGACAACTGGAGAAGCAGCGTGGCACAGTGGAAAGAGCTCGGGCTTTGGAGTCAGAGGTCAGAGGTTCAAATCCCGGCTCCTCCAATTGTCAGCTGGGTGACTTTGGTCAAGTCACTTCACTTCTCTGGGCCTCAGTTACCGCGTCTGTAAAAAGGGGATTAAGACTGTGAGCCCCACCATGGGACAACCTGATCACCTTGTAACCTCCCCAGCGCTTAGTACAGTGCTTTGCACATAGTAAGTGCTTAATAAATGCCATCATTATTATTATTACTATTATTTGAACGCATGACCTCTGACTTCAAAGCCCGGGTTCTTTCCACTGAACCATGCTGCTCAGTACAATAATACAATACAATATACAATACAATATACGGTACAGTACCATAATAATAATCATCATCATCAATCGTATTTATTGAGCGCTTACTGTGTGCAGAGCACTGTACTAAGCGCTTGGGAAGTACAAATTGGCAACGTATAGAGACAGTCCCTACCCAACAGTGGGCTCACAGTCTAAAAGGGGGAGACAGAGAACAAAACCAAACATACTAACAAAATAAAATAAATAGAATAGATATGTACAAGTAAAATAAATAAATAGAGTAATAAATATGTACAAACATATATACATATATACAGTTGCTGTGGGGAAGGGAAGGAGGTAAGATGGGGGGATGGAGAGGGGGACGAGGGGTAGAGGAAGGAAGGGGCTCAGTCTGGGAAGGCCTCCTGGAGGAGGTGAGCTCTCAGCAGGGCCTTGAAGGGAGGAAGAGAGCTAGCTTCTTCTGTAATAAACAGACTGTAATAAACAGACACATTCCCCGCCCACAGGTAACTGAGAGTCCAGCGTGTTTGACTGTGCTAGACGCTGAGGAGCACATGAATCAAGCGTCAACTCCAGAGCCTGACTTTCATTCATTCATTCAATCGTATTTATCGAGCGCTTACTGTGTGCAGAGCACTGAACAAAGCACTTGGGAAGGGACAAGGGAATAGAACAAACACAGTGGCTGCCCACAACGAGTTGATAGTCTAGAGGGGGAGATAGACATGAATAGAAATGAATGAATGAGGGATGCGAACAGAAGTGGTGTGGGACTGGGATGGGGGGGATGAAGAAAGAGAGCGAGTCGGGGTGACGCAGAAGGGAGTGGGAGAAGAGGAAAGGAGGGTGCAGTCAGGGAAGGCTTCCTGGAGGAGATGGGCCTTCAATAAGGCTGTGAAGAGGGGGAGAGTCATTGTCTGTTGGCTATGAGGAGGGAGGGCCTTCCCAGACTGAGCCCCTTCCTTCCTCTCCCCCTCGTCCCCCTCTCCATCCCCCCCATCTTACCTCCTTCCCTTCCCCACAGCACCTGTATATATGTATATGTGTTTGTACATATTTATTACTCCATTTATTTATTTTACTTGTACATATCTATTCTATTTTATTTTGTAGTATGTTTGGTTTTGCCTCCCCCTTTTAGACTGTGAGCCCACTGTTGGGTAGGGACTGTCTCTATATGTTGCCAATTTGTACTTCCCAAGCGCTTAGTCCAGTGCTCTGCACACAGTAAGCGCTCAATAAATACGATTGATGATGCTGATGATGATGATGAGGGCATTCCGGGCCAGAGGCAGGATGCAGGGCTGGGATGGAGGAGGAGATCAGCCAAGGGAGGGAGGAGGGGGCGACCTGATGGGCGGCTTTAAAGCCCACGGTAAGAAGTTTCTGTTTGATGTGGAGGTCGGTGGGCAACCGCTGGAGGGTCTTGAGGAGCGGGGAAATGTGGCCTGACGTTTCTGTAGAAAAGTGAGGCAGGCAGCAGAGTGAAGTGTGGACCTTCCCTTCCCCACAGCACCTGTATATATGTATATATGGTTGTACATATTTATTACTCTATTTATTTATTTATTTATTTTACTTGTACATTTCTATCCTATTTATTTTATTTTGTTGGTATGTTTGGTTCTGTTCTCTGTCTCCCCCTTTTAGACTGTGAGCCCACTGTTGGGTAGGGACTGTCTCTATGTGTTGCCAATTTGTACTTCCCAAGCGCTTAGTACAGTGCTCTGCACATAGTAAGCGCTCAATAAATACGATTGATTGATTGATTGATTGATTGACCGGAGTGGGGAGAGACAGCAGACAGGGAGGTCAGCCAGGAGGCTGATCCGGTCATCAAGGCGAGAGAGGATGAACGATAGGATGATGTGGTAGCCATTGGTATCTCCCCCTCGTCCCCCTCTCCATCCCCCCCATCTTACCTCCTTCCCTTCCCCACAGCACCTGTATATATGGATATATGTTTCTACAGATTTATTACTCTATTTATTTATTTATTTATTTATTTATTTTACTTGTCCATATCTATTCTATTTATTTGATTTTGTTCGTATGTTTGGTTTTGTTCTCTGTCTCCCCCTTTTAGACTGTGAGCCCACTGTTGGGTAGGGACTGTCTCTATATGTTGCCAATTTGTACTTCCCAAGCGCTTAGTACAGTGCTCTGCACAGAGTAAGCGCTCAATAAATACGATTGATGATGATGATGATGATGGGATAGAGAGGAAAGGGTGGATTTTGGCAATGCTGTATTCTCTAGACTCTAGACTGTGAGCCCTCTAGACTGGGAGCCCACTGTTGGGTAGGGACCGTCTCTATATGTTGCCAACTTGTACTTCCCAAGCGCTTAGTCCAGTGCTCTGCACACAGTAAGTGCTCAATAAATACGATTGAATGAATGAATGAATGAATGAAATCCCCCAGAGAATGACTCTCCCCCCCTTCAAAGCCTTATTGAAGGCCCATCTCCTCCAGGAGGACTTCCCTGACTGCGCCCTCCTTTCCTCTTCTCCCACTCCCTTCTGCATCACCCTGCCTTACTCCCTTTCTTGGAGTCAGAGGTCATGGGTTCAAGTCCCGACTCCCCCAATTGTCAGCTGTGTGACTTTGGGCAAGTCACTTCACTTCTCTGGGCCTCAGTTGCCTCATCTGGAAAATGGGGCTAAAGACTGGGAGCCCCACGTGGGACAACCTGATCACATCTCCAGTGCTTAGAACAGTGCTTTGCATATTTATTTATTTTACTTGTACATATTTATTCTACTTATTTAATTTTGTTAATATGTTTTGTTTTGTTGTCTGTCTCCCCCTTCTAGACTGTGAGCCCACTGGTGGGTAGGGACCATCTCTATGTGTTGCCGACTTGTACTTTCCAAGTGCTTAGTACAGTGCTCTGCACACAGTAAGTGCTCAATAAATATGATTGATTGATTGATTGGGACCTAAAGGATTTTGTGATGGATTGAATATTTATTCATTCAATCACATTTATTTAGCACTTACTGTGTGCAGAGCACTGTACTAAACACTTGGGAAGTACAAGTTGGCAACATATAGAGACGGTCCCTACCCAACAACAGGCTCACAGTCTAGAAGTCTAGAATATTCATTCATTCAATCATATTTATTGAGCGCTTACTGTGTGCAGAGCACTGTACTAAGCACTTGGGAAGTACAAGTCGGTAACATATAGAGACGATCCCTACGCAATAAAGGGCTCACAGTCTTGAAGGGGGAGACAGACAACAATACAAAACATGTAGACAGGTATCAAAATCATCAGAACAAATAGAATATGGGGGTTGAATAACAATGATGGCATTTGTTAAGTGCTTACTACGTGCAAAGCACTGTTTTAAGCCCTGGAACTGTTCTAAGCATTGAATGAGAGAGAGGAGTCCATGAAAACGCCGAGGTTACGGGCTCTCGAGATGGGAAAGATGGTGGAGCCGTCTACAGTGATGCAGAAGCAGCATGGCTCAGTGGAAAGAGCCCGGGCTTTGGAGTCAGAGGTCATGATTTCAAATCCCAGCTCCACCAACTGTCAGCTGTGTGACTTTGGGCAAGTCACTTAACTTCTCTGTGCCTCAGTTACCTCATCTGGAAAATGGGGATTAAGACTGAGGGCCCCCCCGTGGGACAGCCTGATCACCTTGTAACCTCCCCTGTGCTTAGAACAGTGCTTTGCACATAGTAAGCGCTTAATAAATGCCATTATTATTATTATTATTATTATTATTGTTATTATTATAATTATAGTGGTGGGAGAGTCAGGGGGAGGACAGAGTTTGGGTAAGAAGATGAGGAGCTCGGTTTTAGATAAGTTACGTTTGAGGTAAAGGTAGGACATGCAGGTAGAGATGTCTTGAAGGCAGGCTGATTCATTCATTCTTTCATTCGTATTTTTTGAGTGCTTACTGTGTGCAGAACACTGTACTAAGCGCTTGGGAAGTACAAGTTGGCAACATATAGAGACGGTCCCTAAACAACAGTGGGCTCACAGTCTAGAAGGGGGAGACAGACGACAAAACAAAACATGTGGACCGGTGTCAAGTCATCAGAATAAATAGAAGTAAAGCTAGATGCACATTATTAACAAATAAATAATAAATAGAACAGAATAAATAGAATAGAAAATAATAGAATAGAATAAATAGAATAGAAAATAATAAATAGAATAGAATAAATAAATAGGATAGTAAATATGTAGAGGTAAAATAAATAGAGTAATCAATCTGTACAAACATATATACAGGTGCTGTGGGGAGGGGAAGGAGGTAGGGCGGGGGGATGGGGAGCGGAAGAGGAAAAAGGGAGCTCAGTGTGGGAAGGCCTCCTGGAGGAGGTGAGCTCTCAGTTGGGCTTTGAAAGGAGGAAGAGAGCTAGCTTGGCGGATGTGTGGAGGGAGGGAATTCCGGGCCAGGGGGAGGACGTAGTCCGGGGGTCGACGGCGGGATGGGCGAGAATGTGGCACAGTGAGGAGATCAGCGGCAGAGGAGCGGAGGGTGTGGGCTGGGCTGGAGAAGGACAGAAGGGAGGTGAGGTAGGAGGGGGCGAGGGGATGGATGGATGGACAGCCTGGAAGCCCAGGGTGAGGAGTTTCTGCCTGATGCGCAGGTTGATTGGTAGCCACTGGAGATTTTTGAGGAGGGGAGTAACATGCCCAGAGCGTTTCTGCACAAACATGATCCGGGCAGCGGCGTGAAGTATAGACCATCCTTTCTGATGGTCAGAAAGGAGAAGACAGAATCCAAGCAGACATGCAAAGGAGAAGCAGCACAGCCTAGTGGCTAGAGCCCGGGCTTTGGAGTCAGGAGGACCTGAGTTCTAATCCTGTCGTTGCCACCTTTCTGCTGTGTGACCTTGGATAAGTCACTTTGCTGGGCCTCAGCTCCCTCCTCTGTAAAATGGGGATGAAGACTGTGAGCCCCATGAGGCCCCATGAGGCCTTCCCAGACTGAGCCCCCTCCTTCCTCTCCCCCTCGTCCCCCTCTCCATTCCCCTCCATCTTACCTCCTTCCCTTCCCACAGCACCTGTATATATGCTTGTACATATTTATTACTCTATTTATTTATTTATTTATTTATTTTACCTGTACATATCTATTCTATTTATTTATAGTCCCCCCTTTATTTTATCTATTCTATTTATTTATAGTCCCCCCTTCTAGGCTGTGAGCCCACTGTTGGGTAGGGACTGTCTCTATATGTGGCCAGCTTGTACTTCCCAAGCGCTTAGTACAGTGCTCTGCACACAGTAAGCGCTCAATAAATACGATTGATTGATTGATTGATTTTATTTTGTTAATATGTTTGGTTTTGTTCTCTGTCACCCCCTTCTAGACTGTGAGCCCACTGTTGGGTAGGGACCGTCTCTATATGTTGCCAACTTGTACTTCCCAAGCACTTAGTACAGTGCTCTGCACACCGTAAGCGCTCAATAAATACGATTGATTGATTGATTGATTGACAGAGACTGTGTCCAACCTGATTAGCTTGTATCTCCCCCAGTGCTTAGTACAGTGCCTGGCACATAGTAAGCGCTTAAAGAAATAATAATCATAGAAAAATAAAAGGAAATCAGGCAGACCCGCCTCTTGGGCTATTGGAGAGGGGTGGGCAGTGGGGACAGAAGATAAAAGTCCATGCTCTCAGGGAACTGAGAATTTGTTGGAAGAGACGGGGCACAACATAAAAATGGTAACGTAATAATAATAATGATATCGGTATTTGTTAAGCGCTTACTATGTGCCAGGGACTGTACTAAGCACTGGGAAAGATACGAGGGAAAGGAAGCAGCATGAAGCAGTTTGTAGAGCACAGCTAGGAGTCAAAAGGTCATGGGTTCTAATCGTGGCTCCTCCACTTGTCTGCTTGGTGACCTTGGGCAAGTCACTTCCCTTCTCTGTGCCTCAGTTCCCTCATCTGTAAAATGGGGATTGAGAATGTGAGCCCTATTTCAGCCCAACCCACTTGGCTGAAATCTACCCCAGTGCTTAGAACAGTACCTGGCACACAATAAGTGCTTAACAAATACCACAATCAGAACAGTGCTTTGCACATAGTAAGAGCTTAATAAATGCCATTATTATTATTATTATTATTATCATCAGAATTATTATTTTGTTTGATTGGCCGATTGATGGATCGATTAAAGGCCCGCCTGATCCTGCCCCATTTCACTCATTTCTTTCCACAATTCCACGCTGGACAATTCCCCGCAGCCCTCACACAACCTCTCTCTTCTTTTCTGGCATCCCTAAAGTCAACGGATTTATTCAGACGCGTCCGACTTAATGGAAATATTAGATTGTGCGTCCCGAGGGGGTTTCTGCATGGATCATCTTCATCGGAATGGTTTACTCCGGGCGCGCGATCGAGGTCTTGGAAAGGGAAAAATCCTGTCGAGTGAAACGAGGAACGAAACGCACATGAACTCGTCCTTTGTGTGGGAAGCATTAATTCACTCATTCAATAATATTTATTGAATGCTTACTGTGTGCAGAGCACCGTAGTAAGCGCTTGGGAAGTAAAAGTTGGGAAGCAGATGCCTCTGAGGGTGTCATTCACCTCTAAGAGCGAGGGGATGGCTGAGGAGGCCCACGTGGGAACCATTGTCCTGGCCACAGTGGACACACAAAGTGGCTGCCCCTTTTTGTGTCGTTGTGTGTGCGCCCAGCACGGGTGTCTCTTTGGCCTCCTCGTCCGTCTGAGCGTTTTTGGCTCTTGGAGGCAGAGAGCGGCCTACTGGTTGGCGTCAGTGCCATGAGTCAGTCCTTCCTTAAGCACTTAGTACAGTGCTCTGCACACAGTAAGCGCTCAATAAATACGACTGATTGATTGATTGATTGATTCCTTGGCCATGGGCTCCCAGAATCCATCTGGGCCGTGGCCCTGTCTGAGCTTGGTGTCCCCATGTCCCGGGAACGCTCCCTCCACCCTTCCGGATCCCGATCCCGTCTCCCTGTGCATGCCTGGCTCTTGGAGGCACAGAGCGGCCTCCTGGTTGGCGTTAGCGGCCCCGGGCCGCTCCATCCTTGTGACGGGCTTCCAGAATCCCTCTGGGCCGTGGCCCTGTCTGAGCTTGGTGTCCCCGCATCCCAAGAATGCTCCCTCTACCCTTCCGGATCCCGATCCCGTCTCCCTGTGCATGCCCGGCTCTTGGAGGCAGAGAGCGGCCTCCTGGTTGGCGTTAGCGGCCCCGGGCTGCTCCGTCCTTGTGACGGGCTTCCAGAATCCCTCTGGGCCTTGGCCCTGTCTGATCTCGGTGTCCCCGTGTCCCGAGAACGCTCCCTCCACACTTCCAGATCCCGATCCCATCTCCCTGTGCATGCCCGGCTCTTGGAGGCAGAGAGCGACCTCCTGGTTGGCGTTAGCGGCCCCGAGTTGCTCCATCCTTGTGACGGGCTTCCAGAATCCCGCTGGGCCGTGGCCCTGTCTGAGCTCGGTGTCCCCGTGTCCCGAGAATGCTCCCTCCACCCTTCCGGATCCCGATCCCGTCTCCCTGTGCATGTCCGGCTCTTGGAGGCAGACAGTGGCCTCCTGGTTGGCATTAGCAGCCCTGGGCCGCTCCTTCCTTGTCCACGGGCTCCCAGAATCGCTCTGGGCCATGGCCCTGTCTGAGCTCGGTGTCCCCATGACCTGAGAATTCTCCCTCCGCTCTCCCTACTCCCCATCTCTTCTATCTGTGCGTGCCCGGCTCTTGGAGGCAGAAAACGGCCTCCTGGTTGGCGTCAATCAATCAATCAATCAATCATATTTATTGAGTGCTTACTGTATGCAGAGCACTAAGCGCTTGGGAAGTACAAGTTGGCAACATATAGAGACAGTCCCTACCCAACAGTGGGCTCACAGTCTAGAAGGGGGAGACAGAGAACAAAACCAAATATATTAACAAAATAAAACAAATAGAATAGATACGTACAAGTAAAATAAATAAATAGAGTAATAAATATATACAAAGATATATACATATATACAGGTGCTGTGGGGAAGGGAAGGAGGTAAGATGGGGGGATGGAGAGGGGGACGAGGGGGAGAGAAAGGAAGGGGCTCAGTGTGGGAAGGCCTCCTGGAGGAGGTGAGCTCTCAGTAGCGCTTTGAAGGGAGGAAGAGAGCTAGCTTGGCGGATGGGCAGGGGGAGGGCATTCCAGGCCTGGGGGATGACGTGGGCCGGGGGTCGACGGCGGGACAGGCGAGAACGAGGCCTAACGGTGAGGTGTCAGTGCCCCGAGCTGCTCCATCCTGGGCCATGGGCTCCCAGAATCTATCCGGGCCGCGGCCCTGTCTGAGCTCGGTGTCCCCGTGTCCCGTGAATGCTCCCTCCACCCTTCCGGCTCCCAATAATAATGATAATGATGGCATTTATTAAATGCTTACTATGTGCAAAGCACTGTTCCAAGCGCTGTTGAGGTTACAAGGTGATCAGGTTGTCCCACTCGGGACTCACAGTCTTAATCCTCATTTTACAGATGAGGGAACTGAAGCACAGAGAAGTGAAGTGACTTGCTCAAAGTCACACAGCTGACAGTTCGCAGAGCCGGGATTTGAACCCCTGACCTCTGACTCCAAAGCCCGGGCTCTTTCCACTGAGCCACGCTGCTTCTCCCGATCCCATTTCCCTGTGCGTGCCCAGCTCTTGGAAGCAGAGAACGGCCACCTGGTTGGCATCAGTGCCCCAGGCTGCTCCATCCTGGGCCATGGGCTCCCAGAATCTATCCGGGCCGTGGCCCTATCTGAGCTCAGTGTCCCCACGTACTGAGAACGCTCCCTCCACACTTCCGGATCCCGATCCCAGCTCCCTGTGCATGCCCGGCTCTTGGAGGCAGAGAGCGGCCTCCTGGTTGGCGTTAGCGGCCCTGGGCCGCTCCATCCTTGTCCACAGGTTCCCAGAATTGCTCTGGGCCATGGCCCTGTCTGAGCTCAGTGTCCCCATGACCTGAGAATGCTCCCTCCGCTCTCCCTGCTCCCCATCTCTTCTATCCATGCATGCCCGGCTCTTGGAGGCAGAGAGCGGCCTCCTGGTTGGCGTCAGTGCCCCGGGCTGCTCCATCCTGGGCCATGGGTTCCCAGAATCTATCCGGGCCGCGGTCCTGTCTGAGCTCGGTGTCCCCATGTCCCGGGAATGCTCCCTCCACCCTTCCGGCTCCCAATAATAATAATAATGATGGCATTTATTAAGCGCTTACTATGTGCAAAGCACTGTTCCAAGCGCTGGGGAGGTTACAAGGAGATCAGGTGGTCCCACTCAGGACTCACAGTCTTAATCCCCATTTTACAGATGAGGGAACTGAATCACAGAGAAGTGAAGTGACTTGCCCAAAGTCACACAGCTGACAGTGGGAGGAGCCGGGATTTGAACCCCTGACCTCTGACTCCAAAGTCCGGGCTCTTTCCACTGAGCCACGCTGCTTCTCCCGATCTCATTTCCCTGTGCGTGCCCAGCTCTTGGAAGCAGAGAACGGCCACCTGGTTGGCATCAGTGCCCCAGGCTGCTCCATCCTGGGCCATGGGCTCCCAGAATCTATCCGGGCCGTGGCCCTATCTGAGCTCAGTGTCCCCACATACTGAGAACGCTCCCTCCACACTTCCGGATCCCGATCCCAGCTCCCTGTGCATGCCCGGCTCTTGGAGGCAGAGAGCGGCCTCCTGGTTGGCGTTAGCGGCCCTGGGCCGCTCCGTCCTTGTCCACAGGTTCCCAGAATTGCTCTGGGCCATGGCCCTGTCTGAGCTCGGTGTCCCCATGACCTGAGAATGCTCCCTCCGCTCTCCCTGCTCCCCATCTCTTCTATCCGTGCATGCCCGGTTCTTGGAGGCAGAGAGCGGCCTCCTGGTTGGCGTCAGTGCCCCGGGCTGCTCCATCCTGGGCCATGGGTTCCCAGAATCTATCCGGGCCGCGGTCCTGTCTGAGCTCGGTGTCCCCATGTCCCGGGAATGCTCCCTCCACCCTTCCGGCTCCCAATAATAATAATAATGATGGCATTTATTAAGCGCTTACTATGTGCAAAGCACTGTTCCAAGCGCTGGGAAGGTTACAAGGAGATCAGGTTGTCCCACTCGGGACTCACAGTCTTAATCCCCATTTTACAGATGAGGGAACCGAAGTACAGAGAAGTGAAGTGACTTGCCCAAAGTCACACAGCTGACAGTTGGCGGAGCCGGGATTTGAACCCCTGACCTCTGACTCCAAAGCCCGGGCTCTTTTCACTGAGCCACGCGGCTTCTCCTGATCCCATTTCCCTGTGCGTGCCCGGCTCTTGGAAGTGGAGAGCGGCCTCCTGGTTGGCGTCAGTGCCCCATCCTGGGCCACAGGCTCCCAGAATCTATCTGGGCTGCGGCCCTGTCTGAGCTCGGTGTCCCCGTGTCCTGGGAATTCTCCCTCCACCCTCCCGGCTCCCGATCCCGTTTCCCTGTGCGTGCCTGGCTCTTGGAGGCAGAGAGCTGCCTCCTGGTTGGCATTAGCGGCCCCGGGCCTCTCCATCCTTGTCCACGGGCTCCCAGAATCTACCAGGGCTGTGGCCCTGTCTGAGCTCGGTGACGTCCTCCACCCTCCCTCCTCCCCATCCCTTCTATCTGTGAGTGCCCGGCTCTTTGAGGCAGAGAGCGGCCTCCTGGTTGGCGTTAGTAATAATAATAATAATGATGGCATTTATTAAGCGCTTACTATGTGCAAAGCACTGTTCTAAGCGCTGGGGGGTTACAAGGTGATCAGGTTGTCCCACGGGGGGCTCACAGTCAACCCCCATTTTACAGATGAGGGAACGGAGGCCCAGAGAAGTTAAGTGACTTGCCCAAGGTCACACAGCTGACAATTGGCGGAGCCGGGATTTGAACCCACGACCACTGACTCCAAAGCCCATGCTCTTTCCACTGAGCCAGGCTGCTTCTCTGAGTGGCCCAATCTTAGTGGCCCCGGGCCACTCCATCCTTGTCCACGGGCTCCCAAAATCCACCAGAGCTGTGGCCCTGTCGGAGCTCGGTGTCCCCGTGACCTGAGAACGCTCCCTCCACACTTCCGGATCCCGATCCCGTCTCCCGGTGCGTGCCCGGCTCTTGGAGGCAGAGAGAGGCCTCCTGGTTGGCGTTAGCGGCCCCGGGCCGCTCCGTCATCATCATCATCATCATCAGTCGTATTTATTGAGCACTTACTATGTGCAGAGCACTGTACTAAGCGCTTGGGAAGTACAAATTGGCAACATCTAGAGACAGTCCCTACCCAGCAGTGGGCTCACAGTCTAAAAGGGGGAGACGGAGAACAAAACCAAACATACTAACAAAATAAAATAAATAGAACAGATATGTACAGGTAAAATAAATGAATAAATAAATAGGGTAATAAATATGTACAAACATATCTACATCTCTACAGGTGCTCTGACCTCCATCCTTGTCCACGGGATCCCAGAATCCACCAGAGCCGTGGCCCTGTCCGAGCTCGGTGTCCCCGTATCCCGGGAATTCTCCCTCCGCCTTTCCGGCTCCCCATCTCAGCTCTCCTCAAGGCAGCTACTCAGCTCTCCTGCTCATTCTCCTCCATTGTCCGGCTCAATAAGTTCCTTGTGGTCAGAGAATGTGTCCACCACCACTTTGGCTCAGTGGAAAGACCCTGGGCTTTGGAGTCAGAGGTCATGGGTTCTAATCGTGGCTCCGCCACTTGTCTGCTGTGTGAGATTGGGCAAGCCACTTCATTCCTCTGCGCCTCAGTGACCTCATCTGGAAAATGGGGATTAAAACTGTGAGCCCCACGTGGGGCAACCTGATAACCTTGTATCTCCCCCAGTGCTTAGAACAGTGCTTGGTACATAATAAGCGCTGGAGTAGAGACAAGATCATCAGGGTGGACACGGTCCCTGTCCCACATAGGGCTCACAGCCTTAATCCCCATATTACAGATGAGGAAACTGAGGCACAGAGAAATTGAGTGGCTTGCCCAAGGTCACATAGCCAAGTGGAGGATCCTGGATTAGAACCCAGGTTCTCTGGCTGCGAGGCCCGGGCTCTTTCATGCTTGTCAGCTGTGTGACTTTGGACAAGTCACTTCACTTCTCTGGGCCTCAGTGACCTTATCTGTAAAATGGGGATGAAGACTGTGAGCCCCACGTGGGACAACCTGATCACCGTGTATCCTCCCCAGCGCTTAGAACAGTGCTTGGCACATAGTAAGCGCTTAACAAATGCCATTATTATCATTATTATTATTATTATTACAACTGGTCCATGCTGCTTCCCATACCACAGGTCGATAGACTAATCGACTCATCTTTCCTGATCCCGTCCCGAGGCATTTCAGAGAAGCAGCCCGGGCTTGGGAGTCAGAGGTCGTGGGTTCTAATCCCGACCCTGCCACTTGTCTGCTTTGTGACTTTGGGCAAGTCGCTTCACTTCTCTGGGCCTCAGTTCCCTCATCTGGAAAATGAGGATGAAGACTGTGAGCCCCACGTGGGACAACCTGATCACTTTGTATCTCCCCCAGCGCTTAGGACAGTCTGGGAGCCCGTTGTCGGGTAGGGACCGTCTCTATATGTTGTCAACTTGTACTTTCCAGGCGCTTAGTACAGTGCTCTGCCCGCAGTAAGTGCTCAATAAATACAATTGAATGAATGGACAGTGCTGAGCACATAGTAAGTGCTTAACAACTTAGTTGTAATTCTGTTAAACACCCTGTGCAAAGCCCAGTTCTAAACACTGGGAAGAGGTACCTGGAATAAAAGTAAAGAGGCCCACAATCTAAGAAGGGGGGTTGGTGATTCAAAACGAAACAGGATAAAAAAAACCCAGAGAAGCTAAAAAGACAGACAAGAACAAATACCATAGGACTTAGTTTATAATGAATCTTCACAATATTTCCAGGCTCATTTTTTTTCCCGTTAAACTTCATTCGGTCCCTGTCTTTTCCTCCCCGAATTCACCCAAAGGCCCCTCGTCCTTTATTCCCACATCGGATCCCCTAGGCCAGCGTCCTCCGGGAAGCTCGTTTTCTCCATCTTTCAAACAAATGGTAGGCTTCCCCAGGAACGCAGCCCTGTCTCCTGTCTCCTGCTCCGTTCTAGGAAGAGGAAAAAAAAAAATCCACCCACCCGAAATAAATAAAAACAAACGAGGATTCGTGACCCCTTTTGGATTTTGACGCATTAGGCAAGGGGCAGGGTCTAAGAGGAAGCTACAACTGTCATTTGTTCCCCTCTTGAGCGGCAGTGGAAAGAGCATGGGTTTGAGAGTCAGAGGTAATGGGTTCTAATCTGTATATATGTATATATGTTTGTACATATTTATTACTCTATTTTACTTGTACATATCTATTCTATTTATTTTCTTTTGTTAGTATGTTTGGTTTTGTTCTCTGTCTTCCCCTTTTAGACTGTGAGCCCACTGTTGGGTAGGGACTGTCTCTATATGTTGCCAACTTGGACTTCCCAAGCGCTTAGTACGGTGCTCTGCACACAGTGAACGCTCAGTGAATACGATTGATTGATTGATTGATTAACAATTACCATCATCAGCATCATCACTTCAGGATTATCGATCAATCGATGGAATTTATTGAGCGTCTACTACGTGCGGAGCACTGCACAGGGCGCCCCGGTGACACGAACAACGGACGCGAGAAGAGGAGAGAACATACCGAGGAGGCCGGAATGGGACACGGGGTCAGGACTCGCGTCCTCCTCCACATCCTCCGGTCGGTTTGCGTTGGCCGTTCTCATCTGTGGGGAAACGGAAACACTCTTACAAACTAGGCCTTGATGCTATTTATTGAGCGCTTACGGTGTGCAGGGCACTGTACTGAACGCCTGGGAGAGGCCAACGCGACCAAGTTGGTAGGCCCGTTGAAAATGATAATTCATTCATTCCGTCGTATTTATTGAGCGCTTACTGTGCACACAGCGCTGTACTAAGCGCTTGGAAGGACAAATCGGCAACGTATGGAGACGGCTCCTACCCAACAGCGGGCTCCCAGTCTAGAAGGGGGAGACGGGCAACAAAACAAAACATGGAGACGGGTGTCAGTACCATCAGAATAAATACTCTAGATTAGAGAATAATTACTCTATTTATTCATTTTACTTGTACCTATCTACTCTATTTATTTTATTTTGTTAGTATGTTTGGTTTTGTTCTCCGTCTCCCCCTTCTAGACTGTGAACCCACCGTTGGGGAGGGACTGTCTCTATATGTTGCCAGCTTGTACTTCCCAAGCGCTTAGTACAGTGCTCTGCACCTAGTAAGCGCTCAATAAATACGATTGATTGATTGATTGATCAGAATAAATAGAATTATAGCTATATGCACATCATTAATAAAATAAATAGAGTAATAAACATGTACAAATAGACACAAGTGCTGTGGGGAGGGGAAGGGGGTAGGGCTAGAGGGAGGGAGGGGGATGATGGGGAGGGGATGAGAATATTATTACTGATCAATCAATCAATTGCATTTATTGAGCGCTTACTGTGTGTAAGGCACTGTACTAAGCGCTTGGGAAGTACAAGTTACTGACGCATAGTAAGTGCTGAACGAATACCATAATTATTACCATCGTGTTGGTTTTGAAACCAGTACCAGGTACCGGAGTTGGGAAGAGAAGTGAAATGTGGCTTGCGCCTGGGAGTCAAGAGACTTGGGTTCGAAACCCAGCACTACCACCAGTTTGCTGTGCGAATTTGAGCAAGGTTGCTTGCCCTCTTTCTGCTTTGTTTCCCCATCTGTAAAATGGGAGATAGGGTCCCGGCTCTCCCGCCATCTTGGGTAATAATAATGATGGCATTTATTAAGCGCTTAATGATAATGACAGTACGTTGTGAAGCTCTTCCTATGTGCCAAGCACTGTTCTAAGCGCTGGGGGAGATACAAGGTGATCAGGTTGTCCCACGTGGGGCTCACGGTCTTCATCCCCATATTACAGATGCGGTAACTGAGGCACAGAGAAGTGAAGTGACCTGCCCGAAGTCACACAGCTGATAAGTGGCCGAGCTGGGATTATAACTCACGACCTCTGACTCCGAAGCCCGGGCTCTTGCCACTGAGCCACGGGCGTACAAGGTATTTACAAATGTCAATCAATCGATCGATCAAGGAATCAATCAATGAATGGTATTTATTGAGTGCTCACTGTGTGCAGAACACTGAACTGAATGCTTGGGAGAATCCAATACAACAGAGTTGCTAGACCGATTTATGCCCTACCAAGAATTTATAAATGTCAATTAATCGAGAAGCAGCGTGGCTCAGTGGAAAGACCCTGGGCTTGGGAGTCAGAGGTCATGGGTTCTAATCCTGGCTCTGCCCTTTATCAGCTGTGCGACTTTGGGCAAGTCACTTCACTATTCTGTGCCTCAGTTCCCTCATCTGTCAAATGGGGAGTAAGACTGTGAGCCCCAGGTGGGACAACCTGATCACCTTGTATCTTCCCCAATGCTTGGAACAGTGCTTCACACATAGTTAGTGCTTAGCAAATGCCATCATTATTATTATTACCCCCATTTTACAGATGAGGAAACTGAGGCCCAGAAAAGTGAAGTGGCTTGCCCAAGGTCACACGGCTGACAAGTGGAGGAGCCTCGTCCTGTGACTCCAAAGCCCGGGCTCATTCCACTCTTGCATCTACCCCAGCGCTTAGTACAATGCTCGGCACTTAGTGAGTCCTTAATAAATGGCACGATTCTTCATAATTATTCTATTTATTTTATTTTGTTAATATGTTTTGTTTTGTCATCTGTCTCCCCCTTCTAGACTGTGAGCCCGCTGTTGGGTAGGGACCGTCTCTATATGTTGCCAACGTGGACTTCCCAAGCGCTTAGTACAGTGCTGTGCACACAGTGAGCGCTCAAGAAATATGATTGAATGAATGAATGAATGAATGAATGAATAATAGAAACAATAATGATGGTATTTATTGAGCACCCTCTGGTCATGGTGCACTGAATTGAGCACTTAGGAAAATTCAATGCAAATAAGAATAATAATGATGGTACTTGTTAAGAGCTTACTATGTGCTAAGCACTCTTCTAAGTGCTGGAGTGGATATGGAGTGGAGTGGATATGTTGCCAACTTGTACTTCCCAAGTGCTTAGTACAGTGCTCTGCACACAGTAAGCGCTCAATAAATACGATTGATGATGATGATGATGATGATATTCAGCGTGGCTTAGTGATTTATGCCCTACAAGGAGCTTACAAATATCAATCAATCGAGAAGCAGCATGGCTCAGTGGAAAGACCCTGGGCTTGGGAGTTAGAGGTCATGGGTTCTAATCCCCGTTCCGCCACTTATCAGCTATGTGACTTTGGGCAAGTCGTTTCACTTCCCTGTACCTCAGTGACCTCATCCGTAAAATGGGGATGAAGACCGTGAGCCCCACGTGGGACAACCTGATGAGCTTGTATCTCCCCCAGCGCTTAGAATGGTGCTTGGTACATAGCAAGTGCTCAACAAATACCATCGTTATTATGAGGTCATCAGGTTGTCCCACACGGGGCTCACAGTCTTCATCCCCATTTTCCAGATGAGGTCACTGAGGCCTAGAGAAGTGAAGTGACTCGTGCAAGGTCACCCAGCAGGCAAGCGATGGAGCTGGGATTAGAACCCACGTCCTCCGACTCCCAAGCCCCGGCTCTGAAGAAGCTTCCCCTCTAGACAAAAATAATAATAATAATAATGATAGCATTTATTAAGCGCTTACTATGTGCAAAGCACTGTTCTAAGCACTGGGGAGGTTACAAGGCAATCAGGTTGTCCACAGGGAGCTCACAGTCTTAAGCCCCATTTTACAGATGAGGGAACTGAGGCACAGAGAAGTGACTTGCCCAAAGTCACACAGCTGACAAGTGGCGGAGCCAGGACTTGAACCCATGACCTCTGACTCCAAAGCCCGGGCTCTCTCCACTGAGCTACGCTACAGCTCATCATGGGCAGGGAACGTGTTCGCTTATTATTAATAATAATGTTGGTATTTGTTCAGCTCTTACTATGTGCCAAGCACTGTTCTAAGCACTGGGGTAGATACAAGGTGATCAGGTTGTCCCATGTGGGACTCACAGTCTTAATCCCCATTTTACAGATGAGGTAACTGAGGCACAGAGAAGTTGACTTGCCCAAAGTCACACAGGAGACAATAATAATAATAATAATAATAATTATGGCATTTATTAAGCATTTACTATGTGCAAAGCACTGTTCTAAGCGCTGGGGAGGTTACAAGGCAATCAGTTGTCCACAGGGGGCTCACAGTCTTAATCCCCATTTTACAGATGAGGGAACTGAGGCACAGAGAAGTGAAGTGACTTGCCCAAAGTCACACAGCTGACAAGTGGCGGAGCTGGGATTTGAACCCATGACCTCTGACACCAAAGCCCGGGCTCTCTCCACTGAGCTACGCTACAGCTCGTCATGGGCAGGGAATGTGTTCGCTTATTATTAATAATAATGTTGGTATTTGTTAAGCTCTTACTATGTGCCAAGCACTGTTCTAAGCACTGGGGCAGAGAGGAGGTGATCAGGTTGTCCCACGTGGGACTCACAGTCTTAATCCCCATTTTACAGATGAGGTAACTGAGGCACAGAGAAGTTGACTTGCCCAAAGTCACACAGGAGACAATAATAATAATAATAATAATAATAATAATAGCATTTATTAAGCACTTACTATGTGCAAAGCACTGTTCTAAGTGCTGGGGAGGTTACAAGGTGATCAGGTTGTCCCACGGGGGGCTCACAGTCTTCATTCCCATTTTCCAGATGAGGCAACAGAGGCCCAGAGAAGTGAAGTGACTTGCCCAAAGTCACACAGCAGACAAGTGGTGGAGCCGGGATTAGAACCCAGGACCTCTGACTTCCAAGCCCAGGCTCTTCATTCATTCATTCATTCATTCCATCGTATTTATTTATTTATTTTTGTATGGTATTTATTAAGCACTTACTATGTGCAAATCACTGTTCTAAGCGCTGGGGGATACAAGGTGATCAGGTTGTCCCACGTGGGGCTCACAGTCTTAATCCCCATTTTACAGATGAGGTAACTGAGGCTTAGAGAAGTTAAGTGACTTGCCTAAGGTGTCACAGCAGACATGTGGTGGAGCCGGGATTTGAACCCATGACCTCTGACTCCAAAGCCTGGGCTCTTTCCACTGAGCCACGCTGCTTCTCTTTATTGAGCGCTTACTGTGTGCAGAGCACTGTACTAAGCGCTTGGGAAGGTTGGCAACATATAGAGACAGTCCCTACCCAACAGCGGGCTCACCCTCTGCTTCTCACTAAGCCACACTGCTTATTCTATCGTCCTCTCCCAAGCGCTCAAGTGCTCAAATAACTTCTCTGTGCCTCAGTTCCCTCATCTGTAAAATGGGTATGAAGACTGTGAGCCCCTTGTGGGACAACCTGATCACCTTGGAACCACCCCAGCGCTTAGAACAGTGCTTTGCACATAGTAAGCGCTTAATAAATGCCATCGTAAAAAAAAGCGCTCAGTACAGTGCTCTGCACACAGCAGGCCCTCCAGAAATTTCTCCGATTGGTGGATTCCGTTCCAACGATCGAGACGGCGATCTTTGGGGTCTTTTTAAGAGAAACGGAGGGATGAAAAAAAGAATTGATGTTACCCACTGAGATGCTAACTTTGCTGGAAAATCTCTTAATAAATCCATTAAGCATGGCCGAAAATTAAGGCTTAATGAGGTGTAAATAAATCCTCTGGAGGAAATGATTTCAGCTAGAAGCTTAGTGGCAAGAGCCCGGGCTTGGGAGTCAGAGGTCGTGGGTTCTAATCCCGGCTCCGCCACTTGTCTGCTGCGTGACCTTGGGTGAGTCACTTCACTTCTCTGGGCCTCAGTTCCCTCATCTGGAAAATGGGCATGAAGACCGTGAGCCCCACGTGGGACAACCTGATTACATTATATCTCCCCCAGTGCTTACAGCAGTGCTTGGCACATAGTAAGCACTTAACAAATGCCATTTAAAAAGAGAAGCGGCATGGCTCAGTGGAAAGAGCCCGGGCTTTGGAGTCAGAGGTCATGGGTTCAAATCCTGGCTCTGCCAATTGTCAGCTGTGTGACTTTGGTCAAGTCACTTAGCTTCTCTGTGCCTCAGTTACCTCATCTGGAAAATGGGGATTAAGACTGTGAGCCCCCCCATGGGACAACCTGATCCTCCCCAGCACATAGAACAGTGCTTTGCACATAGTAAGTGCTTAGTAAATGCCATCATTATCCAGCGCTTAGAACCGTGCTTTGCACATAGTAAGTGCTTAATAAATGCTATTATTATTATTGTTATCATTATTATAGTCCCGGCTCCACCACTTGTCTGCTGTGTGACCTTGGTGAGTCACTTTTAACTTCTCTGTGCTTCAGTTCCCTCATCTGGAAAATGGGGATTAAGACTGTGAGCCCCACCATGGGACAACCTGATCCTCCCCAGCACATAGAACAGTGCTTTGCACATAGTAAGTGCTTAGTAAATGCCATCATTATCCAGCGCTTAGAACAGTGCTTTGCACATAGTAAGTGCTTAATAAATGCTATTATTATTATTATAGTCCCAGCTCCACCACTTGTCTGCTGTGTGACCTTGGTGAGTCACTTAACTTCTCTGTGCCTCAGTTCCCTCATCTGGAAAATGGGGATTAAGACTGTGAGCCCCACCATGGGACAACCTGATCCTCCCCAGCACATAGAACAGTGCTTTGCACGTAGTAAGTGCTTAATAAATGCTATTATTGTTATTATTATTATTATTATTATTATTATTTATTATTATTATTCTAGTCCCGGCTCCACCACTTGTCTGCTGTGTGACCTTGGGTGAGTCACTTCACTTCTCTGGGCCTCAGTGACCTCATCTGGAAAATGGGGATGAAGACCGTGAGCCCCCACGTGGGACAACCTGCGCTTAGTAAGCACATAGTAAGTGCTTAGTAAATGCTATCATCATTATTATTATTGTTATTATTATTATTATTATTCTAGTCCCGGCTCCACCACTTTTCTGCTGTGTGACCTTGGCCGAGTCACTTCACTTCTCTGGGCCTCAGTGACCTCATCTGGAAAATGGGGATGAAGACTGTGAGCCCCCACGTGGGACAACCAGAGCTTAGAACAGTGTTTGGCACATAGTAAGCACTTAACAAATGCCACTTAAAAAGATGAAGACTGTGAGCCCGCACGTGGGGCAACCAGTGCTTAGAACAGTGCTTGGCACATAGTAAGCACTTAACAAATGCCATTTAAAAAGAGAAGCGGCGTGGCTCAGTGGAAAGAACCCGGGCTTGGATATCAGAGGACGTGGGTTCAAATCCCGGCTCCGCCACTTGTCAGCTGTGTGACTTTGGGCAAGTCATTTAATTTCTCTGTGCCTCAGTTCCCTCATCTTGAAGATGAAGACTGTGAGCTCCACGTGGGATAACCTGATGTCCTTGTATCCCCCCCTCACACTACTTAGAACAGTGCTTGGCACATAATAAGCACTTAACAAATGCCATTATGATTATTATTATTATTCTTATTCTAAAGTCCCCTCTCAGCCTGGCAGAATGAAATCCATCTTCTTGGCAGGCTAATTAAAGGCTTACGGCCCCATTCCACCATCACTTACACGCCACTTATCTCGGATTTTTGGTTAATTCGTACAAGAGCGCCGCACGCCTTTGCGCCTCGCTCCGATTTATGCCAAACCCAGATTCCGTCGTGAGGAGAAAATGTCGTTCCCCAAGCGGGCATTAAGCCAATAATTCAGGACGAAATGATCCTGGCACGAAAGCAATGGCCCGCTCTCTCCCTCCCTCCCTTCTTCTCTTTCTCTTTTTTCCTCCCTCACTCTGTTATCATTGTACAGTCTCTGTCTGCTGCCGAATTGTACTTTCCAAGCTCTTAGTACGGTGCTCTGCACACAGGAAGCACTCAATAAATACGATTGAATGAATGAATACAGTAGAGAAGCATGGCGGAGCTGGGATTTGAACCCATGACCCCTGATTCCAAAGCCCGGGCTCTTTCCACTGAGCCACGCTGCTTCTAGACTGTGAGCCCATTGTTGGGTAGGGACCGTCTCTATATGTTGCCAGCTTGTAATTCCCAAGCGCTTAGTCCAGTGCTCTGCACACAGTAAGCGCTCAATAAATACGATTGAATGAATGAATACAATTATCACAGTGCTCTATAATAATAATGGCATTTATTAAGCACTTACTATGTGCAAAGCACTGTTCTAAGGGCTGGGGAGATTACAAGGTGATCAGGCTGTCCCACGTGGGGCTCACGGCCTTATTCCCCATTTTACAGATGAGGGAACTGAGGCACAGAGAAGTTAAATGACTTGCCCAAAGTCACACAGCTGACAATTGGCAGAGCCGGGGCTTGAACCCATGACCAAAGCCCGGGCTCTTTCCACTGAGCCACGCTGCTTCTAGACTGTGAGCCCGTTGTTGGGTAGGGACCGTCTCTATATGTTGCCAGCTTGTACTTCCCAAGAGCTTAGTACAGTGCTCTGCACACAGTAAGCGCTCAATAAATACAATTGAATGAATGAATATAATTATCACAGTGCTCTATAATAATAATGGCATTTATTAAGCGCTTACTATGTGCAAAGCACTGTTCTAAGGGCTGGGGAGGTTACAAGGTGATCATGTTGTCCCACGTGGGGCTCACGGTCTTAATCCCCATTTTACAGATGAGGGAACTGAGGCACAGAGAAGTTAAATGACTTGCACAAAGTCACAGAGCTGACAACTGGCGGAGCCGGGACTTGAACCCATGACCTCTGACTCCAAAGCCTGTACTCTTTCCACTGAGCCATGCTGCTTCTAGACTGTGAGCCCATTGTTGGGTAGGGACTGTCTCTATATGCTGCCAGCTTGTAATTCCCAAGCGCTTAGTACAGTGCTCTGCACACAGTAAGTGCTAAATAAATACGATTGAATGAATGAATATTATTATTATCACAGTGCTCTGTACAGCGTATGTGCTCAGTAAATACAACTGATCCATTGATTGATTTCTTTTAGACTGTGAGCCCATTGTTGGGTAGGGACTGTCCCTATATGTTGCCAACTTGTACTTCCCAAGCGCTTAGTACAGTGCTCTGCACACAGTAAGCGCTCAATAAATACGATTGATGATGATGATGATTGATTGCCAGGGTGCCAAATGTTCCCTAAATAAGCACGGAGACGGAGATTGAGGGCGACAAATAGCCCTAGGTGCCTCTAAGATGGAGATTCAGGAAGATGGGAGAAGCTTTCCCGGCAGGGAAGGGGATCATTCCTTCCGGAAGTCATTCCTCTCTCCGACTCCACGGGAAGAATCACCGAAATGGGATGCGATTACTGTAATTCCCGCTTCGAAAGGTGAGCTGGGAGTGGAAGAGGCAGTTGAGAATTCCCATGCTGTCTAGGGCAGGTAAAATTCCTACCTAAGGAGAAGCAGCGTGGCTCAGTGGAAAGAGCCCGGACTCTGGAGTCAGAGGTCATGGGTTCAAATCCCGGCTCCACCAGTTGTCAGCTGTGTGACTTTGGGCAAGTCACTTAACTTCTCTGGGCCTCAGTTACCTCATCTGTAAAATGGAGATGAAGACTGTGAACCCCCCATGGGACACCCTGATCACCTTGTAACCTTCCCAGTGCTTAGAACAGTGCTTTGCACATAGTAAGTGCTTAATAAATGCCATTATTATTATTATTATTATTATTACCACTGTGACTTAATTTTCCCACATCGTGGCTAATGGAACCGATTAATGGAAAAGCAGTGTGGCTCAGTGGAAAGAGCCCGGGCTTTGGAGTCAGAGGTCGAGGGTTCAAATCCCAGCTGCACCAGTTGTCAGCTGTGTGACTTTGGGCAAGTCACTTCACTTCTCTGTGCCTCAGTTACCTCATCTGTAAAATGGGGATTATTACCGTGAGCCCCCCTGGGACAACCTGATCACCTTGCAACCTCCCCAGCGCTTAGAACAGTGCTTTGCACATAGTAAGTGTTTAATATATGTCATTATTATTTTTATTATTATTATTAGCATAGCCCTGCTATCGATGGGTCCTGGAGACAATCTTTGTCCCGCGTGGATAAAACAATGGGCAAGTCACTTCACTTCTCTGTGCCTCAGTTACCTCATCTGTAAAATGGGGATTATTACCGTGAGCCCCCCTGGGACAACCTGATCACCTTGTAACCTCCCCAGCGCTTAGAACACTGCTTTGCACATAGTAAGTGCTTAATAAATGCCATTATTATTATTATTATTATTATTAGCATAGCCCTGCTATTGATGGGTCCTGGAGACATCTTTGTCCCGCGTGGATAAAACAATGGGCAAGTCACTTAACTTCTCTGGGCCTCAGTTACCTCATCTGTAAAATGGGGATTATAACCGTGAGCCCCCCGGGACAACCTGATCACCTTGTAACCTCTCCAGTGCTTAGAACAGTGCTTTGCACATAGTAAGTGCTTAATAAATGCCATTATTATTATTATTATTATTAGCATATCCCTGCTATTGATGGGTCCTGGAGACAATCTTTGTCCCGTGTGGATAAAACAATGGGCAAGTCACTTAACTTCTCTGTGCCTCGGTTACCTCATCTGTAAAATGGGGATTATTACCGTGAGCCCCCCTGGGACAACCTGATCACCTTGTAACCTCCCCAGCGCTTAGAACACTGCTTTGCACATAGTAAGTGCTTAATAAATGCCATTATTATTATTATTATTATTATTATTAGCATAGCCCTGCTATTGATGGGTCCTGGAGACATCTTTGTCCCATGTGGATAAAACAATGGGCAAGTCACTTAACTTCTCTGGGCCTCAGTTACCTCATCTGTAAAATGGGGATTATAACCGTGAGCCCCCCGGGACAACCTGATCACCTTGTAACCTCTCCAGTGCTTAGAACAGTGCTTTGCACATAGTAAGTGCTTAATAAATGCCATTATTATTATTATTATTATTAGCATATCCCTGCTATTGATGGGTCCTGGAGACAATCTTTGTCCCGCGTGGATAAAACAATGGGCAAGTCACTTAACTTCTCTGTGCCTCGGTTACCTCATCTGTAAAATGGGGATTATTACTGTGAGCTCCCCTGGGACAACCTGATCACCTTGTAACCTCCCCAGCGCTTAGAACAGTGCTTTGCACATAGTAAGAGCTTAATAAATGCCGTCATTATTATTATGATTATTATTATTAGCATAGCCCCGCTATTGATGGGTCCTGGAGACAATCTTTGTCCCGCGTGAATAAAACAATGGGCAAGTCACTTAACTTCTCTGGGCCTCAGTTACCTCATCTGTAAAATGGGGATTATTACCATGAGCCCCCCTGGGACAACCTGATCATCTTGTAACCTTCCCCAGTGCTTAGAACAGTGCTTTGCACATATTAAGTGCTTAATAAATGCCATCATTATTATTATTATTAGCATATCCCTGCTATTGATGGGTCCTGGAGACAATCTTTGTCCCGCGTGGATAAAACAATGGGCAAGTCACTTAACTTCTCTGGGCCTCAGTTACCTCATCTGTAAAATGGGGATTATTACCGTGAGCCCCCCTGGGACAACCTGATCACCTTGTAACCTTCCCCAGCGCTTAGAACAGTGCTTTGCACATAGTAAGTGCTTAATAAATGCCATCATTATTATTATTATTATTAGCATAGCCCTGCTATTGATGGGTCCTGGAGACAATCTTTGTCCCGCGTGGATAAAACAATGGGCAAGTCATTTAACTTCTCTGTGCCTCAGTTACCTCATCTGTAAAATGGGGATTATTACCATGAGCCCCCCTGGGACAACCTGATCATCTTGTAACCTTCCCCAGTGCTTAGAACAGTGCTTTGCACATATTAAGTGCTTAATAAATGCCATCATTATTATT
Organism: Tachyglossus aculeatus; assembly: GCF_015852505.1. NCBI lineage: Eukaryota > Metazoa > Chordata > Mammalia > Monotremata > Tachyglossidae > Tachyglossus > Tachyglossus aculeatus. The sequence continues at coordinate 6,341,326 of NC_052066.1, read as the reverse complement.
ATTATTATTAGCATATCCCTGCTATTGATGGGTCCTGGAGACAATCTTTGTCCCACGTGGATAAAACAATGGGCAAGTCACTTCACTTCTCTGGGCCTCAGTTACCTCATCTGTAAAATGGGGATTATTACCGTGAGCCCCCCGGGACAACCTGATCACCTTGTAACCTTCCCCAGCGCTTAGAACAGTGCTTTGCACATAGTAAGTGCTTAATAAATGCCATCATTATTGTTATTATTATTAGCATAGCCCTGCTATTGATGGGACCTGGAGACAATCTTTGTCCCGCGTGGATAAAACATTGGGCAAGTTATTTAACTTCTCTGTGCCTCAGTTACCTCATCTGTAAAATGGGGATTATTAGCGTGAGCCCCCCTCGGGACAACCTGATCACCTTGTAACCTCCCCAGCGCTTAGAACAGTGCTTTGCACACAGTAAGTGCTTAATAAATGCCATTATTATTATTATTATTATTATTAGCATATCCCTGCTATTGATGGGTCCTGGAGACAATCTTTGTCCCGCGTGGATAAAACAATGGGCAAGTCATTTAACTTCTCTGGGCCTCAGTTACCTCATCTGTAATATGGGGATTATTACCGTGAGCCCCCCATGGGACAATCTGATCACCTTGTAACCTCCCCAACATTTAGAACAGTGCTTTGCACATAGTAAACACTTAATAAATGCCATCATTATTATTATTATTAGCATATCCCTGCTATTGATGGGTCCTGGAGACAATCTTTGTCCCGCGTGGATAAAACAAAACCTGCTTCTCCAGGATATTTGTAGGGAGCGAAAGGGATTTGTGATACCTTCCGTCCCGTCTTCCGGCGGAGGAACGAAAAGCTAAGCAAATAATTTCAGCATTTGCCGAGAGATTTTTTTTGTTTATTGAACGGCATTTGTTAAGTGCAGAGTGGCTTAGTGGCAAGAAGAGATGGGTTCTAATCCTGGCTCCACCACCTTTCTGCTGGGGACCTTGGTCAAGCCATTTAGAGAAGCAGCGTGGCTCAGTGGAAAGAACACGGCCTTGGAAGTCAGAGGTCATGGGTTCGAATCCCGACTCCGCCACTTAGCTGTATAACTTTGGGCAAGTCACTTAACTTCTCCGGGCCTCAGTTCCCTCATCTGTAAAATGGGGACTAAGACTGTGAGCCCCACGTGGGACAACCTTGATCCCCTTGTATCCCCTTCAGCACTTAGAACAGTGCTTGGCACATAGTAAGTGCTTAACAAATACCACCATTATTTATTTATTATTATTTATTCTCTGTGCCTCAGTTACCTCATCTGTAAAATGGGGATTAAGACCGTGAGCCCCACATGGGACAATCTGATTGGGAAGTAGCGTGGCTCAGCGGAAAGAGCCCGGGCTTTGAAGTCAGAGGTCATCGGTTCAAATCCCAGCTCTGCCACTGGTCAGCTGTGTGACTTTGGGCAAGTCACTTCACTTCTCTGGGCCTCAGTTACCTCCTCTGTAAAATGGGGATTAAGACTGGGAGCCCCACGTGGGACAGCCTGATCACCTTGTAAATTCCCCAGCGCTTAGAACAGTGCTTTGCACATAGTAAGCGCTTAATAAATGCCATCATTATTATTATTATTACCCTGGCGCTTAGAACAGTGTTTGGCACGTAGCGCTTAACAGATACCATAATTATCATTCATTTCATTCATTCAGTCGTATTTATTGAGAAGCAGCGTGGCTCAGTGGAAAGAGTGCGGGTTTGGGAGTCAGAGGTCATGGGTTCGAACCCCGCCTTCCCCAAATGCCCAACTTGTACTTCCCAAGCGCTTAGTCCAGTGCTCTGCACACAGTAAGCGCTTAATAAATACGATTGAATGAATGAATGAATGTCTGCTGTGTGACATTGGGCAAGTCACTTAACTTCTCTGTGCCTCAGTTCCCTCATCTGGAAGATGGGGATTAAGACTGTGAGCCCCACATGGGACAACCTCATCTCCTTGTATTCCCCCCCAGCACCTAGAACAGTGCTTTGCACATAGTAAGCGCTTAACAAATACCAACATTATTATTATTATTATTATTATCATTAAGTGCTTTCTTTGTGCCAGGCACTGTATTAAGCGCTGGAGTAATGTGTATTTTATACCTTGAATACCTTATATCTACCCCAATGCTTAGAAAGTGCCTGGCACGTAGTAAGTGCTTAACAAATACCATTAAAGTAAATAAAAAGTGTAGCTACAAGCTAATCAGGTTGGACACAATCCCTGACCCACATAATAGTAATAATTTTGGTATGCATTAAGCACTTAGTAGGTGCCCAGCCACTGTACTAAGCACTGGGGTAGATAATACTTGCAATACTAATACTTGTACTTCCCAAGCACTTAGTACAGTGCTCTGCACACAGTAAGCGTTCAATAAATATGATTGATTGATAATAATAATAATAATAATAATAATGATGGTCTTTGTTAAGCGCTTACTCGGTGTCAAGCACTGTTCTAAGCACTGGGGTAAATACAAGGTATCAAGTTGTCCCACGTGGGGCTCACAGTCTTAATCCCCATTTTCCAGATGAGGGAACTGAGGCCCAGAGAAGTGAAGTGACTTGCCCACAGTTACACAGCTAAGTGGTAGAGGCAGGATTAGAACCCACGACCTCTGACTCCCAAGCCCGGGCTCTTTCCACTGAGCCACGTGATCCAATTGGGTTGGACCCCACTTCCGTCCCAGGTGGGGCTCAGGCTCTTAATCCCCATTTCACAGACGAGGGAACTGAGGCCCAGAGATGTGACTGACCCAAGGTCACAATCAATTAATGGTATTTATTGAGCGCTTACTGTGCGCAGAGCGCTTAGCACTGTACTAAGTACTAAGTAGCACTGTACTGTCACACAGCAGACAACTGGAGGAACCAGGATTAGAACCCAGATCCTTTTGACTCCCAGGCACTGGCTCTACCCACTAGGCCTCGCTGCTTCGCTGAAGAGTGAGACATCTTTAAAGAAAGAAAGCAGCCAAGCGTAGAAGGCGCGTATTTATTTATTTTTTTTGGTTGTTCTTGCCGTTCGTTTCTGTTCTGTGGGAACTTCTGTATGGCGAAGATATCCCCTAAGCTGTCAGGACGGTATTAAATGGGGCCGAGTTAAATTGAGTGGTTCCGATAAGACGTCCGCTCCTCTATCGCGCTTCTACATCAGCCGGATTGAATTTCCTGCATATTTCCGGACCCTCAATTTCACCGACTCGGCCTACGGGTGAGAGGGCAAGGGCGATCGGAGATATCCCTCTAATTTGCAGTTTTATAATGCGGCGGACGTCTAGGTTATCAAAGGAGGATTGATGCTGTGGAAACCGAGGGGAGGATGGCGGGGAGAGGCCCGGGGCTTTAGAGGGTTTCTCAACAACCTTGGGTCTCCCAGAGAGATAATAATAATAATAATAATAATGGCATTTATTAAGCGCTTACTGTGTACAAAGCACTGTTCTAAGCGCTGGGGAGGTTACAAGGTGATGAGGTTGTCCCATGGGGGGCTCACGGTCTTCATCCCCATTTTACAGATGAGGGAACTGAGACCCAGAGAAGTGAAGTGACTTGCCCAAAGGGGATGTCTAGGTTATCAAAGGAGGATTGATGTTGTGGAAACCGAGGGGAGGATGGTGGGGAGAGGCCCGGGTCTTTAGAGGGTTTCTCAACAACCTTGGGTCTCCCGGAGAGATAATAATAATAATAATAATGGCATTTATTAAGCACTTACTATGTGCCAAGCACTGTTCTAAGCGCTGGGGAGGTTACAAGGTGATGAGGTTGTCCCATGGGGGGCTCACGGTCTTCATCCCCATTTTACGGATGAGGGAACTGAGGCACAGAGAAGTGAAGTGACTTGCCCAAAGGGGACGTCTAGGTTATCAAAGGAGGATTGATGTTGTGGAAACCGAGGGGAGGATGGTGGGGAGAGGCCCGGGTCTTTAGAGGGTTCCTCAACAACCTTGGGTCATCAATCGTATTTATTGAGCGCTTACTGTGTGCAGAGCACTGTACTAAGCGCTTGGGAAGTACAAGTTGGCAACATATAGAGACGGTCCCTACCCAACAGTGGGCTCATAGTCTAAAAGAAAGTCTCTTGGGTCTCCCAGAGAGATAATAATAATAATAATGATGGCATTTATTAAGCGCTTACTATGTGCCAAGCACTGTTCTAAGCTCTGGGGAGGTTACAAGGTGATCAGGTTGTCCCCCGGGGGGCTCACGGTCTTCATCCCCATTTTACGGATGAGGGAACTGAGGCACAGAGAAGTGAAGTGACTTGCCCACAGGGGATGTCTAGGTTATCAAAGGAGGATTGATGCTGTGGAAACCAGGGGAGGTTGGTGGGGAGAGGCCCGGGTCTTTAGAGGGTTCCTCAACAACCTTGGGTCATCAATCGTATTTATTGAGCGCTTACTGTGTGCAGAGCACTGTACTAAGCGCTTGGGAAGTACAAGTTGGCAACCTATAGAGACAGTCCCTACCCAACAGTGGGCTCACAGTCTAAAAGAAAGTCTCTTGGGTCTCCCAAAGAGGTAATAATAATAATAATGATGGCATTTATTAAGCGCTTACTATGTGCCAAGCACTGTTCTAAGCTCTGGGGAGGTTACAAGGTGATGAGTCTGTCCCATGGGGGGCTCACGGTCTTCATCCCCATTTTACGGATGAGGGAACTGAGGCCCAGAGAAGTGAAGTGACTTGCCCAAAGGGGATGTCTAGGTTATCAAAGGAGGATTGATGTTGTGGAAACCGAGGGGAAGATGGCGGAGAGAGGCCCGGGGCTTTAGAGGGTTTCTCAACAACCTTGGGTCTCCCAGAGAGATAATAATAATAATAATGATGGCATTTATTAAGCGCTTACTATGTGCCAAGCACTGTTCTAAGCTCTGGGGAGGTTACAAGGTGATCAGGTTGTCCCCCGGGGGGCTCACGGTCTTCATCCCCATTTTATGGATGAGGGAACTGAGGCACAGATAAGTGAAGTGACTTGCCCAAAGTCACACAGCTGACAATTGGCGGAGCCGGGATTTGAACCCATGACCTCTGACTCCAAAGCCCGGGCTCTTTCCACTGAGCCACGCTGCTTCTCTAATGGAATATGTATTCATTAATTCAATCGTATTTATTATTAATAATGATAATGATGGTATTTGTTAAGCGCTTACAATGTGCGGAGCACTGTTGTAAGGGGGAGGGGGTTACAAGGTGATCAGGTTGCCCCACGTGGGGCTCACAGTCTTCATCCCCATTTTACAGGTGAGGTCACTGAGGCACAGAGAAGTTAACTGACTTGCCCAACATCACACGGCTAAAAAGCGGCGGAGTCAGAATTAGAACCCAAGCCTGGGCTCTTGCCACTTAGAGAAGCAGCGTGGCTCAGTGGAAAGAGCCCGGGCTTTGGAGTTAGAGTTCATGAGTTCAAATCCCGGCTCTGCCAACTGTCAGCTGTGTGACTTTGGGCAAGTCACTTCACTTCTCTGTGCCTCAGTTACCTCATCTGTAAAATGGGGATTAAGAGTGTGAGCCCCCCGTGGGACAACCTGATCACCTTGTAACCTCCACAGCGCTTAGAACAGTGCTTTGCACATAGTAAGCACTTAATAAATGCCATCATTATTATTATTATTATCTATAGATCTGTGCTGTGGGGATGGGAAGGGGGGATGAAGAAAGGGAGCAAGTTGGAGCGGCGCAGAAGGGAGCAGGAGAAGAGGAAAGGAGGGCGCAGTCAGGGAAGGCCTCTTGGAGGAATTGTTTTATTTTCTGTTATATTGTTGTAGCGTACTCTTCCAGGCATATACGATAGTGCTCCGCACAGTAAGCGCTCAATAAATACGATTGAATGAAAATAAGTGCTCAATTAAATAGCACCAGTTGACTGATTGATTAACTGAAAACCCTAAAAAGAAACCTAAAAGGACTCTCTAGACTGTCAGCTCGTTGTGGGCAGGGAATGTTTCTGTATATTATTCTGTTGTCCTCTCCCAAGCGCTTAGTACAGTGCTCCGCACATGGTAAGCGCTCAATAAATACTATCGACGGACTAAGCTCTCTTCCTCCCTTCAAGACCATACTGAGAGCTCACCTCTTCCAGGAGGCCTTCCCAGACTGAGCCCCTTCCTTCCTCTCTCCCTCATCTCCCTCTCCATCCCCCCCATCTTACTTCCTTCCCTTCCCCACAGCACCTGTATATATGGATATATGTTTGTACAGATTTATTACTCTATTTATTTATTTTACTTGTACATATCTATTCTATTTATTTTATTTTGTTAGTATGTTTGGTTTTGTTCTCTGTCTCCCCCTTTTAGACTGTGAGCCCACTGTTGGGTAGGGACTGTCTCTAGATGTTGCCAATTTGTACTTCCCAAGTGCTTAGTACAGTGCTCTGCACACAGTAAGCGCTCAATAAATACGATTGATGATGATAAACATCCATAACTCCTCTGATGGACTTCTACTAGGAAGCAGTGTGGCTCAGTGGAAACAGCCCGGGCTTGGGAGTCAGAGGTCATGGGTTCTAATCCTGGCTCCGCCACTTGTCTGCTGTGTGACCTTGGGCCAGTCACTTCACTTCTCTGAGCCTCAGTTCCCTCATCTGGACTTCCCAAGCGCTTCGTACAGTGCTCTGCACACAGTAAGCGCTCAATAAATACTATTGAATGAATGAAATGAATGAAAATGGGGATTCAATCCCTGTTCTCCTTTTACTATGCCTGTGAGCCCCAGGTGGGACCTGATGATTTTATAATAATAATAATGATGGCTTTTGTTAAGAGCTTACTATGTGCCAAGCACTGTTCTAAGCGCTGGGGGAGATAATAATAATAATAATAATGACATTTATTAAGCGCTTACTATGTGCAAAGCACTGTTCTAAGCGCTGGGGAGTTTACAAGGTGATCAGATTGTCCCACACGGGGCTCACAGTCTTAATCCCCATTTTACAGATAAGGTAACTGAGGCCCAGAGAAGTGAAGTGACTTGCCCAAAGTCACACAGCCGACAAGTGGCGGAGCCGGGATTAGAACCCATGACCTCTGACTCCAAAGCCCGGGCTCTTTCCACTGAGCCAAGATACAAGCCCAAAGTCACACAGCAGACACTCCAGCCCAATAGCCCCATGCCTGACACATAGTAAGTGCTTAATAGGTACCAGAATTTTATTATTATTATTATTATTATTATTATTATTATTATTATTATTATCATTATTATTAAGCTAACAGTCTACTGTGTGCAATGCACTGTACTGCATTAGAGAAGCAGCGTGGCATAGTGGAAAGAGCCCGGGCTTGGGAGCCAGAGGTCATGGGTTCTAATCCTGGCTCCACCACTTGTGGGCAAGTCACTTCACTTCTCTGTTCCTCGGTTACCTCATCTGCAAAATGGGGATTCAATCCCTGGTCTCCTTTCACTATGCCTGTGAGCCCCAGGTGGGACCTGATGATCTGATAATAGTAATAATTATAATAATAGTAATGATGGCTTTTGTTAAGAGCTTACTATGTGCCAAGCACTGTTCTAAGCGCTGGGGGAGATGCAAGCCCAAAGTCACACAGCAGACCCTCCAGCCCAATAGCCCATGCCTGACACATAGTAAGTACTTAATAGGTACCAGAATTATTATTATTATTATTATTAAGCTAACAGTCTACTGCATGCAATGCACTGTACTGCATTAGAGAAGCAGCGTGGCATAGTGGAAAGAGCCCGGGCTTGGGAGCCAGAGGGCGTGGGTTCTAATCCCGGCTCCACCACTTGTCAGCTGTGTGACTTTGGGCAAGTCACTTCACTTCTCTGTGTCTCAGTTCCCTCATCTGGAAAATGGGGATGAAGACTGTGAGCCCCACGTGGGACAACCCGATCACCTTGTATCTACCCCAGCACTTAGAACAGTGCTCAGCACACAGTAAGCAGTTAAGAAATACCATCATTATTATTGTTACTGAGCGTTTAGGAGACAGCCCTGTCAATCAATCAATCGTATTTATTGAGCACTTACTATGTGCAGAGCACTGTACTAAGCACTGTCCTCTCCTAGACTTTCCCATCAGTGTTGTACACACTTCCTCCCCATCTCACAAGCCCTTAACATTGGCGTTATCCTTGACTCCTTTCTCTCATTCAACTCACACATTCAATCCGTCACCAAATCCTGTCGGTTCCACCTTCCCGACATCGCTGCAATCCACCCCTTCCTCTCCATCCAAACCGCTCTCACTCTGATGATAATAATAATAATAATAATAATAATAATAATAATAATAATAATAATGGTATTTTTTAAGCACTTACTCTGTTTCAGATACTGTTCTAAACGCTGGGATAGATACAAGATAATCATGCTGGATGTAGTCCCTGTCCCACATGGGCTCACGGTCTCCATCCCCATTTTATAGACGAAGAACAGAGGAGTGAAGTGACTTGGCCAAGGTCACACAGCAGACAGGTGGCAGAGCCGGGATTAGAACCAGTTTAGTTTAGATTAGATTAGATCAGATTAGATGAGAACTTCCAGACTGTGAGCCCGCTGTGGGCAGGGATTGTCTCTGTTGCCAAATTGTACTTTCCGAGTGTGTAGTACAGTGCTCTGCACACAGTAAGCGCTCAATAAATACGATCGAATGAACCCACGTCCTTCTGATTCCCAGGCCCAGGCTCTATCCACACCCTCATGCTGTAGCATCAGCCTCCTTGATGATAATTAGTCAGTCAATTTATTTATTGAACATTTATTATTATTATCATCATTATTATTGCATTTGTTAAGCACTTACTATGTGTGAAGCACTGTTCTAAGCTCTGGGGTAGATACACGTTAACCGGGTTGGACATAGTCCCTGTCCCACATCGGGCTCACGGTTTAAGAAGGAGGGGGTAAGATTCATTCGTTCATTCATTAAGCGCTTAGTACAGTGCTCTGCACACAGTAAGCGCTCAATAAATACGATTGATGATGATTCATTAGAGAAGCAGCGTGGCTCAGTAGGGAAGAGCCCGGGCTTTGGAGTCAGAGGTCATGGGTTCAAATCCCGGCTCTGCCAATTGTCAGCTGTGTGACTTTGGGCAAGTCACTTCACTTCTCTGTGCCTCAGTTACCTCATCTGTAAAATGGGGACTGAGACTGTGAGCCCCAAGAGGGACAACCTGATAATCTTGTAGCCTCCCCAGCGCTTAGAACAGTGCTTTGCACATAGTAAGCGCTTAATAAATGCCATCATTATTATTATTATTCATTCTTTCAATCGTACCTATTGAGCACTTACTGTGTGCTGAGCACTGGACCAAGCGCTTGGAAAGTCCAGTTCGTCAACAGAGACAATCCCTACCTAACAATGGGCTCGCAGTCTAGAAGGGGGAGACAGACAACAAAACAAAACAACTAGACAGGCATCAGTAGCGTCAAAAAAGGATCGAATCCCCATTTTAGAGTTGAGGAAACTGAGGCACAGAGACAGTGAAGTGATTTGTACCTATTCACTATTCTATTTATCTTGTTAATATGTTTTGTTTTGTTGTCTGTCTCCCCCTTCTAGACTGTGAGCCCATTGTTGGGTAGGGACCGTCTCTAGATGTTGCCAACTTGGACTTCCCAAGCGCTTAGTACAGTGCTCTGCACACAGTAAGTGCTCAATAAATATGGTTGAATGAATGAATGAATTTGTCCATGGCAAGCAATTGGAGGGGCGCAGATTAGAACCCAGGCCCTCTGAGTCCCAGGTTCGGGCTCTAGCCACTAAGCCAAACTGCTTCATCGTGGGTTATCATCCCTTTTTGGCTCCAATATGCAACAGTCACTTTCAGGGCAGATTTGGCACTGAAATAAATATTCTAAATATTCTAAATATTCTATTTATTTTGTTAATACGTTTTGTTTTGTTCTCTGTCTCCCCCTTCTAGACTGTGAGCCCGCTGTTGGGTAGGGACCGCCTCTATATGTTGCCAACTTGTACTTCCCAAGCGCATAGTCCAGTGCTCTGCACACAGTACGTGCTCAATAAATACGATTGATTGATTGATTGATTGATTTGGCGTGTGGAAAATTTGAGAGAAATAACAATCGCAAAGAAACGTGGATCATCCGGTTGTTTTTGGAAATCGAAGAGATAAGATTCATTCCTAAGCTCTCAGCTTAGAATTGCACACTCCATTTACTGACCTCTCCGCCTCCCGTCTCTCCCCACTCCAGTCCGCGCTTCGCTCTGCTGCCCGCATCGTTTCTCTCCAATCAATCAATCAATCAATCAATCAATCGTATTTATTGAGCGCTTCCTGTGTGCAGAGCACTGTACTAAGCGCCTGGGAAGTACAAGTTGGCAACATTAATCAATCAATCATATTTATTGAGCGCTTTCTGTGTGCAGAGCACTGTACTAAGCGCCTGGGAAGGACAAGTCGGCAACATTAATCAATCAATCGTATTTATTGAGCGCTTCCTGTGTGCAGAGCACTGTACTAAGCACCTGGGAAGTACAAGTTGGCAACATTAATCAACCAATCGTATTTATTGAGCGCTTCCTGTGTGCAGAGCACTGTACTAAGCACTTGGGAAGTACAAGTTGGCAACATATCATCTTCAATCATATTTATTGAGCGCTTTCTGTGTGCAGAGCACTGTACTAAGCGCTTGGGAAGTACAAGTTGGCAACATATAGAGACGGTCCCTACCCAACAGTGGGCTCACAGTCTAAAAGAGAAGCAGCGTGGCTCAGTGGAAAGAGCCCGGGCTTTGGAGTCAGAGGTCATGGGTTCAAATCCCAGCTCCGCCACTTGTCAGCTGTGTGACTTTGGGCAAGTCACTTCACTTCTCTGAGCCTCAGTTACCTCATCTGGAAAATGGGGATGAAGACTGTGAGCCCCACGTGGGACAACCTGATCACCCTGTATCCCCCCCCCAGTGCTTAGAACAGTGCTTTGCACATAGTAAGCGCTTAACAAATGCCAATTATTATTATTATTATTATTAAAAACGTTCAGTCCACGTCTCCCTGCCCTTCATCACCTTGCCCCCTCCTACCTCACCTGACTTCTCTCCTTCTTACAACCCAGACTACACACTTCGCTCCTTTGGTGCTAACTTCCTCGCCGGGCCTCGATCTCGCCTCTCTTGCTGCCGACCCTTAGCCCACATCCTACCTCTGGCCTGGAACGCTCTCCCTCCTCAAATCCTCCAGACACTTACTCTCCCCCCTTCAATCAATCAATCAATCAATCAATCGTATTTATTGAGCGCTTACTGTGTGCAGAGCACTGTACTAAGCGCTTGGGAAGTACAAGTTGGCAACATAAGCCAACTGAGGGCATATCTCTTCCAGGACGTCTTCCCAGGCTGAGCCCCACTTTTCCTCTTCTCCCACCCCCTTCTGCACCCCCCTTTATTCATCCTCCCTTCCTGCCCCACAGCACTTATGTATTTTATTTATCAATTTTTTAGACTGTGAGCCCACTGCTGGATAGGGACTGTCTCTATATGTTGCCAACTTGTACTTCCCAAGCGCTTAGTACAGTGCTCTGCACACAGTAAGCGCTCAATAAATACGATTGATGATGAATCAATCAATCAATCAATCAATCGTATTTATTGAGCACTTACTGTGTGCAGAGCACTGTACTAAGCGCTTGGGAAGTACAAGTTGGCAACATAAGCCAACTGAGGGCATATCTCTTCCAGGAGGTCTTCCCAGGCTGAGCCCCACTTTTCCTCTTCTCCCACCCCCTTCTGCACCCCCCTTTATTCATCCTCCCTCCCTGCCCCACAGCACTTGTGTATTTTATTTATCAATTTTTTAGACTGTGAGCCCACTGCTGGATAGGGACTGTCTCTATATGTTGCCAACTTGTACTTCCCAAGCACTTAGTACAGTGCTCTGCACACAGTAAGCGCTCAATAAATACGATTGATGATGAATCAATCAATCAATCAATCAATCGTATTTGAGCCCACTGTTGGGTAGGGACTGTCTCTATGTGATGCCAATTTGTACTTCCCAAGCGCTTAGTACAGTGCTCTGCACATAGTAAGCGCTCAATAAATATGATTGATTGATTGATTGATTGATTGAGCGCTTACTGTGTGCAGAGCACTGGACTAAGCGCCTGGGAAGTACAACTTGGTGACATGTTAGAGACAGTCCCTACCCAACAGTGGGCTCACAGTCTAGAAGGGGGAGACAGAGAACAAAACCAAACATATTAACAAAATAAAAGAAATAGACTACATATGTACAAGTAAAATAAATAAATAGAGTAATAAATCTGTACAAACATATATACAGGTGCTGTGGGGAAGGGAAGGAGGTAAGATGGGGAGGAGGGAGAGGGGGACGAAGGGGAATCAATCAATCAATCAATCGTATTGATTGAGCGCTTCCTGTGTGCAGAGCACTGTACTAAGCGCTTGGGAACTACAAGTTGGCGACATATTAGAGACGTTTATATTGATGGCTGCTTATTCATGTTGATGTCTGTCTCCCCCAGCTAGACTGTGAGCTCGTGGTGGGCAGGGTTTGTCACTCATTGTCGCTGTATTGTACTTTCCCAAGCAGCATTTACCGTTGGGTAGGGACTGTCTCTATGTGTTGCCAACTTGTACTGCCCAAGCGCTTAGTACAGTGCTCTGCACACAGTAAGCGCTCAATAAATACGATTGATGATGATTTAGTACTGTGCTCTGCACATAGTAAGCACTTAATAAATGCAACTGAATTAATGAATGCATATCAATCATCTATCAATCTATTTATTTAAGTGTATAAATACTTACATGTGTACTTCCCAAGCGCTTAGTACAGTGCTCTGCACACAGTAAGCGCTCAATAAATATGATTGAATTTATGAATGAATGAATGAATGAATGAATGAGACCCTCCAGCGGTCACCAGTCCCCCTCCGCATCAGACAGAAACCCCTCGACATCGGCTTTAAAGATGGCCATGGGGTCGCCCCCTCCTCCTTCCGTCAGTCAGCTGTATTTATTGAGCGCTTACTGTGTGCAGAGCACTGTACTAAGCGCTTGGGAAGTCCAAGTTGGCAACATATAGAGACGGTCCCTACTACCGAACGGCGGGCTCACAGTCTAGAAGGGGGAGACAGACAACAAAACCAAACATATTCACAAAATAAAATAAATAGAATAAATATGTACAAGTAAAATAAATAAAGAGCAATAAATATGTACAAACATATATAAGGGTTATAGTCATCATCGTTGATCATATTTATCGAGCGCTCACGGTGTGCAGAGCACCACACTAAAACACGTGGGAGAGGACGTCCAGGCAACAGAGCGAAGTTTGGCCTAGAGAGGGGTGAATGCCCTCCCTGCTCAAATCTGCCAAATTAATAATAATAATAATAATAATAATAATAATAATAATAATAATAATGATGGCATTTGTTAAGTGCTTACTACGTGCCAAGCACTGTTCCGAGCCCTGAGGTAGATACAAGCTAATCAGGTTGTCCCATGTGGGACTCACGGTCTTAATCCCCATTTTACAGATGAGGGAACTGAGGCACAGAGAAGTGAAGTGGCTTGCCCTGGGTCACACAGCAGACAAGTGGCAGAGCTGGGATTAGATATTCACTTGATTTCACCACTCTCTATCCTACAGCACTTATGAGAAGCAGCGTGGCTTTGTGGAAATCAATCAATCAATCAATCGCATTTATTGAGCACTTACTGTGTGCAGAGCACTGTACTAAGCGCTTGGGAAGTACAAGTTGGCAACATATGGAGACAGTCCCTACCCAACAGTGGGCTCACAGTCTAAAAGGGGGAGACAGAGAACAAGACCAATCATACTAACAAAATAAAATTAATAGAATAGATATGTACAAGTAAAATAAATAAATAAATAAATAAAAAGAGTAATAACTATGTACAAACATATATCCATATATACAGGTGCTGTGGGGAGGAAAGGAGGTAAGATGGGGGGATGGAGAGGGGGACGAGGGGGAGAGGAAGGAAGGGGCTCAGTCTGGGAAGGCCTCCTGGAGGAAAGAGCCAGGGCTTGGGAGTCAGAGGTCATGGGTTCTAAGCCCGGCTCCGCCACTTGTCAGCTGTGTGACTTTGGGCAAGTCGCTTTACTTCTCTGGGCCCCAGTTACCTCATCTGGAAAATGATGAAGACTGGGGATGAAGACTGTGAGCCCCACATAGGACAACCTGATGACCTTGTATCTACTCCAGCGTGGCACAGTGGAAAGAGCCCAGGCTTTGGAGTCAGAGGTCATGGGTTCAAGTCCCGGCTCTGCCAATTGGCAGCTGTGTGACTCCGGGCAAGTCACTTCACTTCTCTGGGCCTCAGTAACCTCATCTGTAAAATGGTGATTAAGACTGTGAGCCCCCCGTGGGACAACCTGATCACCTTGTAACCGCCGCAGCACTTAGTTTACTATTCTATTAATTTTGTTAATGATAATAATAATAATGGCCTTTATTAAGTGCTTACTATGTGCAAAGCACTGTTCTAAGTGCTGGGGAGGTTACAAGGTGATCAGGTTGTCCCAAGGGGGGCTCACAGTCTTAATCCCCATTTTCCAGATGAGGTAACTGAGGCCCAGAGAAGTTAAGTGATTTGCCCAAAGTCACGCAACTGAGAATTGGCGGATCTGGGATTTGAACCCATGACCTCTGACTCCAAAGCCCGTGCTCTTTTCCACTATTAATTCTATTTGTTCTGATGACTTGTTTTGTTTTGTTGTCTGTCTCCCCCTTCTAGACTGTGAACCCGTTGTTGGGTAGGGACTGTCTCTATATGTTGCCAACTTGTACTTCACAGTGCTCTGCACACAGTAAGTGCTCAATAAATATGATTGAATGAATGAATGAATGAACAGTGCTTTGCACATAGTAAGTGCTTAAAAAATGCCATCATTATTATCATCAATCGTATTTATTGAGCGCTTACTGTGTGCAGAGCACTGTACTAAGCGCTTGGGAAGTACAAGTTGGCAACATATAGAGACAGTCCCTACCCAACAGTGGGCTCACAGTCTAAAAGGGGGAGATAGAGAACAAAACCAAACATACTAGCAAAATAAAATAAATAGAATAGATATGTACAAGTAAAATAAATAAATAAGTAGAGTAATAAATATGTACAAACATATATACATATATACAGGTGAATTATCATTATTCATTCATTCATTCAATCATATTTATTGAGGGCTTACTGTGTGCAGAGCACTGTACTAAGCACTTGGGAAGTCCAAGTTGGCAACATATCATCATCATCATCATCATCAATCGTATTTATTGAGCGCTTACTATGTGCAGAGCACTGTACTAAGCGCTTGGGAAGTACAAATTGGCAACATATAGAGACAGTCCCTACCCAACAGTGGGCTCACAGCCTAAAAGAGTGGGCTCACAGCCTAAAAGCGCTACTAAGCGCTTGGGAAGTACAAATTGGCAACATATAGAGACGGTCCCTACCCAACAGCGGGCTTACAGTCTAGAAATTATTATTATCATTATTATTATTATTATTATTATTGTTATTATTACTCCAGCACTCAGGACAGTGCTTGGCGCATAGTAAGCGCTTAACAAATACCATCATCCTCATCATCATCATTTGAGGACGGAAAGTGTTCCAGGCCAGAGGCAGGAAGTGGGCCAGGGGTCGACACTGTGGGTGGCGAATGTGCTTGTTTACTGGTGCATGGTCCTCTCCCAAGCGCTTAGTCCACTGCTCTGCACACAGTAAGCGCTCAATAAAGGTGACGGAATGAATGAAGTGGGATCTCTTTTAGACTGTGAGCCCACTGTTGGGTAGGGACTGTCTCTGTATGTTGCCAACTTGGACTTCCCAAGCGCTTAGTACAGTGCTCTGCACACAGTAAGCGCTCAATAAATACGATTGATGATGATGATGATGATCTCTACTTGCGATCCCTTCCCCACAGCACCTGTATATATGTATATATGTTTGTACATATTTTTTACTCTATTTATTTATTTATTTATTTTATTTGTACATATCTATTCTATTTATTTTATTTTGTTAGTATGTTTGGTTTTGTTCTCTGTCTCCCCCTTTTAGACTGTGAGCCCACTGTTGGGTAGGGACTGTCTCTATATGTTGCCAACTTGGACTTCCCAAGCGCTTAGTACAGTGCTCTGCACACAGTAAGAGCTCAATAAATACGATTGATGATGATGATGATGATGATCAGGAAGAGGTAATCACTCACCTGGACCTCCATCCGCATTTCCATTCCAGACTTCTCCTTGCCGTTTTCCCCGCGGCTTCCGGAAGGTCCGAGGCCTCGGCTGGGCCTGGGGAAGGGCCGGGATCCGGGCCCTGAGGACCCCCCGAAGGAAACATCTCCCGATCCGCTTTCCGTCCTCTGGCCTGATTTCTTGTCGACTCTGCGGGAAGAAAGCGGGTCCCCTGATTGATGACAAGGATTTTCTTCCATCCCTCTAATAATAATGATGGCATTTGTTAAGTGCTTACTCTGTGCCAAGCACTGTTCTAAGGGCTGGGGGGGATACAAGGTGATCAGGTTGTCCCATGTGGAGCTCACACTCTTCATCCCCATTGTACAAATGAGGGAACTGAGGCACAGAGAAGTGAAGTGTCTTACCCAAGGTCACACAGCAGACAAGTGGTGGTGCTGGGATTAGAACCCACATCCTCTGAATCCCAAGCCGGGGCTCTTGCCACTAAGCCACACTGCTTCTCTACTTTTCATTCCCAGACTGAGCCCCCTCCTTCCTCTCCCCCTCCTCATGCCCCCAACCCTACCTCCTTCCCCTCCCCACAGCACCTGTATATATGTTTGTACAGATTTATTACTCTATTTATTTTACTTGTACATATTTACTCATCTATTTATTTTATTTTGTTAACATGTTTTTTTTGTTGTCTGTCTCCACCTTCTAGACTGTGAGCCCATTGTTGGGTAGGGACCGTCTCTATATGTTGCCAACTTGTACTTGCCAAACGCTTAGTACAGTGTTTTGCACACAGTGAGCACTCAATATATACGATTGAATTCATTCATTCATTCATTCATTCATTCGTTCATTCATTCATTCATGTCTATTGAGAGCTTACTGTGTGCAGAGCACCGCACTAAACGCTTGGGAGAGGACCAAAGAACAACAGAATAGGCACATTCCCTGCCCACAATTCATTTATTCATTCAATCGCATTTATTAATAATAATAATAATGGCATTTATTAAGCACTTACTATGTGCAGAGCACTGTTCTAAGCACTGGGGAGGTCACAAGAAGATCAGGTTGTCCCACAGGGGCTCACAGTCTTCATCCCCATTTTACAGATGAAGGAACTGAGGCCCAGAGAAGTGAAGTGACTTCCCCAGAGTCACACAGCTGACGGTTGGCAGAGCAGGGATTCGAACCCATGACCCCTAAGCCTGTGCTCTTTTCACTGAGCCACGCTGCTTCTCTAAACACTTACTGTGTGCAGAGCACTGTACTAAGCACTTGGGAAACTACAATACAACAATAAACAGTAAAACGAGGTTATAGTAGGAGACGTCTTTCTGGACGAAGGTCCGTAGGCCTGGAATTGCGATTATGTATTTTTTTGACGTCATTTGCTAAGAGCTTGCTCTGTGTCAAACACTGTTCTAAGCGCTGGGGTAGATACAGGACAATTAGGTCGGACACATTCCTTATCCCTGACAGTCTGGAGGGGGAGAAAGACGTGAATATATGTATATATGTATATATGTTTGTACATATTTATTACTCTATTATTTATTTATTTATTTTACTTGTACATATCTATTCTATTTATTTTATTTTGTTAGTATGTTTGGTTTTGTTCTCTGTCTCCCCCTTTTAGACTGTGAGTCCACTGCTGGGTAGGGACCGTCTCTATATGTTGCCAATTTGTACTTCCGAAGCGCTTAGTACAGTGCTCTGCACATAGTAAGTGCTCAATAAATATGATTGATGATGATGATGAATAGAAATGAATAAAATGAGGGATGTGGACATAAGTGGTGTGGGGCTGGGAAGGGGCGATGAAGAAAAGGAGCAAGTCAAGGGGATGTAGAAGGGAGTGGGAAATGAGGAAAAGTGGGGCTTAGTCAGGGAAGACTTCTTGGAGGAGTTGGGACTTCAATAAGGCTTTGAAGCAGGGGACCCTCATTGCCTGTCCTCCTTTCCCCTTTTCCCTTAATAATAATAATGATGATGATGGTATTTAAGTGCAAAACACTGTTCTAAGCGCTTGGGGGGATACAAGGTCATCAGGTTGTCCCTCGCGGGTCTCACCATTTTAATCCCCATTTTCCAGATGAGGTAACTGAGGCCCAGAGAAGTGAAGGGACTTGCCCAAAGATCAGGTTGCCCCACAGGGGGCTCACAGTCTTCATCCCCATTTTCCAGATGAGGGAACTGAGGCCCAGAGAAGTGAAGGGAGTTGCCCAAAGTCACCCAGCTGACAATTGGCGGAGCCGGGATTGGAACCCGTGACCTCTGACTCCAAAGCCCGGGCTCTTTCCACTGAGCTATGCTGCTTCTCTTCATGTTCCTTAATCCCCTTTCTCTGTCTCTAGGCTGATAAATATTTCTAACGGGCTTTAATCAAATCTGCCCCCGGCAATTATGGTTATGTGACAATTTGCGTTCATCCTCCACGGACTTATTTTTATATTCCCCCAACCCCACAGCACTTATCATCATCATCAATCGTATTTATTGAGGGCTTACTGTGTGCAGAGCACTGTACTAAGCGCTTGGGAAGTACAAGTTGGCAACACATAGAGACAGTCCCTCACATCAACAGTGGGCTCACATCAATCAATCAATCGTATTTATTGAGCACTTAATGTGTGCAGAGCACTGTACTAAGCGCTTGGGAAGTACAAGTTGGCAACACATAGAGACAGTCCCTACTCAACAGTGGACATAACTTTAAAATTCTCTATTCTCAATACTTTTTCACGTTCTCTATTCATTTTATTTTGTTAGTATGTTTGGTTTTGTTCTCCGCCTTCCCCCTTTTAGACTGTGAGCCCACTGTTGGGTAGGGACTGTCTCTATATGCTGCCAACTTGTACTTCCCAAGCGCTTAGTACAGTGCTCTGCACACAGTAAGCGTTCAGTAAATACGATTGATTGATTGATTGATTAGTGTCTGCCTCCCACTCCTAGACTGTAAGCCCTTCATGGACAGGGAACGCGTCTGCTCATTCATCATCATCATCATCAATCATATTTATTGAGCGCTTACTGTGTGCAGAGCACTGTACTAAGCGCTTGGGAAGTACAAATTGACAACATAAAGAGACAGTCCCTACCCAACAGTGGGCTCACAGTCTAAAAGACTGTTGTAGCGTGCTCTCCTCAGCGCTTAGTACAGTGCTCTACACATAGTAACTGCTCAGTAATACCACTGATCAATTGGTTGGTTGATTGATAGTCAATAGTCATCTGTAAAATGGGGATTAAGACTGTGAGCCCCACCTGGGACAACCTGATGACGTTGTATCTCCCCCAGAGCTTAGAATAGTGCTTGGCACATAGTAAGCGCTTAACAAATGCCGTCATCGTTATTATTACGGCACTGGGGTGTAGAGTAAAAAGAGGTATAGTAGGAGACTTCTTTCTGGACGAAGGTCTGTAGGCCTGGAATTGTGATTATGTATTTTTTTAACGTTATTTGATAAGCGCTTGCTCTGTGTCAAACACTGTTCTAAGCGCTGGGATAGGTACAGGACAATGAGGTTGGACACATTCCCTGTCCCACATGGGGCTTACATTCTAAAGAGGAGGGAGAACAGGTATCAAACCCCCATTTGACAGCTGGGGAAACTGAGGCCCAGAGAAGTGAAGTGACTTGACCAGGGTCACACAGCAAGCAGTTGGCAGGGCCAGGAGTAGAACCCAGGTCCTCATGTCCTAGCGGATAGACCCCGGGCCTGGGAGTAAGAAGGACCTGGGTTCTAATTGTGGCTCTGCCACATCAGCTGTGTGACTTTGGGCAAGTCACTTCAGTTCTCTGGGCCTCTGTTGCCTCATCTGTAAAATGGGGATGAAGACTGTGAGCCCCACATGGGAAAACCTGATGACTTTTTATCTCCCCCAGCGCTTAGAACAGTGCTTGACACATAGTAAGCGCTTAACAAATACCATTATTATTATTATTATCTCCCCCAGCACTTAGAACAGTGCTTGGCACATAGTAAGTGCTTAACAAATACCAAAATTATTATTGAAATTATTCTAATCCCATCTCCACAACTTGTCTGCTGTGTGACCTTGAATAAGCCACTTAATTTCTCTGGGCCTTATTTACCTCATCTGAAAAGTGGAGAATGATAATAATAATTGTAATAATGATAATGATAACAATGGTATTTGTTAAGTGCTTACTATGCTCCAGGCACTGTACTAAGCTCTGGGATGGATACAGGAAAATTGGGTTGGACACGGTCTCTGTCCCACGTGGGGCTCACAGTCTCAATCCCCATTTTACAGATGAGATAACTGAGGCACAGAGAAGTGACGTGGCTTGCCCAGTAAAGACTGTGAGCACCACGGGGGACAGGGACTACATCCAGGAGCGCAGCTCAGTGGAAAAAGCCCGGGCTTGGGAGTCAGAGGTCATGGGTTCTAATTCTGACTCCGCCACTTGTCGACTGTGTGACTTTGGGCAAGTCACTTCACTTCTCTGGGCCTCAGTGAACTTATCTGGAAAATGGGGATGATGATAATAATAATAATAATAATAATAATGTTGGTATTTGTCAAGCACTTACTACGTGCCAAACACTGTTCTAAGAGCTGGGGTAGATTCAAGGTAATCAGGTTGTCCCACATGGGGCTCACAGTCTTCACCCCCATTTTCCAGATGAGGTCACTGAGGCACAGAGAAGATAAGTGACTTGCCCAAAGTCACACAGCTAAGTGGCGGAGCCGGGATTAGAACCCATGACCTCTGACTCCCAAACCTGTGCTCTTGTGAGCCCCACGTGGGACAACCTGATTACCTTGTATCCCCCCAACCCCAGAGCTTAGAATGATTCTTGGCCATAGAAAGTACTTAACAAATACCATTATTATTATTACATAATAATAATGATAACAACCATATTATTTTAATTTATTTTAAAATTAATTTAACAAATCAATTAATTATTAATATAATGTATAATAATAATAATAATAATAATAATGATGATAATAATAATAATAATAATAACAACAACAACATTGATCTTCCCCAGCACTTAGTACAGTGCCTGGCCCAAAGTAAGCACTCTAACAGATACCGTATTTTTTTTTTTCCCACTGGTCCAAGATGCTTATTTCTGGAGAGACCAAGTCTACATTGACTGGTGACTTTCAAATGAGTGCGGTGTCCCCCAAATTACAAAAAAAAACACAAAACCAACAAAAAACCCACATCATTTTCTTCTATTTCACGCCACATGACCACAGTCACGCTGTCCCCATATAGGTTGCATTTCTATCAACTACGATAAAGCTTACCATTCTTTAATTTCAAAGACCATTGGTTCGTCTAACAGTAGAGCGTGGGCCACGGATCTCCGCCCTATTGCTCGCAGGCGCCTTCCGGCCATCCCACTCAATCAATCAATCAATCAATCATATTTATTGAGCGCTTACTGTGTGCAGAGCACTGTACTAAGCGCTTGGGAAGTCCAAGTTGGCAACATCTAGAGACGGTCCCTACCCAACAGTGGGCTCACAGTCTAGAAGGGGGAGACAGACAACAAAACCAAACATATTAACAAAATAAAATAAATAGAACAGATATGTACAAGTAAAATAAATCAATAAATAGAGTAATTAATCCGTACAAACATATAGACATATATACAGGTGCTGTGGGGAAGGGAAGGAGGTAAGATGGGGGGATGGAGAGGGGAGGAGGAGGAGAGGAAGGAGGGGGCTGACTCGGCCTTGGGATTGAAAATCGAGGATCGGGCTTTGGAAAGGAGCCCTGTGTATCCGGAAATCCAATCTGGTTTGCAATCGGAGTCTAGGAAGTGCTCAGTACAGCGCTCTTCAGACCACGGGCCTGGGAGTAGGTTCATTCATTCAGTCATTCATTCTAATCCCGCCTCGGCCACTCGTCTGCCGTGTGACCTTGGGCAAGTGACTTGCCCAAAGTCACACAGCTGACAATTGGCAGAGCTGGGATTTGAACCCATGACCTCTGACTCCAATCAATCAATCAATCGTATTTATTGAGCACTTACTGTGTGCAGAGCACTGTACTAAGCGCTTGGGAAGTACAGGTTGGCAACATATAGAAACAGTCCCTACCCAACAGTGGGCTCACAGACTAAAAGGGGGAGACAGAGAACAAAACCAAACACACTAACAAAATAAAATAAATAGAATAGATATGTACAAGTAAAATAAATAAATAAATAAATAAATAGAGTAATAAATATGTACAAACATATATACATATATTCAATCGTATTTATTGGGTGCTTAGCGTGTGCAGAGCACTGTACTAAGCACTTGGAAAGTACAATTCGACAATCCCTACCCAACAACGGGCTCATAGTTTAGAAGGGGGAAACAGACCACAAAACGAAAGAAGCAGACAGCCGTCAACAGCATCAAAATAGATAAACGGAATTATAGATCGGTGCACATCATTAATAAAATAAATGGAATAATAAATATGTACTTATATACAGAAGTGCCGTGGGGTGGGGAGGGGGGTAGAGCAGAGGGAGGGAGTTGGGGTGATGGGGAGGGAAGGAGGAGGAGAGGAAAAGGGGGGCTGAGTGCGGGAAGGCCTCCTGGAGGAGGTGAGCTCTCAGTAAGGGCTTTGAACCTTGCCCTGCTGAGAGCTCACCTCCTCCAGGAGGCCTTCCCACACTCAGCCCCTTCCTTCCTCTCCCCCTCGTCCCCCTCTCCATCCCCCCATCTTACCTCCTTCCCTTCCCCACAGCACCTGTATATATGTATATATGCTTGTACATATTTATTACTCGATTTATTTATTTATTTATTTATTTTACTTGTACATTTCTATCCTATTTATTTTATTTTGTTAGTATGTTTGGTTCTGTTCTCTGTCTCCCCCTTTTAGACTGTGAGCCCACTGTTGGGTAGGGACTGTCTCTATGTGTTGCCAATTTGTACTTCCCAAGCGCTTAGTACAGTGCTCTGCACATAGTAAGCGCTCAATAAATACGATTGATTGATTGATTGATTGATTGATTCTGCCTCTGCCACTCGTCTGAGGTGTGTCCTTGGGCAAGTCACTTCACTTCTTTGAGGCCTTCCCAGACTGAGCCCCCTCCTTCCTCTCCCCCTCCTCCCCCTCTCCGTCCCCGCCACCTTACCTCCTTCCCTTCCCCACAGCACCCGTATATATGGATATATGTTTGTATGGATTTATTACTCTATTTATTTATTTATTTTACTTGTACATATCTGTTCTATTTATTTTATTTTGTTAATATGTTTTGTTTTGTTCTCTGTCTCCCCCTTCTAGACTGTGAGCCCACTGTTGGGTAGGGACCGTCTCTATATGTTGCCAACTTGTACTTCCCAAGTGCTTAGTACAGTGCTCCGCACACAGTAAGTGCTCAATAAATACAATTGATTGATTGATTGATTGATTGATGTGAGCCTCAATTCCCTCATCTGGAAAATGGGGATTAAGAGTGTGAGCCCTGTGTGGGACAACCTGTGTGTTGCCAACTTGGACTTCCCAAGCGCTTAGTACAGTGCTCTGCACACAGTAAACACTCAATAAATACGATTGAATGAATGAATGAATGACAGGGACTGTGTCCAACCTAATAACCTTATATCTACCCTAGTGCTAACACAATGCCCGGCACATACGAAGCACTTGAATATCACTATCACTATTATTATTATTATTGATAAGCAGCGTGACTTAGTGGCAAGAGCCCGGGCTTTGGAGTCAGAGGTCATGGGCTCTAATCCCTGCTCCGCCACTTGTCAGCAGTGTGACTTTGGGGGAGTCACTGCACTTCTCTGTGCCTCAGTTACCTCATCTGTAAAATGGGGATGAAGACTGTGAGCCCCACGTGGGGTAACCTTGTACTTCCACCCAGTGCTTAGAACAGTGCTCGGTGCTTACTATTATTATTATTACTGTCATTATCATTGTTATTGAGCACTTTCTAGGTGTAGAGCTTAGTACAGTCAAGCGCTTAGTACAGTCAAGCGCTTAGTACAGTGCTGTGCACACAGTAAACGCTCAATAAATACGATTGAATGAATAGAGCACTGTTTTAAGCACTTGGGAGAACATAATATCAATCAATCAATCAATCGTATTTATTGAGCGCTTACTGTGTGCAGAGCACTGGACTAAGCACTTATATGAGAGAAATTAGCAGAAACTTTCTCTTTGCATAATAAGCTTACAGTCTAGGGAAGCAGCATGGCTCAGTGGAAAGATCCCGGGCTTGGGAGTCAGAGGTCGTGGGTTCTAATCCTGGCTCTGCCACTTATCGGCTGTGTGACTTTGGGCAAGTCACTTCACTTCTCTGGGCCTCAGTTCCCTCATCCGTAAAATGGGGATTCAGATTGTGAGCCCCCCGTGGGACAACCTGATCACCTTGTATCTCCCCAGAGCTTAGAATAGTGCTATGCACATAGTAAGCGCTTAACAAATACCATCATAATTATTATTATTATTATTATTATTAGGGAGACACAGTAAGGCTTAACAAATGCCATAAATAATGGTGGTAATCAATAAAGGCAACTGATCGATTGACTGACCCAAACACTTAAAAGAGAACATCAGTGATGATGGAGAAGGTGGGTCGGGGGCAGCGGTCAGAAGGACCTGACCACTAATCCCGGCTCTGCCATTTGACTGCTGTGGGGCCTTGGACATGTCACTTCCCTTCTCTGTGCCTCAGTTCCCTCATCTGTAAAATGGGAAGTAAGACTGTGAGCCTCAAGTGGGACGGGGATTGTGTACAACTTGAGTAATCTGTTCCTTCCCCAGAGATCAGTACAGTGCCTGGCATTCATTCATTCATTCAATCGTATTTATTGAGCGCTTACTGTGTGCAGAGCACTGTACTAAGCGCTTGGGAAGTACAAGTTGGCAACATATAGAGACGGTCCCTACCCAACAGTGGGCTCACAGTCTAGAAGGCACATAGTAAGCGCTTAACAAATACCATTACCCCACCCCTTCTAATCAGTAAGCTCGTTGTGGGCTGGGAATGTGTCTGTTTCTTGTTCTGTTGTCCTTTCCCAATCGTTTAGTCCAGTGCTCTGCACACTGTAAGCACTCAATAAATACAAATGACTCCCTGACGGACTGTAAGCTCGTTGTGGGCAGGGAATTTGTCCGTTATATAATAATAATAATAATAATGGCATTTATTAAGCGCTTACCATGTGCAAAGCACTGTTCTAAGCGCTGGGGAGGTTACAAGGTGACTCAGGTTGTCCCACGGGGGGCTCACAGTCTTAATCCCCATTTTACAGATGAATTAACTGAGGCCCAGAGAAGTTAAGTGACTTGCCCAGAGTCACACAACTGACAATTGGCGGAGCCGGGATTTGAACCCCTTTTTAGACTGTGAGCCCACTGTTGGGTAGGGACTGTCTCTATATGTTGCCAATTTGTACTTCCCAAGCGCTTAGTACAGTGCTCTGCACACAGTAAGCGCTCAATAAATACGATTGATGATGATGATGATGACCACTGACTCCAAAGCCCATGATCTTTCCACTGAGCCACGCTGCTTCCCAGCATTATATTGTTGCATTGCCCTCTCCTAGGTGCTTAGTACAGTGCTCTGCACACGGTAAGCGCTCAATAAATATGATTCACTGCCTGCCTGACTGACTGGAATCTCACTGTGGGCAGGGAATGTGCCTATTTATTGTTCTACTGTCCCTTCCGAAGTGCTTAGTACAGTGCTCTGCACACAGTAAGCGCTCAATAAATACCACTGACTACCTGACTGAGTGGAAGCTCGTTGTGGGCAGGGAATGTGTCTGTTATATTGACACACTGTCCTCTTCCAAAGCAGTATAGCCTAGTGGAAAGAGCCCAGGCCTGGGTGTCAAAAGGATGTGGGTTCTAATCCTGACTCCACCGCTCCTCTGCTGTGTGACCTTGGGCAACTCGCTTCACTTCTCTGTTCCTCAGTTCCCTCAACTGTAAAATGGGGATTGAGACTGTGAGTCTTATGTGGGACAGGGGCCAGATGAGCTTGTATTCGTTCATTCATCCTTTCATTCAACAGCATTTATTAAATGCTTAATCTGCAGTGCTTAGTAATAATAATAATTATGATTTTATGAGAAGCAGCGTGGCTCAGTGGAAAGAGCTCGGGCTTTGGAGTCAGAGGTCATGGGTTCAAATCGTGACTCCGCCACTTGTCAGCTGTGTGAATTTGGGCAAGTCACTTCACTTCTCTGGGCCTCAGTTCCCTCAGCTGGAAAATGGGGATTAAGTCTGTGAGCTCCACGTGGGACAACTTGATTACCTTGTATCTAACCCAGCGCTTAGAACAGTGCTTTGCACATAGTAAGCGCTTAATAAATGCCATTATTATTATTATTATTATTATCTTTATTAAGGCTTACTATGTGCCAAGCACTGTTCTAAGCACTGGGGTTGATATAGGGTAATCATGTTATCCCACGTGGGGTTCACACTTTTAATCCCCATTTTACAGATGAGGTAACTGAGGCACAGAGAAGTTAAGTGAATCACCCAGGGTCACACAGCAGACAAGTGGTGGAGGCAGGATTAGAACCCATGTCCTCCGACTCCCAAGCCCGGGCTCTCTGCGCAGTGCCTGGCACATCACAAGTCCTTAACAAATACCACAGTGATTACTACCACAGTGATGATGATGATGATGATGATGACATTTATTAAGCGCTTACTATGAGCAAAGCACTGTTCTAGAGTGCAGCATGGCTCGGTGGAAAAGAGCCCGGGCTTTGGAGTCAGAGGTCATGGGTTCAAATCCTGGCTCCACCAACTGTCAGCTGTGTGACTTTGGGCAAGTCACTTCACTTCTCTGGGCATCAGTTCCCTCCTCTGTAAATTGGGGATGAAGACTGTGAGCCCCACGTGGGACAACCTAATCCCCTTGTATCTGCCCCAGCACTTAGAACAGTGCTTTGCACATAGTAAGCGC
This sequence comes from Tachyglossus aculeatus, assembly GCF_015852505.1. Classification (NCBI taxonomy): domain Eukaryota; kingdom Metazoa; phylum Chordata; class Mammalia; order Monotremata; family Tachyglossidae; genus Tachyglossus; species Tachyglossus aculeatus. The sequence goes on along the minus strand of NC_052066.1, from coordinate 6,314,168 downwards.
TTAATAAATGCCATTATTATTATTATTATTATTATTCTAAATGCTGGGCAGCTTACAAGGTGATCAGGTTGTCCCATGGGGGGCTCACAGTCTTCATCCCCATTTTACAGATGAGGTAACTGAGGCACAGAGTTCAGTGACTTGCCCAAAGTCACACAGCTGACAAGTGGTGGAGCCAGGATTTGAACCCACGACCTCTGACTCCCAAACCCGAGCTCTTTCCACTAAGCCACGCTACTGGGTCTCTGCGCACAGTAAGCGCTCACTAAAGAAGCAGCATGACTCAGTGGAAAGAGCCCGGGCTTTGGAGTCAGAGGTCATGGGTTCAAATCCCAGCTCTGTCAACTGTCAGCTGTGTGACTTTGGGCAAGTCACTTCACTTGTCTGTTCCTCAGTTACCTCATCTGTAAAACCTGATTTCCTTGTAACCTCCCCAGCGTGGCTCCGTGGCAAGAGCCCGGCTTTGGAGTCCGAGGTCATGGGTTCATATCCCGGCTCCGCCAATTGCCAGCTGTGTGACTTTGGGCAAGTCACTTCATCATCATCATCATCATCATCATCAATCGTATTTATTGAGCGCTTACTGTGTGCAGAGCACCGTACTAAGCGCTTGGGAAGTACAAGTTGGCAACATATAGGGACAGTCCCTACTCAACAGTGGGCTCACAGTCTAAAACGGGGAGACAGAGAACAAAACCAAACATACTAACAAAATAAAATAAATAGAATAGATATGTACAAGTAAAATGAATAAATAAATAAATAGAGTAATAACTTCACTTCTCTGGGCCTCAGTTCCCTCCTCTGTAAAAGGGGGATGAAGACTGTGAGCCCCCCGTGGGACAACCTGATCACCTTGGAACCTCCCCAGCGCTTAGAACAGTGCTTTGCACACAGTAAGCATTTAATAAATGCTATCATTTATTAGACTGTGAGCCCACTGTTGGGTAGGGACTGTCTCTATATGTTGCCAACTTGTACTTCCCAGGTGCTTAGTCCAATGCTCTGCACACAGTAAGCGCTCAATAAATACGATTGATTGATCATTATTATTATTATCAGAACAGCGCTTTGCACATAGTAAGCGCTTAACAAATACCATCATTATTATTATTATTATAAAGAGGATTGAATGAGTGAATGAGGGCGTTACCTGATGAGAAGTTCCTTCAGGAAGGCGTCTTTGGTCGTGGAAGGGGGCCGGCCCGGCAGTCCCGTCCTGGACCCGTGAGGGGTGGGAGTCGTTACTAGCCACTTTGCGGCCCCAAAGACCCCTCTCCCGGGGTCCCGGGCCCCGACCTCCTCGTCCCCCGGCTCCAGGCCTTTCCTGACTCCGTTCTGCTCGGGTTTTGGCCGCCGGCCGGCAAGGCCAGGCTTGTCCTCCTCGTGTCGGACGGGCCGGGGCCTGCGGCCTCCGAGGCCCGGCAGCCTGCTCCGCCGGAAGCCAAACCAGCCTGCGATGGACGGGGCGGCCCTGGGCCCGGCCCGGCTCTGAGGCGGGGGGTCCAATTTCTCCTGGATGCCCCGCATGACCCGCTCTTCCATCGACGGGGCCAGGCCTGCTTCCGGAGGAACCTCCGGGCCCTGGTGTGAAGGGGAGAAGTGCTCCCCGACTTCTCCCCGACCAGCCAGGGGAGACCGGGGGGCCTCGGGGTCAGTCGCTAGGTGAGGTCCAGTCTCCCGGGAAGGCCGCCCGGGTGGGCATCTGGGACTTCCCGGAGTGGCCCAGTCAGGGGGCGACAGGTCCGGGCCTTCCATGGGGAGTTTGGGGGTCCCGGGGTCACGGCCGGGCCCGGGGAGGACGTCCCCGCGGTCGGCGGCGCTGGTGATGATCTGGGTGCGGGATCGGCCGGGGCCCGCGGGGTCCGTCGGGTCGTCCGGGCGGGTGGCGCGGCCTTGCCCGCGGGCCTTGGCTGCGTGGGTGCCCAGGGCGGGCCTCAGGGGCCTCTGCGCCCACCCGGTCCCACGGGAGCGAGGGGGCGGCTCCAGGCCGGGGCTCACGGGTCCGGGGTGGAGGCCACGGGTGGGCCGGGCGGCCCCTTCCCTGTGCGGGGTCCGGCCATCAGAGGCCTCGGTGCGGGCCACAGCGTTGTCCGTGTCCTTCTCTCTCTTGTCGGGCCCTGTCCGGAGTGGCGGGGGGCATTTCCCCCTGCCTTGTTGCCCCATGGGCCGGCGCGGGGAGACCTGAGGGCCGGGCTCATGACCGCAGGGGCTGCCCGGTGAAGGGAGCATGGGCCGGCCGAAATATGTTGGCAGGGGGCCGGGGCCGGCATTCCTGTCCAGGACTCGGGCAGACGAAGCCCCCAGGGAGTCAACTCCTGGGCGTTCCGGGTCAGAGGGCCGGACATCATGGCTGGGAGGTGTCCTCGGTGCGGGATTTTCCTGGGGAGGTGGGCCAACTCGCCCCGGGCAGCTCGGAGCCAGAGGGTGAAGATCGCCGGGCTCTGTAGCCATTGTGCCCCCCGGGCCTGGGGGTGTCGGGAAGCCCCGGGTGAGGGCATCTCTGGCCGGACCTACAGATGGGTCTGAATTTGTAGGCCGCGGGCCCGCTGAGGGTGACGGGGACCGGGCCTTAGCCAGCCCGCCAAGCCTGGTCTCCCTCGTAAGGCCGGGCCGGAGGGACAGCCCCGGGATTTGGGTCTTGGACTTCTGAGCCTTGGTGCTCCGGTTGGGGGGCTCTAAGCAGGGCTGAGGGAGTTTTGGACCCTCAAAGGGAGTCTCCAGTCCTGGCCCTGGTGTCTCCCAGCCCCCCGAGAGCCTGGCGGGGGGCAGCTCTGGCCCCCCGGCATCTGAAGACGAGTCCGAGGACGCCCCCGTAGTTGGCGCCTCATCTTCCTGCTCCTGTGGGGACGGGCTCCTCCGGGCCTGGATGGCGGTCGTGCTTCCCTTCCGGAACCCGCCTTCCAGCCCTGAGGTTGGTGCAGGTTGGGGGTCTTGAGGGGAGGCCGTGGGGTCTCTCCGACCTCTGACCTCGGCCTCGTCTCCGGAGGGCCTCGAGCCTCCGCCGGGCCTGGCCCTCAGGGGAGCGCCTCCCTGAGCGAGGAGGGGGACACCGACAGCGTGCGGCCGCGGAGGTTCAGGGTGGGCTTCGGCCACCCTTCCAGAGATGCTGCCCCCCACCGCCTTTGAGTTTGCGCCCGGGCCGCCCTCGGCATCGCCCGGCGTCGTGCAGCGTTGCTCGCCACGTGCCTGCCGAGTGCTCTTCTGCCGCCTCAGGAAGCTGAACGTTTCCGGCCTGGTGCCCCTGGCCGGTCGGAACGGCGCGGCGGGGATGCCAGGCCTTTCCGGCCTCTCCATCCTTTCCGGGGCACCGCTCCTCCCCTCGGGTACCCGCTCCCGGCCCTGTCCGCTGGGTAGGCGGCTATCCTGGTTTTCCGGGCTGGGAGGGATGCCGGGCAGCCGCTCAGGCCACTCTGAGGGTTCGAGGCCTTGTGGGTCCCAGGAAAAGGCCACGGCCGGGCGGAGGCCGGGAGTGCCAGGCCCCGGTGAGTAGATGCCTTCATTGGAGTCCCCTCCATCCGGAGGGGGGACGGGCGGACGGGGCAGCTGAAGGGGCCGAGGTCTCTGCAGTCTCCGCAGCCCCTCCAGGATGCGTTTTTCCCGGGTCGTGAATCCGGGACCGTCGGAAACGGTCGCCCCGTCCTGGCCGGGAGGGAAACGGAAGGAAAAGTCAAACGGTGGTGAGAGGTGTTTGTTCGGGGAAATATGAGCCCACTGTTGGGTAGGGACCATCTCTATATGTTGCCAACTTGTATTACCCAAGCGCTTAGTACAGTGCTCTGCACACAGTCAATCAATCAATCAATAAATCAATCAATCGTGTTTATTGAGCGCGTATTTATTGAGCGTATTTATTGAGCTTTATTGATTGATTGATTGATTGACTGTTGACCTATGACCTCTGACTCCAAAGCCTGTGCTCTTTCCACTGAGTTATTAAAATCACATAATAATAATAATAATAACAACAATAATTGTGATATCTGATCTGGAATGTCCTCCCTCCTCACATCCGCCAAACAAGCAAACTTCCCCCCTTCAAAGTCCTACTGAGAGCTCACCTCCTCCAGGAGGCCTTCCCACACTCAATAAATACGATTGAATGAATGAATGAAGATGGACTGCAATGTCACTGTGGACATGGAATGTGTCTGTTTATTGTTCTTTTGGACCCTCCTAATCGCTTAGTGCTCTGCACTCAGTCAGCGCTCCATAAATACGATTGAATGAATAAATGAATGAAAAGAGTCTGTCTCCCCCTTCTCTAGACTGTGAGTGTGTTACGGGCAGGGGGTGTCACTGTTTATGGCTGTATTGTGCTTTCTCAAGCATTTAGTACAGTGCTCTGAACACAGGAAGCGCTTAATAAATATGATTAAATGAATGAATCCAATCCTATCTAGCCTATCCTGCCTTGAATATTGTAACACGTATTGTACAGAAGCAGCATGGCTCAGTGGAAACAGCACAGGCTTTGGAGTCAGAGGTCATGGGTTCAAATCCCGACTCCACCAGTTGTCAGCTGTGTGACTTTGGGCAAGTCACTTAACTTCTCTGCGCCTCAGTTACCTCATCTGTAAAATGGGGATTAAAACCGTGAGTCCCCCCTGGGGCAACCTGATCACCTTGTAACCTCCCCAGCACTTAGAACAGTTTGATGCCGAGGTGGATGGCAACCCCTGAAGGGTCTTGAGGAGTGGGGGGACATGGACTGAACATTTTTGTACAAAAATGATCCAGGCAGCAGAGTGAAGCACGAATTGGGGCAGAGAATGCATCTGTTTTTGCACTGTACTCTCCCAAGTGCTTAGTACAGTGCTTTGTATGCAGTAAGCGCTCAATGAATACGATCAAATGAACGACCAGTGCAGGGATAAACAGGAGGCAGAGAGGTCAGTGAGGAGGCTGATAATAATAATAATAATGATAATAATAATAATGGCATTTATTAAGCACTTACTATGTGCAAAACACTGTTCTAAGCTCTGGGGAGGTTACAAGGTGATCAGGTTGTCCCACTGGGGGCTCACAGTCTTCATCCCCATTTTACAGATGAGGGAACTGAGGCCTAGAGAAGTGAAGTGACTTGCCCAAAGTCACACAGCCGACACTTGGTGGAGCCGGGATTTGAACGTATGACCTCTGACTCCAAAGCCCGCGCTTTTTCCACTGAGTCATTAAAATCACATAATAATAATAATAATAATAATAATTGTGATATCTGGTCCGGAATGCCCTCCCTCCTCACATCTGCCAAACAAGCAAACTTCCCCCCTTCAAAGCCCTACTGAGAGCTCACCTCCTCCAGGAGGCCTTCCCACACTGAGCCCCCCTTTTCCTCTGCTCCCCCTCCCCATCACCCCCACTCCCTCCCTCTGCCCTTCCCCTCCCCACAGCACTTGTGTATAATTGTACGTACTTATTATTCTATTTATTTCATTCACGATGTGTATATATCTGTAACCCTATTTATTTCTATTGATGCTATTGATGCCTGTCTACTTATTTTGCTCGTCTGTCTCCCCCCTTCTAGACCGTGAGCCCGTTGTTGGGTAGGGATTGTCGCTAACCGTACCTTCCAAGCGCTTAGTCCAGTGCTCTGCACACAGTAAGTGCTCAATAAATACGATTGAGTGAATGGATGAATATTATGTACCAGGCATTGCGGTGGACACGAGGAAATTGAGTTGGACACAGTTGCTGTCCACCATGGGACTCACCACTTCTTCCCTCTCCCTGCGATTTATTTAACCGTCTCCCCAGCTAGATAGACAGCTCCTTGAGGGCACAGAACCACGGTCAACTCTATTTTCCTCTCCCCGGGGGCTCAGAACCGTACTCTCTGCACAGGACAAGTTTTCGTTAAAACATAAATGACCGAGGGTTTGATTGATCCATGCACCTCTGCAAACACAACTTTCAGAGACGTGAGCGCAATCGGAGATGGGGAAAGAGCATCGATCGGAGGTCGGGGTCCGTCTTTTCAGACTGACTGACCAATTGGGAAACCAAACATCTCCTAGGGTAAATGGAGCCATCCGTTTAGAGGTGTAATTTTCTCACGAACTCTGGTTTGGCAGCCCAGATTCCTCATCTGTACGCACGCCCGCACACATACACACACACAAACACACAAGCACGCCCAGGATTAACAGGAAATTTATATTCATAGGATCACAGACTTTAGCTGAGATGGTGTCAGAATTTCTATTATAATCCAGGGTTTTTATCTCAGCTATGAACATTTTCTCACATCTAAGATGTTCCATAAAAAAAGAATCTCTCGCTGTGAATGAATACATGTGTTTGCTCATTTTTCTTTAAATCTGAATCAAATAAATTCTTTCCAAATCATCCCAAGACTAGACAATAATCCTGGGGGGAGACTCATTATCTCTAACGCTCTCTTTTCACTCTCAGTCTCTTTCTCTCTTTCTCATTCTCTTCCTCTCTCTGTCTTTTCGCCCTTTCATTCTCTCCGTCTTTGTCTTTCTCACTCTCTCTTCCTCTCTATGTCTTTCTCTTTCCACTCTCTCTTTCTCAGTCTCTTTCCTCTCACCCTTTTCTTTCTTTTTTTCTCTCCCTTCCCTCTCTCTTTTTCTCTCTTTTCACTCTCTCACTCTCTCATTCTCTCTCCCTCACTCTCTCTTTCTCTCCTCCCACTCTCTCTTTCTCAGTCTCTTTCTCTCGCCCTCTTCTCTCTTTTTTTCTCTTTTCCCCTCTCTGTCTCTCTTTTCACTCTCTCTCTCTTCCTCGATTTGTCTGTTTCTCTCTCTCTCACTCTCTCTTCCTCTCTTCATCTTTCTTTCCACTCTGTCGCTCTCTCTCACCTTCCTCTCTTTTTTCCCTCTTCCCCTCACTTTTTACTCTCTTTCTTTCTCTCACTCTCTCTTCCTCTCTGTCTTTCTCACTCTCTCTTCCTCTCTTTGTCTTTCTCTCTTTCCAATCTCGCTCTTTCTCTCTCACCCTCTTCTCTCTTTTTCTCTCTATTCCCCTCTCTTGGTCTCTCACTCTCTCTTCCTCTCTCTTTGTCTTTCTTTCCACTCTCCCTCACCCTCTTTCTCTCTTTTTCTCTCTTCCTCCCCTTTGTCTCTCTCTCTCTCAGTCTCTCCCCATCTCTTTTCCCACTTTCTCCCTTTCTCTCTTTCTGGCTGTGTCACTCTTTTCCCACTCTTTCTCTGTCTCTATTTATCTCTCTCACTCTCTTTCACTTTGTCTCTCCACATGTCACTCTCTTTCTCTCGGTTTCCTCTCTCTTGTTTCCTCTCTCTTCATCTCTCCCCCTCTCAAGTGGGGACTGGAAGTGTGCACTTCGCCCCAACCCTGTCCTAGAAATCAAAGGGGTTTCAAACCAGCAGAGTCTGACTTTTAATCCAGACTCCCCTAGAGTGACACCAGGTATTCTTTCAGTAAAGTCACAGCGGCCATCAACTCTTTTTTGCCATCCTCTCCCAAGCGTTTAGTAAATACAGTAAGCGCTCAATAAATACCAATGATTAATCTGTGTCTTTCCTTCCTCTCCCTGTGTCATCCTCTCTCTCGGCCTCTCTCCATCTCTCCCTCTCTTTGTGTCTCTGACTCTCCCCATCTGTGTCTCTGTCTCAGCCTCTCTCTGTATCTCTGTGTGTCTTGCGCACACACACACACACACAAAAACACACCCCTTTAGTGGTTCTTCCAACCCAGCGGACATCTCTCCTCTGATCTCCATGTGTCACCTCTCTTTATTCGCTCACCTGTCAGATTTTCTCTCTCTCTCTGTTCCCGTTCTTTTACCTATTGTGATTTGGGCAAATTGTATCTGCCTCAATCCTCTGTTAGATTGTAAGACCCCTTGGGGATAAGGATGCTATTCATTGGTTCTAAATAGTAACAATAATAATAGTATTTTTTATGAACCAGGCCCTCCACTAAATGCTGGAATGGATCCAGCAGAAGCAGCGTGGCTCAGTGCAAAGAGCCTGGGCTTTGGAGTCAGTGGCCAGGGGTTCAAATCCCGGCTCCACCAACTGTCAGCTGTGTGACTTTGGGCAACTCACTTAACTTCTCTGGGCCTCAGTTCCCTCATCTGTAAAATGGGGATGAAATCTGTGAGCCCCATGTGGGGCAACCTGATCACCTTGTAACCTCCCCAGAGCTTAGAACAGTGCTTTGTACATAGTAAGCGCTTAATAAATGCCATTATTATTATTATTATCCAAGCAAATCAGATTGTCCCTGAACCATGTGGGGCTCAGTCTTAATCCCCATTTTACAGATGAGGTATTTGAGGCACAGAGAAGTCAAGTGGCCTGCCCAAGGTCACACTGTAAGCCTGGTGTGGGCAGGGATTGTCTCTCTTTATTGCTGAATTGTACTTTCCAAGCGCTTAGTCCAGTGCTCTGCACACAGTAAGTCCTCAATAAGTGCGATTGGATGAATGAATGAATGAATGAAGTGGTGGAGCTGGGATCAGAATCCCAAACTGAGCCCCCCCCTTTTCATTCATTCATTCAATTTTATTTATTGAGCACTTACTGTGTGCAGAGCACTGTACTAAGCGCTTGGGAAGTACAATCCCCTTTTCCTCTGCTCTCCCTCCCCTCTCCATCACCCCGACTCGCCCCCTCTATTCTACCCCTCCGCCCCACAGCACCTGTGTACATATGTATAGATCTATTATTCTATTTATTTATATTAATGCCTGTTTACTTGTTTAGATGCATATATATCTATAATTCTATTTATTTCTATCGATGCTACGGATGCCTGTTTACTTGTCTCGATGTCCGACTTCCCCCTTCTAGACTGAGAGCCCACTGTGGGCAGAGATTGTCTCTCTTTGTGGCTGAATTGTACTTTCCAAGCGCTTAGTCCAGTGCTCTGCACACTGTAAGAGTTCAATAAATACGTTTGAATGAATGAATGGATGAATCCACGTCCTCCTGACACCCAGGCCTGTGCTCTATGAACTTGGCTATGCTGCTTCTCTCTAATAATCATTTTCCAGATGTGGGAACTGAGGCCCAGAGAAGTGAAGTGACTTGCCCAAAGTCACACAGCTGACAATTGACAGAGCCAGGATTTGAACCCATGACCTCTGACTCCAAAGCCCATACTCTTTCCACTGGTGTGAGCCCAACATGGGACAATCTGATCATCTTGTATCCCTCCCAGCGCTTAGAACAGTGCTTTGCACATAGTAACCACTTAACAAATACCATTATTATTATTATTATTATTATCATTATTATTATTAATGGATAAAGCATGGGCCTGGGATTTAGAAGGCCATGGGTTCTAATCCCAACTTTGCCACTTGTCTGCTGTTTGTCCTTGGGCAAGTCACTTCACTTCCCTGGGCCTCCGTTACCTCTTCAGTGAAATAGGGATTGAGATGGTGGGTCTTACCCGGGACTAGACTGTGACTGCGACTAGACTGTGAGCCCGCTGTTGGGTAGGGACCGTCTCTATATGTTGCCAACTTGGACTTCCCAAGCGCTTAGTACAGTGCTCTGCACATAGTAAGCGCTCAATAAATACAATTGAATGAATGAATGAATGAATGAATAACAGGGACTCTGTCCAACCGTGTCCAAATGTATCCAACTATGTCTTTCTACAGAAACGCTCTGGGCATGTTACTCCTCTCCTCAAAAATCTCCAGTGGCTACCAATCAACCTACGCATCAGGCAAAAACTTCTCACCCTGGGCTTCAAGGCCGTCCATCCCCTGGCCCCCTCCTACCTCACCTCCCTTCTCTCCTTCTACAGCCCAGTCCGCACCCTCCGCTCCACCACCGTTGATCTCCTCACCGTACCTCGCTCTCGCCTGTCCCGCCATCGGCCCCCGGCCCACATCCTCTCCCGGCCTGGAATACCCTCCCTCTGCACATCCGCCAAGCTAGCTCTCTTCCTCCCTTCAAATCCCTACTGAGAGCTCACCTCCTCCAAGAGGCCTTCCCAAACTGAGCCTCCCTTTTCCTCATCTCCCCCTTCTCTCCCCATCACCCCCTCCCTACCCCTTATTGCTGCCCCACAGCACATATCTACATCTTTTAGACTGTGAGCCCACTGTTGGGTAGGGACCCTCTCTATATGTTGCCAACTTGTACATCCCAAGCACTTAGTACAGTGCTCTGCACACAGTAAGCGCTCAATAAATACGATTGATTGATTGATTGATAATTCTATTTATATTAATGCCTGTTTACTTGTTTCAATGTGTATATATCTATAATTCTATTTATTTCTCTTGATTCTATTGATGCCTGTTTCCTTGTACTGATGTCTGTGTCCCGATTCTAGACTGTGAGCCCATTGTGGGCAGGGATTGTCTCACTTTATTGCTGAATTGTACTTTCCGAGGGCTTGGTCCAGTGCTCTGCATACAGTAAGCACTCAATAAGTACTATTGAATGAATGAATGAATGAACCAGATTGTCTTCTATCCATCCCAGCGTTTAATACTGTGCCTGGTACAAAGTAAGTACTTAACAAATGCCACAATTATCATTATTACTAGTAGAAGTAACGTGGCTTCAGTGCTTAGAATAGTGCTTTCCACATAGTAAGCACTTAATAAATGCCATCATTATTAGTATTAAGGGTCCGGGCTTTGGAGTCAGAGGTCGTGGGTTCTAATCAATCAATCAATCAATTCTAATCTAATTCTATTCTAATTCTATTCTATTCTATTCTAATTCTAATTCAATTCTAATAGGTGGTTCTAATCCCACCTCTGCCCCTTGTCTGCTGTGTGACTTTGGGCAAGTCACTTCACTTCTCTGTGCCTCGGTTACCTCATCTGTAAAATGGGGATGAAGACTGTGAGCCCCCAGTGGGACAACCTGATCACCTTGTAACCTCCCCAGCACTTAGAACAGTGCTTTGCACATAGTAAGCGATTAATCAATCAATCAATCAATCAATTGTATTTATTGAGCGCTTACTGTGTGCCGAGCACTGTACTAAGCGCTTGGGAAGTACAAGTTGTCAACATATAGAGACGGTCCCGACCCAACAGTGGGCTCACAGTCTAGAAGGTGGGCTCACAGTCCATTATTATTATTATTATTATTGTTACAATGGGGATTAGACTTTTAGACTGTGAGCCTTTTAGACTGTGAGCCCACTGTTGGGTAGGGACTGTCTCTATGTGTTGCCAATTTGTACTTCCCAAGCGCTTAGTACAGTGCTCTGCACATAGTAAGCGCTCAATAAATACGATTGATTGATTGATTGATTGATTAAGACTGTGAGCCCCACGTGGGATGATCAGCTAACCTTGTATCTAACCCAGCTCCTAGAACAGTGGTCGGCACATAGTAAGCGCTTAATCAATCAATCAATCAATCGTATTTATTGAGCGCTTACTGTGTGCAGAGCACTGCACTAAGCGCTTGATGATGATGATGATGGCATTTGTTAAGCGCTTACTAGGTGGGAAGTACAAGTTGGCAACATATAGAGACAGTCCCTACCCAACAGTGGGCTCACAGTCTAAAAGAAAGTCTTAACAGAAACCATCGTTATTAGTAAGCGCTCCATAAATACGATTGACCCAATGAGCTCGCAGTGGGCAGGGAATGGGTTCTAGCGTCCTCTCCCAAGCGCTCAGCCCAATGCTCTGCACATGGTAAGCGCTCCTGAAAAACATCTGACTTCCTGATTGACAGCAAGAGGGGGGATGACCCGATCTGGGCAATGTCCTTTTTTACCCGTGTGCCACCGGTCCCATTGCCAGTGTGGGAGGATCCGCTGGAGAGTTCGTTGCAGGAGCCGGACGGGGACAGTTCACCGCTGCTGCAGCTGTTGCAGCCGCTGCATTGGGGCCCCCGGCCCAGTCCGGCCGAGCGCCACGGACCCGGGGTAGTCGAGGCAGGGAGTCGGCATGCGGCACTCAGGAGGCGTTCCTAGGGCGAGGAGAAAATGACAATGATGGCATTTGTTAAGCACTTACTATTCATAATAATAATAGTATTAACAATATGATAATTAGTAACAATAATATTACTACTACTAATAATAATAATAATGATGGCATTTATTAAGCGCTTACTATGGGCAAAGCACTGTTCTAAGCACTGGGGAGGTTACAAGGAGATCAGGTTGTCCCACAGGGGGCTCACAGTCTTAATCCCCGTTTTCCAGATGAGGGAACTGAGGCCCAGAGAAGTGAAGTGACTTGCCCAAAGTCACACAGCTGACAATTGGCAGAGCTGGGATATGAACCCATGACCCCTGACTCCAAAGCCCAGGCTCTCCCCCTCGAGCCCCTTCCTTCCTCTCCCCCTCGTCCCCCTCTCCATCCCCCCATCTTACCTCCTTCCCTTCCCCACAGCACCTGTATATATGTATATATGTTTGTACATATTTATTACTCTATTTATTTATTTGACTTGTATATACCTATTTATTTTATTTTGTTAGTATGTTTGGTTTTGTTCTCTGTCTCCCCCTTTTCGACTGTGAGCCCACTGTTGGGTAGGGACTGTCTCTATATGTTGCCAACTTGGACTTCCCAAGCGCTTAGTCCAGTGCTCTGCACACAGTAAGCGCTCAATAAATACGATTGATGATGATGATGATGATCCCAGTTGCAAGTGAAACCATCGCTTGCTGAAATTTGGGCTCCTGATTTCATTAAGAGTAGAAACTCATTTCAAAACCCAGCTTCAAGCAATATTTATCGATTTCTGAACCGGTTTAGCGCCCGAATGCGCTTTGACTAAAATGCCTGTAATTTTTTTTCCCCTCCTCATTTATCCTCAACGGAAGGCAGACAAAGCTAGGAGTGGGAAAAACAGGCAAAAACTCCGACAGAGTCGATGGCTCTTTTAAAATGGGCTTGATGTAGAACGATCAATTCGGAATATCAATTCCCACTTCTCACCAATCCTTCCCCCATGTGGAGAAGCAGCGTGGCTTATGTGGGTAGATCACAGGCCCGGGAGATGGAAGGGCCTGAGTTCTAATACCACGTGTCTCCTGGGTGACCTTGGGCGAGTCACTTCACTTCCTCTGGGCCTCGGTGACCTCATCTGGAAAATGGGGATTTATTCATTCAATCGTATCTATTGAGCGCTTACAGTGTGCAGAGTACTGTAGTAATAATAATAATAATGGCAGTTGTTAAGCGCTTGCTTACTATTATTATTATTATTACTATGTGCAAAATGCTGTTCTAAGCGCTAGGCAGGATACAATCAATCAATCATATTTATTGAGCGCTTACTGTGTGCAGAGCACTGTACTAAGCGCTTGGGAAGTACAAGTTGGCAACATATAGAGACAGTCCCGACCCAACAGTGGGCTCATACAAGGTGATCAGGCTGTCCCACTTGGGGCTCACAGTCTTCATCCCCATTTTACAGATGAGGGAACTGAGGCCCAGAGAAGTGAACTGCCCAAAGTCACACAGCTGACAATTGGAGGAGCGGGGATTTGAACCCATGACCTCTGACTCCAAAGCCCGGGCTCTTTCCAATGAGTCACGCTGCTTCTCTGTACTAAGCACTGTACTAAGTGCTTATAATAATGACGGTATTTGTTAAGTGCTTACTATGTGCCGAGCACTGTACTAAGCACTTGGGAAGTACAAGTTGGCAACATATAGAGACAGTCCCTACCCAACAGTGGGCTCATACAAGGTGATCAGGTTGTCCCACTTGGGGCTCACACTCTTAATCCCCATTTTACAGATGAGGTAACTGAGGCCCGGAGAAGTGAAGTGACTTGCCCAAAGTCACACAGCTGACAATTGGTGGAGCGGGGATTTGAACGCATGACCTCTGACTCCAAAGCCCGGGCTCTTTCCAATGAGCCACGCTGCTTCTCTGTACTAAGCACTGTACTAAGTGCTTATAATAATGACGGTATTTGTTAAGTGCTTACAATGTGCCCAGCACTGTTCTAAGAGCTGGGGTAGATGAAAGGTAATCAGGTTGCCCCACGTGGGGCTCACATTTTTAATCCCCATTTTACAGATGAGGGAACTGAGGCAGAGAGAAGTTAAGTGACTTGCCCAAGGTCACTCAGCAGACAAGTGGCAGAGGCAGGATTAGAACCCACATCCTTTAACTCCCAAGTCCGTGCTCTTTATGAGCCCCACGTGGGACAGGGACAGTGTTCATTAATTAATTAATTAATTAATTCATTCATTCATTCATTCATTCATTCAATCGTATTTATTGAGTGCTTACTGTGTGCAGAACACTGGACTAAGCGCTCAGAAAGTACAATTCAGCAATAAAGAGAGATCATCCCTAGCGTGGCTCAGTGGAAAGAGCCCGGGCTTTGGAGTCAGAGGTCGTGGGTTCGAATCCCCGCTCCGCCAATTGTCAGCTGTGTGACTTTGGGCAAGTCACTTCACTTCTCTGTGCCTCAGTTCCCTCATCTGTAAAATGGGGATTGATTGTGAGCCCCGCGTGGGGCAACTTGATCACCTTGTATCCCCCCCAGCGCTTAGAACAGTGCTCTGCACATAGTAAGCGCTTAACAAATGACATTATTATTATTATTATTATTATTATTATCATCCCTGCCCACACTGGGCTTCCAGTCCAGAAGGGGGGAACAGATAACCTTGTATCTACCACAGTGCTTGGCATATCCCGGCTCCACCAATGTCTGCTGTGTCACCTTGGCCAAGTCACTTCACTTCTCTGGGCCTCGGTTTCCTCATCTGGAAAATGGGGATTGAGGCTGTGAGCCCCAAATGGGACAGGGACTGTGTCTAACCCAATTTGCCAGTATCCACGCCAGCGCTTAGTACAGTGTCCGGCACATAGTGAGCACCTAACAAATATAGTAGGCACTTAAGGTTCTGCTTCTGGAAAATGGAGAAGCAGCGTGGCTCAGTGGAAAAGAGCCTGGGCTTTGGAGTCAGAGGTCACGGGTTCAAATCCCGGCTCAGCCAATTGTCAGCTGTGTGACTTTGGGCAAGTCACTTCACTTCTCTGTGCCTCAGTTACCTCATCTGTAAAAGGGGATTAAGATTGTGAGCCCCCCGTGGGACCACCTGATCACCGTTACTTGTAACAAGTACTATAATTACGGTTATTATTATTATCAGAACTCCAACCTTGAAGTTACACGATCCTAAATTTACAGGTTTTATCTGCAAGAGTGCAGTTTGGGGGGAAAATTGATCTCTGATGAGCACTTTCTTTTTGATGATGATGATGATGGCATTTATTAAGCGCTTACTATGTGCAAAGCACTGTTCTAAGCCCTGGGGGGATACAAGGTGATTAGGTTGTCCCACGTGGGGCTCACAGACTTAATCCCCATTTTACAGATGAGGGAACTGAGGCATAGAGAAGTTAAGTGACTTGCTCAGAAAAAATGCTTCCTTTTTGAACTCAAATTATGCGTGAAGCAGCGTGGCTCAGCAGAACAAGCCTGGGTTTTGGAGTCAGAGGTCACGGGTTCAAATCCCAGCTCCGCCACTTGTCAGCTGTGTGACTTTGGGCAAGTCACTTCACTTCTCTGGGCCTCAGTTCCCTCATCTGTAAAGTGGGGATTAAGACAGTGAGCCCCCCGTGGGACAACCTGATCACCTTGTAATCTCCCCAGAGCTTAGAACAGTGCTTTGCACATAGTAAGCGCTTAATAAATACCATTATTATTATTACATCTGTGTACTGTTGATCTTCCCTGACCTGTGCAAAACCAAAGATCATGCCCTTAGAACAGTGCTTCGCACATAGTAAGCGCTTAACAAATACCATCATCATTATTCTGCCGCAAGGCATTTTTCAAACACGCGAGGAGAAGAATGTATATTGCTCGATGCAGATAATTACCACGTTCCAAATTAAATGAACAAAATTTAGCCAACGCCGAGGGATTTGTTAGACTTCTCAGTTGGCAAAGAACCAACTGTCAGTGGGAGAAATTTTGAAAATGATGGGAAACCGGCTACCAAGAACGATCGAGTTGAAGCAGTGTGGCTCAGTGGAAACAGCCCGGGTTTGGGAGTCAGAGGTCATGGGTTCTAATCCCGGCTCTGCCACTTTTCAGCTGTGTGACTTTAGGCCAGTCACTTCACTTCTCTGGGCCTCAGTGACCTCATCTGGAAAATGGGGATGAAGGCTGTGAGCCCCCCCGTGGGACAACCTGATCACCTTGTAACCTCCCCGGTGCTTAGAACAGAGCTTGGCACACAGTAAGTGCTTAAGAAATACCATTATTAGTAGTATTATTATTATTACATGGGGAGATTGACATCAAAATAATTTACTGAAAGGGTATAAGGATATGGATATAATGGATGGATCGATTAATATTCAGCCTGAAATTCCATCTGGGTCTTTTCCAAGGTGAGGGATGAGGACTGACTTTCCATCCCCTCTAGACTGTAAGCTCGTTGCGGGCAGGGAATGTGTCAGATGTGTGCTCTCTCAAGCGCTTAGTACAGTGCTTTGCACATGGTAAGCGTTCGATAAATACGACTGAATGAATGAATTTAATTTCAGCCTAACTCAAAGTATCTACTTTTTAGAGAGGACCTCCTATTTAGACCAACTCAAATCCCACCTTCTTCCCTGGGATTTCTTCACAGTGCTTGGCACAGAGTAAGCGCTTAATGAACACCATCATCATTATTATTTGCTTCTACAGAGAATAACAATAACAATAATACCATTTGTTAAGTGCTCACTATGTGCCAAGCACTGTTCTAAGCACTGGGGGGGATACAAAGTAATCAGGTTGTCCCACGTTCATTCATTCATTCAATCGTACTTATTGAGCGCTTACTGTGTGCAGAGCACTGTACTAAGCGCTTGGGAAGTAGAAGTTGGCAACATATAGAGACAGTCCCTACCCAACAGCGGGCTCACGGTCTAGAAGGGGCTCACAGCTTTTTATCCCCATTTTACAGATGAGGGAACTGAGGGACAGAGAAGTAAAGTGACTTGCCCAGAGTCACACAGCAAAGTGGTGGAGGTGGGATTAGAACCCACATCCTCTGACTCCTAAGCCCAAGGTTCTCATCACTAAGCCACACTGCTTCTATACTGCTTCTAGACTGTAAGCCCACTGTTGGTAGGGACTGTCTCTATATGTTGCCAGCTTGTACCTCCCAAGCGCTTAGTCCAGTGCTCTGCACACAGTAAGCGCTCAATAAATACGATTGATTGATTGATTGATTCTATAGCCATGCTGCTTCTATGCAGTGTGGCTCCATGGAAAGAGCCCGGGCTTGGGAGTCAGAGGTCGTGGGTTCTAATCCTGGCTCCACCACTTGTCAGCCGTGTGACTTTGGGCAAGTCACTTCACTTCTCTGAGCCTCAGTTCCCTCATCTGTAAAATGAGGATGAAGTCCATCACCTTGTATCCCCCCAGCGCTTAGAACAGTGCTTCACACATAGCTGAGCCCCTTCCTTCCTCTCCCCCTCGCCCCCCTCTCCATCCCCCCATCTTACCTCTTTCCCTTCCCCACAGCACCTGTATATATGTATATATGTTTGTACATATTTATTACTCTATTTATTCATTTATTTATTTTACTTGTACATATCTGTTCTATTTATTTTATTTTGTTAGTATGCTTGGTTTTGTTCTGTGTCTCCCCCTTTTAGACTGTGAGCCCACTGTTGGGTAGGGACCGTCTCTATATGTTGCCAATCTGTACTTCCCAAGCGCTTAGTACAGTGCTCTGCACACAGTAAGCGCTCAATAAATACGATTGATGATGACGATGATATTAACAAATGCCATTATTATTATTTAAGCAGTCATCTCACTTCGAAGAGTTCCCCTCGTTTCTGTCACCGATACCACAGAGCCGTTTCCTGGTGAAAGTTTTGCCAAATAAGCACAAAGCTCACTCTATATGTTGCCAATTTGTACTTCCCAAGCGCTTAGTACAGTGCTCTGCACCCAGTAAGCGCTCAATAAATACGATTGATGATGACGATGATGATATTAACAAATGCCATTATTATTATTTACGCAGTCATCTCACTTCGAAGAGTTCCTCTCCTTCCTGTCACCGATACCACAGAGCCGTTTCCTGGTGAAAGTTTTGCCAAATAAGCACAAAGCTCACTCTATATGTTGCCAATTTGTACTTCCCAAGCGCTTAGTACAGTGCTCTGCACCCAGTAAATGCTCAATAAATACGATTGATGATGACGATGATGATATTAACAAATGCCATTATTATTATTTACGCAGTCATCTCACTTTGAAGAGTTCCCCTCATTGCTGTCACCGATACCACAGAGCCGTTTCCTGGTGAAAGTTTTGCCAAATAAGCACAAAGCTCACCCTATATGTTGCCAATTTGTACTTCCCAAGCGCTTAGTACAGTGCCCTGCACCCAGTAAGCGCTCAATAAATACGATTGATGATGACAATGATGATATTAACAAATGCCATTATTATTATTTACGCAGTCATCTCACTTCGAAGAGTTCCCCTCGTTTCTGTCACCAATACCACAGAGCCGTTTCCTGGTGAAAGTTTTGCCAAATAAGCACAAAGCTCACTCTATATGTTGCCAATTTGTACTTCCCAAGCGCTTAGTACAGTGCTCTGCACCCAGTAAGCGCTCAATAAATACGATTGACGATGACGATGATGATATTAACAAATGCCATTATTATTATTTAAGCAGTCATCTCACTTCGAAGAGTTCCCCTCGTTTCTGTCACCGATACCACAGAGCCGTTTCCTGGTGAAAGTTTTGCCAAATAAGCACAAAGCTCACTCTATATGTTGCCAATTTGTACTTCCCAAGCGCTTAGTACAGTGCTCTGCACCCAGTAAGCGCTCAATAAATACGATTGATGATGACGATGATGATATTAACAAATGCCATTATTATTATTTACGCATTCATCTCACTTCGAAGAGTTCCCCTCGTTTCTGTCACCGATACCACATAGCCGTTTCCTGGTGAAAGTTTTGCCAAATAAGCACAAAGCTCACCCTAGCTGGGGGGGAAATAGAGGTCTTTTTTTTTTTCAGATTCCATGAATTTTTTAGAGTTCATACATAATATATCATAAAAGCGCGATGAACGATATGGTACAGGGACTTTAATAAAAAGCTCCTTGACCATTTCTCAGAGTCTTTGAGATGTAATCAATACCCAAAGAGGTATCTTGGGGACACGGCCAAGATTTATGATTTCTTTGCCCGGAATGACACTTTCCTTCGGACGCGATCGTCCAGGGACCCGCTGTCGCGTTTCGGAGAGGAGGAGGAGAGGGATTTGCTCCCTTCATCTTCCCGATGACATCTCCGGGCCAGAACATCAACCGTCACATCACAGGTCACTGAAGGAAAGAGCGATTCTCAAAGGACGACCGAGATTTTCCCGCTGGAGCCCCCGTTTCCTCTTCTCCCACGCTTTTCTGCATCTCCCTTGCACTTAAATTTGCTCCCACCCCCATGGTCCAGAGCCCGGGCCTGGGATCCACAAGGTCATGGGTTCTAATCCTGGCTCCTCCACGTGTCTGCTGTGTGACCTTAGGCCAGTCACTTACAAATGATGGCTTTCGTTAAGCGCGCCGATACTGTTATGGTATGGAGAAGCAGTGGGGCTCGGTGGGAGTCAGAGGTCGTGGGTTCTAATCCAGGCTCCGCCACTTGTCAGCTGGGTGACTTTGGGCAAGTCACTTCTCTGCGCCTCAGTCACCTCATCTGTAAAATGGGGATGAAGACTGGACCCCCCGTGGGACAACCTGATCACCTTGTAACCTCCCCAGCGCTTAGAACTGTGCTTTGCACATAATAAGCGCTTAATAAATGCCATTATTATTATTATTATTATGGCATTGGTTAAGCGCTTACTAAGTGCCAGGCACTGTTCTAAGCACTGGGGGAGAATCAATCAATCAGTCAATTGTATTTATTGAGTGCTTACTGTGTGCAGAGCACTGTACTAAGCGCTTGGGAAGTACAAGCTGGCAACATATAGAGACAGTCCCTACCCCACAGTGGGCTCACAGTCTAGAAGGGGGAGACAGAGAACAAAACCAAACCTACTAACAAAATAAAATAAATAGAATAGATAGGTACAAGTGAAATAAATAAATAAATAGAGTAATAAATAAATAAATACATGTGGGGCTCACAGCTTTAATCCCCATTTTATAGATGAGGGACCTGAGGCTCAGAGAACTGAAGTGACTCGTCCAAAGTCACACAGCTGGTGATTGGTGGAATCGGGATTCGAACTCACAACCTCTGACTCCCAAATCCGGGCTCTTGTCACTGAGCCACGGAGCCGACAGGGATATGGATTTGGGAGAGGACGACGGAGTTAGTAGATATAAAAGCCCTGATCTCAATGAGCTTGCAAGTGCTCACTACGTGCCAAGCCCTGTAATTAAGCGCGGAGGTAGGCCCAATACAATTCATTCATTCAGTCGTATTTATTGAGCGCTTACTGTGCGCAGAGCACTGGACTAAGCGCTTGGAAAGTCCAATTCAGCAACAGATCAATCAATCAATCAATAGTATTTATTGAGCGCTTACTGTGTGCAGAGCACTGTACTAAGCGCTTGGGAAGTACAAGTTGGCAACATCTAGCGACAGTCCCTAACCAACAGTGGGCTCACAGTCTAGAAAGGGGAGACAGAGAACAAAACCAAACATATTAACAAAATAAAATAAATAGAATAGATATGTACAAGTAAAATAAATAAATAGAGTAATAAATACATACAAACATATCATCATCATCATCAATCGTATTTATTGAGCGCTTACTGTGTGCAGAGCACTGTACTAAGCGCTTGGGAAGTACAAGTTGGCAACAGATAGAGACGGTCTCTCCCCAACAGCGGGCACAATCAGACGGCTCCGCCAATTGTCAGCTGTGTGACTTTGGGCAAGTCGCTTCACTTCTCTGGGCCTCAGTTCCCTCATCTGTGAAATGGCGATTAAGGCTGTGAGCCCCTGTGGGACAACCTGATCACCTCATAACCTCCCCAGCGCTTAGAACAGTGCTTTGCACATAGTAAGCGCTTAATAAATGCCACCATACTAGTGCTTAGAACAGTGCTTTGTTCTAGTTGGCAACAGTGCTATGTTGCCAACTTGTACTTCCCAAGCGCTTAGTACAGTGCTCTGCACACAGTAAGCGCTCAATAAATACGATTGATTGATTGATTGATTGCTTTGCACATAGTGAGTGCTTAATAAATGCCATCATACCAGTGCTTAGAACAGTGCTTTGCACATAGCAAGTGCTTAATAAATACCATTATACCAGCTCTTAGAACAGTGCTTTGCACATAGTAAGCGCTTAATAAATGCCATCATTATTATTATTATCAGCAACAGGCCCTTGCCCTGTACATAGTAACCACTCAATAAATATGTTCATTAATTCATTCATTCAATCATTCAATCATATTTATTGAGTGCTTGCTGTGTGCAGAGCACTGTACTAAGCACTTATTGAATCATATTTATGGAGTACCTACTGTGTGCAGAGCACTGGACTAAGCACCTGGAAAGTACAATGGATTGATTGATTGGATTATGATGACGATGCTGTTTCTTAAGCGCTTACTATGTACCAGGCACTGTACTAAGCGCTGGGGTGGATACAAGCAAATCGGGTTGGACACAGTCCCTGTCCCGCGTCGGGCCAGGGAGGTCCAGAGAATAACAATAATTTTGGTATTTGTTAAGCGCTTACTATGTGCAAAGCACTGTTCTAAGCTCTGGGGAGGATACAAGGTGATCAGGTTTTCCCACGTGGGGCTCACAATCTCCATCCCTATTTTCCAGATGAGGGAACTGAGGCCCAGAGGAGTGAAGTGACTTGTCCAAAGTCACACAGCAGACATGCGGTGGAGTCAGGATTAGAACCCATGACCTTCTGACTGCCAAGCCTGACTCTATCCATTACTCCATGTTGTTTCTCCAAGGTTTATAACTCAGCATCGTGGCCTAGTGGATAGAGCGGGGGCCTGGGCGTCAGGTTCTGGGTTCGAATCCTGACTCCACCACGTGTCTGCTCTGTGACCTTGGGCAAGTCACTTCGCTTCTCTGGGCCTCAGTTCCCTCATCTGGAAAATGGGGATGAAGACTGTGAGCCCTATGCGGGATAGGGACCGTGTCCAACCCGATTTGCTTGTAACCACCCCAGCGCTTAGTACAGTGCCTGACACATAGTAAGCGCTTAATTACCACCACCCTTATTCTTATTATCACCTCAATTGAGAAGTCGATGCTGTTTCTTTTGAAAAACCCACGGTTTTCATTTTAAATAAACTGGAGCGAACAGGAGCGTGTCCTGTTTCTGAACTCCCCTCTCTCGGCAATGGGCTCTTAGAGACGTTGATGCCATTGCCTAGTGATTAGAGCCCGGGCGTAGGAGTCACAGGATCTGGGTTCTAATCCTGTCCCTGCTGTGTGATCTTGGGTAAGTCACTTCACTTCTCTTAGAGAAGCAGCGTGGCTTAGTGGAAAGAGCCTGGGCTCAGGAGACTGTGAGTCCGCTGTTGGGTAGGGACCGTCTCTATATGTTGCCAATCTGTACTTCCCAAGCGCTTAGTACATCATCAATCGTATTTATTGAGCGCTTACTATGTGCAGAGCACTGTACTAAGCGCTTGGGAAGTACAAATTGGCAACATATAGAGACAGTCCCTACCCAACAGTGGGCTCACAGTCTAAAAGGGGGAGACAGTGCTCTGCACACAGTAAGCGCTCAATAAATACGATTGAATGAATGAATGAATGAATGAATGAGTCAGAGGACATGGGTTCTAATCCTGGCTCCGCCACTTCTCTGCTAGGTGACCTTGGGCAAGTCGCTTAACTTCTCTGGGCCTCAGTGACCTCATCTGTAAAATGAGTATTAATAATAATAATAATAATGGCATTTATTAAGCGCTTACTATGTGCAATGCACAGTTCTAAGCGCTGGGGAGGTTACAAGGTGATCAGGTTGTCCCAGGGGGGGCTCACAGTCTTCATCCCCATTTGACAGATGAGGTAACTGAGGCCCAGTGAAGTGAAATGACTTGCCCAAAGTCACACAGCTGACAATTGGCGGAGCCGGGATTTGAACCCATGACCTCTGACTCCAAAGCCCGGGCTCTTTCCACTGAGCCACGCTGTGAGCCCCACGTGGGACAACCTGATTGCCTTGTATGTACTGCAGTGCTCAGAACAGTGCTTGGCGCATAGTAAGAGCTTAAAAAATACCATTATTATTATTATTACTTTTCCACTGCCTGCTGTGTGATGTTGGGTGAGTCACTTCACTTCTCTCTGGAAGCAGCGTGGGTCAGTGGAAAGAGCCCGGGCTTTGGAGTCAGAGGCCGCGGGTTCAAATCCCGGCCCCACCACTTGTCAGCTGTGTGACTTCGGGCAAGTCACTTCACTTCTCTGGGCCTCGGTTCCCTCATCTGTAAAATGGGGATGAAGACTGTGAGCCCCAAGTGGGACAACCTGATTACCTTGTATCTACCCCAGCGCTTAGACCAGTGCTTTGCACATAGTAAGCGCTTAACAAATACCAACATTATTATTATTATTCTCTTTTAGACTGTGAACCCACTATTGGGTAGGGCCTGTCTCTATATGTTGCCAATTTGTACTTCCCAGCGCTTAGTACAGTGCTCTGCGCACAGTAAGCGCTCAATAAATACGATTGATGATGATATTAAGCAGGGACAAAATAACTCTCTTCCTCCCACTCCTTCGACTTTGAGCCTCGTGTGGGAGAGGGACTGTGTCCGAACCGGTGAATCTCCCCCTTCTAGACTGCGAGCCCACTGTTGGGTAGGGACCGTCTCTATATGTTACCAACTTGTACTTCCCAAGCGCTTAGTACAGTGCTCTGCACACAGTAAGCGCTCAATAAATACGATTGAATGAATGAATGAATTTGTATTAACCCTAGCACCGAGCACAGCAGTTCGCACAGAGTGTATGCTTCATACACACCTTCGTCACGATTATCACCATGGCAAAGGCAGAGAAGCAGCGTAGCTCATTGGAAAGAGCCCAGGCTTGGAGTCAGAGGTCATGGGTTCTAATCCCGGCTCTGCCACTTGTCAGCTGTGAGACTTTGGGCAAGTCACTTCACTTCCCTGGGCCTCAGTTACCTCATCTGTAAAATGGGCATTAAGACTATGAATCCCACAACCGGATCACCTTGTATTCCCTCCAGCTCTGAGAACCGTGCTTTGCACGTAGTAAGTGCTTAACAAATACCATCATTATTATGTTCGGATGCATTTATTTCAACCCCGAGAGCGAACCTTGAAGTCATCCTACCAAACATATTCATTCATTCATTCAATCGTATTTATTGAGCGCTTACTGTGTGCAGAGCACTGTACTAAGCACTTGGGAAGTACAAGTTGGCAACAACAAAACAAAACGTATTAATAAAATGAATAGAATAAATATGTACAAGTAAAATGAATGAATAAATGGAGTAATAAATACGTACAAACATATTCATTCATTCATTCAATCATATTGAGCGCTTACTGTGTGTCAGAAAAGGAGCGTGGTGTAGCAGACTTTTTCTTGAACCTGGGAGTCAGAAGATCCTGGATTCCAATCCCTGCTCCGCCACCTGACTGCTGTGTGGCCTTGGGCGAGTCACTTTGCTTCTCTGTGCCTCAGTTCCCTCATCTGACAAACGGGGATTGAGACCGTGAGCCCCACGTGGGGCAGGGACTGCGTCCAATTTGCTTGCATCCACTCCAGTGCTTAGTAATAATAATAATAATAGGATTTGTTAAGCACTTACTATATGCAAAGCACTGTTCTATGCGCTGGGGAAGTTACAAGGTGATCAGGTGGTCTCACGGGGGGCTCACAGTTTTAATCCCCATTTTACAGATGAGGGAACTGAGGGCCAGAGAAGTGAAGTGACTTGCTCAAAGTCACACAGCTGACAGTTGGCGGAGTCGGGATTTGAACCCATGACCTCTGACTCCAAAGCCCGGGCTCTTTCCACTGAGCCACGCTGCTTCTCAGTCCCTGGTACACGGTAAGCGCTTAAGAAATACCACAATTAAAATGAAAATTAAACACAGTCGCCAGTCCGACCTCATTCCCTTCGGCCTCCGCCCAAGTCCAGCCTCCGGCCATGAAAATGGCCCAATTTCAAACCACGTCGATCTCCTAAAACCCTCCCTTGGCCACGTCTTAACTCAAAGTCATTAACGTCATCTGTTAGGAACAATTAACACGCCTAGAAAATAATTGCATCAGGGAACTGGGGATTCAGAGGATTCTTGGTATTAATATTCACAGGCCGTCCGATTACCCACTCCATTCTTTATTTCGGTTTTGCTTGGGAGCTTCAAAGAACCCCCTATTAATCTGCGGGCTAATTACTCGGGCCTTCTGTGAGCGTTAGATCTGATCTGCTTAATTGCAAATACAATAAACGCCTGGTTTATGTCCGGACTTATACCACGTAGACGTCGTCAAAGGAGGAGGAGAGATTTTTGCGGTTTAGTTAGTCCCTGACCCCGTGGACTCTCTCCAATGGTGAGGAGTTTCTGCTTGAGGCGGGTGATCGCTGCAGGGGCTGAGGAGCGGGGAGACGTAGACTGGACGTTTTTGTAGAAAAAAGTGAAGTCTGGACTGGAGTGGGGAGAGACAGGAGGCTGGGAGGTCAGGGAGGAGGCTGATACAGTCATCAAGGCAGGCTAGGATAATAATAATAATAATAATAATAATAATGGCATTTATTAAGCGCTTACTATGTGCAAAGCACTGTTCTAAGCGCTGGGGAGGTTATAAGGTGATCAGGTTGTCCCACATGGGGCTCACAGTCTTAATCCCCATTTTACAGATGAGGGAACTGAGGCACAGAGAAGTTAAGTGACTTGCCCACAGTCACACTGCTGACAAGCGGTGGAGCCGGGATTTGAACCCATGACCTCCGACTACCAAGCCCGGGCTCTTTCCATTGAGCCACGGAGTGATTGGCCCTACTGAGAGCTCACCTCCTCCAGGAGGCCTTCCCAGACTGAGCCCCCTCCTTCCTCTCCCCCACCTCCCCATCTCCATCCCCCCCGCCTTCCCTCCTTCCCTTCCCCACAGCACCTGTATATATGTATATATGTTTGTACGTATTTATTACTCTATTTATTGATTTATTTTACTTCTACATATCTATTCTATTTATTTTATTTCATTAATATGTTTGGTTTTGTTCTCTGTCTCCCCCTTCTAGACTGTGAGCCCATTGTTGGGTAGGGACTGTATATGTTGCCAACTTGTACTTCCCAAGCTCTTATTCCAGTGCTCTGCACACAGTAAGTGCTCAATAAATATGATTGATTGATTGATTGATTGATTGATAGGGACCATCTCTATATGTTGCCAACTTGTACTTCCCAAGCGCTTAGTAATGTGCTCTGCACACAGTAAGCACTCAATAAATACGATTGATTGACTGATTGATTGATTAGATTCCGGTGTGTTTAATAATCAGGTGAGCCCTACTGAGAGCTCACCTCCTCCAGGAGGCCTTCCCAGACTGAGCCCCCTCCTTCCTCTCGCCCTCCTCCCCATCCCCCACCATACCTCCTTGCCCTCCCCACAGCACCTGTATATATGTTTGTACAGATTTATTACTCTATTTATTTTCCTTGTACATATTTATTCTATTTATTTTATTTTGTTAATATGCTTTGTTTTGTTGCCTGTCTCCCCCTTCTAGACTGTGAGCCCACTGTTGGGTAGGGACCGTCCCTAGATGTTGCCAACTTGTACTTCCCAAGCGCTTAGTACAGTGCTCTGCACACAGTAAGTGCTCAATCAATCAATCAATCAATCGTATTTATCAATCATAAATCGTAAATCGCAATAAATATGATTGAATGAATGAATGAATAATAATAATAACGTTGATGGTATTTGTTAAGCACTATGTGCCAATCACTGTTCTAAGCGCTGGGGTAGGGAAGCAGCATGGCTCAGTGGAAAGAGCCCGGGCTTTGGAGTCAGAGGTCATGGGTTCAAATTCCGACTGCCAATTGTCAGCTGTGTGACTTTGGGGAAGTCACTTCACTTCTCTGGGCCTCTGTTGCCTCATCTGGAAAATGGGGATGAAGACTGTGAGCCCCCCGTGGGAAAACCTGATCATCACCTTACATTAGTACAGTGCTAAGCACTTAGTACAGTGCTCTGCACATAGTAAGCGCTCCATAAATACGATTGATGATGATGATCACCTTGTAACCACCCCAGCGCTTAGAACAGTGCTTTGCACATAGTAAGCACTTAATCAAGGCAATTATTATCATTATTATTATTGTTACAAGGTAATCAGGTTGTCCCATGTGGGGCTCACAGTCTTAATCCCCATTTTACAGATGAGGGAACTGAGGCCCAGAGAAGTGAAGTGACTTCCCCAAGGTCACAAAATTGACAAGTGGTGGAGCCGGAATTAGAACCCATGACCTCTGACTCCCAAGCCTGGGCTCTTTCCACTAAGCCACGTTGTTTCTTGTTTAGTACATTGGCCGAGGGGCCAGAGCTCGGGACTGGGAGTCAGAAGGTCATGGGTTCTAATTCCGGCTCCGCCACTTGTCTGCTTGTATGACCTTGGGCAAGTCACGCCATTTCTCTGGGCCTCGGTTCCCTCCTCTGTAAACTTTCATTCATTTCATTCATTCAATCGTATTTATTGAGTGCTTACTGTGTGCAGAGCACTGTACTAAGCGCTTGAGAAATACAAGTTGGCAACATATAGAGATGGTCCCTACCCAACAGTGGGCTCACACTGGGGATTAAGACTATGAGCCTCGTATGGGACAGGGATTGTGTCCAACCCGACGATCTTGTATCCACCCCAGCACTTAGAACAGTGCCTGGCATATAGTCATCATCATCATCATCATCAATCGTATTTATTGAGCGCTTACTGTGTGCAGAGCACTGTACTAAGCGCTTGGGAAGTACAAGTTGGCAACATATAGATGCAGTCCCTACCCAACAGTGGGCTCACAGTCTAAAAGGGGGAGACGGAGAACAAAACCAAACATACTAACAAAATAAAATTAACAAATACCATTATTATTATGATTATTATTACATTGCTCTGAACACAGTATAGAGTCTGGTACTCTAATTTTAGGGTTATTTCATTCATTCAGTCGTATGTATTGAACATTTACTGTGTGCAGGGCACTGTACTAAGCTCTTGGGAAGTACAATGTGGAAACAGAGACAATTCCTGCCCACAAAGGTTATTTGGAAGATGGAGGATTACTTCACCCATCAGATTTTCCGTAAGTCAGATGTGCTGTTTCATTCAATCCAATCATATTTATTGAGTGCTTACTGTGTGCAGAACACTGTACTAAGCGATTTGGAACTCCCCCTCTCCATCCCCCCATCTTACCTCCTTCCTTTCCCCACAGCACCTGTATATATGTATATATGTTTGTACAGATTTATTACTCTGTTTATTTATTTATTTTACTTGTACATATCTATTCTATTTATTTTATTTTGTTAATGTGTTTGGTTTGTTCTCTGTCTCCCCCTTCTAGACTGTGAGCCCACTGTTGGGTAGGGACCGTCTCTAGATGTTGCCAACTTGTACTTCCCAAGCGCTGAGTACAGTGCTCTGCACACAGTAAGCGCTCAATAAATACGATTGATTGATTGATTTACTGGGCTGGATTTTCTCTTGTTTTGTCGTGGAGTTGGGGGTTCTCAAACCAGCCATCCTCACGCCAACATCCGCTAGGGTGATTTTTCCGCCATCAATCAATCAGTCGTATTTATTGAGCGCTTACTGTGTGCAGAGCACTGTACTAAGCGCTTGGGAAGTACAAGTTAGCCACATATAGAGACAGTCCCTACCCAACAGTGGGCTCACAGTCTAAAAGGGGGAGACAGAGAACCAAAACCAAACATACTAACAAAATAAAATAAATAGAATAGATAAGTACAAGTAAAATAAGTAGAGTAATAAATATGTACAAACATATATACATATATACAGGTGGTTACGACTAAACCCTAGCTCCTTCTTCCCCTCTGACACCTAAAGGCCACCTTGGAGGCCACAGAATGAGTCAATCATTACCTATTGAGCACTTACTGTGTGCAGAGCACTGTACTAAGCGATTTGGTGCTTTACTGGGCTGGCTGGACTCTCCCTTGTCTTGTCGAGGAGCTTGGAATTCCACCAACAAGCCATCCTCAAACCATCATCCGCTGGAGTGATTTTCCATTCGTTCATTCAGTCGTATTTATTGAGCGCTTACTGCGTGCAGAGCACTGGACTAAGCGCTTGGAAAGTGCAATTCAGCAACAGAGACAATCCCTGCCCACAGCGGGCTCACAATCTAGAAGGGGGCATCGAAACAAGTGAACAGACATATCTTGCCTGTTTCCCTCATTCTTGCATTTGGATTTCCTCCCTTTATTAATTCAATCACATTTATCACACATTTACTGTGTGCAGAGCACTGTTCGCCCTGCCTCCCTCAGCCCCACAGCACTTATAAAAATAATAATAATAATGATGGCATTTATTAAGCACTTACTATGTGCAAAGCACTGTTCTAAGCGCTGGAGAGGTTACAAGGTGATCAGGTTGTCCCACCGGGGGCTCACAGTCTTACTTTCCATTTTACAGATGAGTTAACTGAGGCACAGAGAAGTGAAGTGACTTGCCCAAAGTCACACAGATGACAATTGGTGGAGCCGGGATTTGAACTCATGACCTCTGACTCCAAAGCCTGGGCTCTTTCCACTGAGCCATGCTGCTTCTCTCAGTATGGAGTATGTCCATACTCCTAATTTATTTATTTCTATTAATGTCTCTCTCCCCTCCTAATAATAATAATAATAATGTTGGTATTTGTTAAGTGCTTACTATGTGTCAAGCACTGTTCTAAGCGCTGGGGGAGATATAGGGTAATCAGGTTGTCTCACGTGGGGCTCCCGATTTTAATCTCCATTTTACAGATGAGGGAACTGAGGCACAGAGAAGTGAAGTGACTTGCCCAAAGTCACACAGCTGACAATTGGCAGAGCAGGGATTTGAACCCATGACCTCCGACTCCAAATAATAATAATAATAATAATGGCATTTATTAAGTGCTTATTATGTGCAAAGCACTGTTCTAAGCACTGGGGAGGTTACAAGGTGATCAGGTTGTCCCACGGGGGGGCTCACAGTCTTAATCCCCATTTTACAGATGAGGGGACTGAGGCCCAGAGAAGTGAAGTGACTAGCCCAAAGTCACACAGCTGACAATTGGCAGAGCAGGGATTTGAACCCATGACCTCTGACTCCAAATAATAATAACAACAGTAATAATAATAATGGCATTTATTAAGTGCTTATTATGTGCAAAGCACTGTTCTAAGCGCTGGGGAGGTTACAAGGTGATCAGGTTGTCCCACGGGGGGGGCTCACAGTCTTAATCCCCATTTTACAGATGAGGGGACTGAGGCCCAGTGAAGTTATCCGACTTGCCCAAAGTCACACAGCTGACAATTGGCAGAGCAGGGATTTGAACCCATGACCTCTGACTCCAAATAATAATAATAATGATGGCATTTATTAAGTGCTTGTTATGTGCAAAGCACTGTTCTAAACACTGGGGAGGTTAAAAGATGATCAGGTTGTCCCATGAGGGGCTCATAGTCTTCATCCTCATTTTACAGATGAGGGGACTGAGGCCCAGAGAAGTTAAGTGACTTGCCAAAAGTCACACAGCTGACAATCGGCGAAGCCCGGGCTCTTTCCACTGAGCCATGCCACTCCTCTGCTCCTTCTAGGCTGTGAACCCGTTGTTGGGTTGGGATTGTCTCTGTTGCCAAATTGTACTTTCCAAGCTTTCATTCATTCATTCAATTGTATTTATTGAGCGCTTACTGTGTGCAAAGCACTGTACTAACCGCTTGGGAAGTACAAGTTGGCCACATTTAGAGACGGTCCCTACCCAACAGCGGGCTCACAGTCTAGAAGGGGGAGACAGACAACAAAACAAAACCTATTAACAAAATCAAATAAATAGAATAAATATATACCCCTTCCCCACAGCACCTGTATATATGTATATATGTTTGTACATATTTATTTCTCTATTTATTTATTTATTTTACTTGTACATATCTATTCTATTTATTTTATTTTCTTGGTATGTTTGGTTTTGCTCTCTGTCTCCCCCTTTTAGACTGTGAGCCCACTATTGGGTAGGGACTGTCTCTATATGTTGCCAACTTGTACTTCCCAAGCGCTTAGTACAGTGCTCTGCACACAGTAAGCGCTCAATAAATACGATTGATGATGATGATGATGATGATACGAGTAAAATAGAGTAATAAATATGTACAAACTTATATGCATATATACAGGTGCTGTGGGGAGGGGAAGGAGGTAAGGTGGGGGGGTGGGGAAGGGGAGAAGGGGGAGATGGAGGAGGGGGTTCAGTCTGGCTCTTAGTGTGTGCACAGCACTGTACTAAGCGCCTGGGAGAGTACAATACAGTAGAGTTTGTTGACATGTGAGCCTTTTAGACTGTGAGCCCACTGTTGGGTAGGGACTGTCTCTATATGTTGCCAATTTGTACTTCCCAAGCGCTTAGTACAGTGCTCTGCACATAGTAAGCGCTCAATAAATACGATTGATGATGTCCATTGCCCACAAGTAGTTTAGTATGGTGCCCAGCTCTTAGAACGGTGCTTGGCACATTGTAAGCACATAACAAATACCATTATTATTATTATTATTATCTTCTTCAAGCATAAAGAACAACGACATACTGTTCGTGGCTCAGTGGAAAGAGCGTGGGCTTGGGAGTCAGAGGTCATGGGTTCTAATCCCAGCTCCGCCATAGGTCTGCTGTGTGACCTTGGGCAAGTCACTTAACTTCTCTGAGCCTCAGTTCCCTCATCTGTAAAACGGGGATTAAGACTGTGAGCCCCACGTGGGAGAACCTGATCACCTTGTATCCTCCCAGCGCTTAGAACGGTGCTTTGCACGTAGTAAGCGCTCAATAAATCTGATTGAATGAATGAATGGATGAATGAATCAACAGTCACTTTCCCCGTCCACGACAAGCCAACCATCCTCTCCAAACCTTAAAACCCATAGAGCCGGGAAAGCGTCGATGTAGATAATCTGCAGATTGCTAGCATCATCGCCGCACGGATGATAACATCCATGTCGGGATCAATCAATCAATCAATCAATCGTATTTATTGAGCGCTTACTGTGTGCAGAGCACTGTACTGAGCGCTTGGGAAGTACAAGTTGGCAACATATAGGGATCTCCGCCTAAAGAATCACCAAGAGAGGGCAAAACCATTCACTTCCATTTGCTTATAGCTCCAGGTTGTCAACCTGGGGTCGAAGGGAAATGGAGCGGAGTCGGCCGGGCACAATTCCTGAATATTTAACGGGAAGCGGCCCAGTTCCGTCCCCGGTTTGAGCCTGAAGAGAGATTGCCGTAGTCGTGGCCCGGTGACTTCCACCCCGAAGCCCAGTTTGACTCCATCGTCCTACTTGAAGCATCCCCAGTAATGAGATCACGCAGACGGAGGGGCAAGGAATCGATGGAATCCTTCCCATAATCATGATAGCATTTATTAAGTGCTTACTATGTGCAAAGCACTGTTCTAAGTGCTGGGGGGGATACAAGGTGATCACGTTGTCCCACGGGGGGCTCACATTCTTCATCCCCATTTTACAGATGAGGTCACTGAGGCTCAGAGAAGTGAAGTGACTTGCCCAAGGTCACACAGCAGACATGTGCGGGAGGCAGGATTAGAACCCATGACCTCTGACTCCCAAACCCGTGCTCTCCTCCGAGAGGCTTTCCCGGATTAAGCCCTCTTTTCCACCACTCCCTCTCCCTTCTTAGTTACTCCTCTGTGACCTTTGGACACTTGATAATCACCCCACCTCCAACCCCACAGCACTTAGGTCCACATCTTTAAATTATATATCATAAATTACCGATTCATACTAATTATTATCATTATTGATGACATTTGTTAAGCGCTTTCTATGTGCGAAGCACTGTTCTAAGCTCTGGGGAGGATTCAAGGTGATCAGGTTGTCGCACGTGGGGCTCACAGTCTTCATCCTCATTTTCTAGATGAGGTCACTGAGGCCCAGAGAAGTGAAGTGACTTGCCCAAAGTCAAACAGCTGACAATTGGCGGAGGCAGGATTAGAACCCGTGACCTCTGACTCCCAAGCCCGGGCTCTTTCCATTGAGCCACTCTGCGCTGTCTGTGGGCAGGGAATGTGTCTGTTTACCGTTATACTGACTCTCCCAAGTGCTTAGTACAGTGCTCTGCACATAGTAAGTGCTCAATGAATACAACTGACTGATTGATTAGGAAAGAGCCCGGACTTGGGAGTCAGAGGTCGTGGGTTCTAATCCCGGCACCACCACTACTCAGCTGTGTGACTTTGGGCAAGTCCCTTAACATCTCTGTGTATCAGAGAGGCAGCGTGGCTCAGTGGAAAGAGCCCAGACTTTGGAGTCAGAGGTCATGGGTTCGAATCCCAGCTCTGCCAATTGTCAGCTCTGTGAATTTGGGCAAGTCACTTAACTTCTCTATGCCTCAGTTCCCTCATCTGTACAATGGGGATTATGACAGTGAGCCCCCTGGGGGACAACCTGATCACCTTGTACCCTCCCCAGTGCTTAGAACAGTGCTTTGCACATAGTAAGTGCTTAATAAATGCTATTATTATTATTATTATCAGTTCCCTCATCTGTAACATGGGGATGAAGACTGCGAGCCCCATGTGGGACAATCTGATCATCTTGTATCTACCCCAGCACTTAGAACAGTGCTTGGCACATAGTAAGCACTTAACAAAGCAGCATGGCTGAGTGGAAAGAGCCCGGGCTTTGGAGGCAGAGGTCATGGTTTCAAATCCCGGCTCTGCCAATTGTCAGCTATGTGACTTTGGGCAAGTCACTTCACTTCTCTGGGCCTCAGTGCACTCATCTGTAAAATGAGGATTAAGACTGTGAGCCCCCGTGGGACAACCTGATCACCTGGTAACCTCCCCAGAGCTTAGAACAGTGCTTTGCACATAGTAAGCGCTTAATAAATGCCATCATCATTATTAAAAAGAGGGGTTAGTTGGGGGAAGGCTTCTTGGAGGAGATGTTATTTCAGGAGGGTTTTGAAGGTGGGGAGAGTGGCGGTCTTAGAACAGTGCTTTGCACATAGTAAATGCTTAATATCCCGGCTCCGCCACTTGTCAGCTCTGTGACTTTGGGCAAGCCACTTAATCAATCAATCAATCGTATTTATTGAGCGCTTACTGTGTGCAGAGCACTGTACTAAGCGCTTGGGAAGTACAAGATGGCAACATATAGAGACAGTCCCTACCCAACAGTGGGCTCACAGTCTAGAAGGGGGAGACAGAGAACAAAACCAAACATACTAACAAAGTAAAATAAATAGAATAGATATGTACAAGTAAAATAAATAAATAAATAGTCTCCATCCTCGATTCTCACTTAACTTCTCTGTGCCTCAGTTACCTCATCTGTAAAATGGGGATTAAGACTGTGAGCCCCACGTGGGACAACCTGATCACTTTGTAACCTCCCCGGCACTTAGAACAGTGCTTTGCACGTAGTAAGCGCTTAATAAATGCCATTATTATTATTATTATTATTATTATTATTAGCTTGTATCTACTCCAACACTTCCAACTGAGAAGCAGCGTGGCTCAGTGGAAAGAACCCGGGCTTGGGAGTCAGACGTCATGGGTTCTAATCCCAGCTCTCCCACTTATCAGCTGTGTGATTTTGGGCAAGTCACTTCTCTGGGCCTCAGTGACCTCATCTGTAAAATGGGAATGAAGACCGTGAGCCTCAAAAACCTCCAATGGCTACCAATCAATCTGCGCATCAGGCAGAAACTCCTCACCCTGGGCTTCCAGGCTGTCCATCCATCCATCCCCTGGCCCCCTCCTACCTCACCTCCCTTCTCTCCTTCTCCAGCCCGGCCCGGCCCACACTCTCCGCTCCTCCGCCGCTAATCTCCTCACCGTACCTCGCTCTCGCCTGTCCCGCCATCGACCCCCGGGCCTGGAATGCCCCCAATCCCTCTGCCCATCCGCCAAGCTCGCTCTCTTCCTCCCTTCAAGGCCCTGCTGAGAGCTCACCTCCTCCAGGAGGCCTTCCCAGACTGAGCTCCTTCCTTCCTCTCCCCCTCGCCCCCCTCTCCATCCCCCCATCTTACCTCCTTCCCTTCCCCACAGCACCTGTATATATGGATATATGGTTGTACATATTTATTACTCTATTTATTTATTTATTTATTTTACTTGTACATATCTATCCTATTTATTTTATTTTGTTGGTATGTTTGGCTTTGTTCTCTGTCTCCCCCTTCTAGACTGTGAGCCCACTGTTGGGTAGGGACTGTCTCTATGTGTTGCCAATTTGTACTTCCCAAGCGCTTAGTACAGTGCTCTGCACATAGTAAGCGCTCAATAAATACGATTGATGATGGTGAGCCCCACCTGGGACAACCTGTTTTTGATTGTCTCAAGCAAAAACTCCTCACCCTGGGCTTCAAGGCTGTCCATCCATCCCCTCACCCCCTCCTCCCTCACCTCCCTTCTGTCCTTTTCCTGCCCAGCCCACACCCTCTGCTCCTCTGCCGCTAATCTCCTCACCGGGCCTTGTTCTTGCCTGTCCCACCGTCGACCCCCGGACCACGTCATCCCCCTGGCCCGGAATGCCCCCAATCCCTCCGCACATCCACCAATCTAGCTCTCTTCCTCCCTTCAAAGCCCTACTGAGAGCTCACCTCCTCCAGGAGGCCTTCCCACACTCAGCCCCCCTTTTCCTCTCCTCCTCCCCATCCCCCCGGCCCTACCTCCTTCCCCTCCCCACAGCACCTGCATATATGTTTGTACAGCTCTCTTACTCTATTTATTTTACTTGTCCATATTTACTATTCTATTTATTTTGTTAACGTTGTGCATCTAGCTTTATTGCTATTTATTCTGACGACATGACACCTGTCTACGCGCTTTGTTTTGTAGCCTGTCTCCCCCTTCTAGACTGTGAGCCAGTTGTTGGGTAGGGACCGTCTCTATATGTTGCCAACTTGGACTTCCCAAGCGCTTAGTCTAGTGCTCTGCACACAGTAGGTGTTCAATAAATATGACTGACTGACTGAATGAATAGTAAGCACTTAGCAAAATATTATTATTATTTTAACAATATTGTTAGTATTAACTAATGAACAATTCATGAACAAATGAACAAGTTATGTTTAACAGTGCCCTACCCACAGTAAGCATTCAACAAATACGATTGAATGAATGAATGAATAGCAAGCTTAACAAATTATTATTATTATTTTAACAATATTATTAACAAATGAATAATTCAAGAACAAATGAACAAGTTATGTTTAACAGTGCCCTGCCCACAGTAAGCGTTCAATAAATATGATTGAATGAATGAATGAATAGTAAGCCCAAATTATTATTATTATTTTAACAATATTATTGTTAACAAATGAACAATTCATGAACAAATGAACAAGTTATGTTTAACAGTGCCCTGCCCATAGTAAGCGTTCAATAAATACGATTGAATGAATGAATAGTAAGCGCTTAACAAATTATTATTATTATTTTAACAATATTATTATTAACAAATAAACAATTCATGAACAAATGAACAAGTTATGTTTAACAGTGCCCTGCCCACAGAAAGCGTTCAATAAATACGATTGAATGAATGAATAGTAAGCGCTTAACAAATTATTATTATTATTTTAATAATATTATTAACAAATGAACAATTCATGAACAAATGAACAAGTTATGTTTAACTGTGCTCTGCCCGCAGTAAGCGTTCAATAAATATGATTGAATGAATGAATGAATAGTAAGCTTAAGAAATTATTATTATTATTATTTTAGCAATATTACTATTAACAAATGAACAATTCAAGAACAAATGAACAAGTTATGTTTAACAGTGCCCTGCCCACAGAAAGCGTTCAATAAATACGATTGAATGAATGAATGAATAGTAAGCGCTTAACAAATTATTATTATTATTATTTTAACAATATTATTATTAACAAATGAACAATTCATGAACAAATGAACAGGTTATGTTTAACTGTGCTCTGCCTGCAGTAAGCACTCAATAAATACGATTGAATGAATCAATGAACAGAGCCAGCACATTGTAAGTACTTGAGAAACAGCATGGCTTAATGGAAAGAGCCCGGGCTTTGGAGTCAGAGGTCATGGGTTCAAATCCCTGCTCCGCCACTTGTCAGCTGTGCGACTTTGGGCAAGTCACTTCACTTCTCTATGCCTCAGTTCCCTCATCTGTCAAATGGGGATGAAGACTGTGAGCCCCACATGGGACAACCTGATCACATTGTAACCTCTCTAGAACTTAGAACAGTGCTTTGCACATAGTAAATGCTTAATAAATTATTATTATTATATTATATTATTATAATATATATAACCCAGAGAGGTGAAGTGACTTGCCCAAAGTCACACAGCTGGCAGTTGGCAGAGCCGGTATTTGAACGCCCCCCGTCTTACCTCCTTCCCTTCCCCACAGCACCTGTATATATGTATATATGTTTGTACGTATTTATTACTCTATTTATTTATTTTACTTGTTCATATCTATTCTATTTATTTTATTTTGTTAATATGTTTTGTTTTGTTCTCTGTCTCCCCCTTCTAGACTGTGAGCCCACTGTTGGGTAGGGACTGTCTCTATATGTTGCCAACTTGTACTTCCCAGGCGCTTAGTCCAGTGCTCTGCACAAAGTAAGCGTTCAAGCGTAAGGGTTCAAATCATTATCAATCGTATTTATTGAGCGCTTACTGCGTGCAGAGCACTGTACTAAGCGCTTGGGAAGTACAAGTTGGCACAGTGTGCCAACTTGTACCCAACTGTGCCAACTGTGCCACAGTTGTGCCATCTGTGTGACTTTGGGCAAGTCACTTAACTTCTCCGTGCCTCAGTTCCCTCATCTGTCAAATGGGGATGAAGAGTGTGAGCCCCACATGGGACAACCTGATCACCTTGTAATCTCTCTAGAGCTTAGAACAGTGCTTTGCACATAGTAAACGGTTAATAAATGCCATTATTATTATTATTAATAATAAATAGCACCATTATCATTATTATCATTATCACACCCAACTTTGCCAACTCCAAGGCCCAATCCTAACTGGCGGCTCACGTGTCCAAAACGGCATTCATCCCCGGCCTGGAGACGCTTCCAGTTTTAAATTCCTTTCCCCATTCCCTTCTCGACTCCGTAACCGGGGCCCAAAAGCATCTAAAGGAATTAGGCAGGCCTCGATACGACCTCTTTATTGACTTTCGCGTTGATCGATGTTGGCGCTTACACCACTGGAATCTGCAGATCAATCCCCTCATTAGATTCTTTCTCACTGCGGCCGCGATCATTTTACCACCAGGGCCGCGGCTAGGAAACGCTGCTTTTATCGCCCTGTGCGCTCGGAGTCAATCAATCAATCAATCATATTTATTGAGCGCTTAGTATGTGCAGAGCACTGTACTAAGCGCTTGGGAAGTACAAATTGGCAACATATAGAGACAGTCCCTACCCAACATTGGGCTCACAGTCTAGAAGGGGGAGACAGAGGACAGAACCAAACATACTAACAAAATAAAATAAATAGAATAGATATGTACAAGTAAAATAAATAAATAAATAAATAGAATAAATAAATCAATAAATAGAATAAATAAATAAATAAATAAATAGTCAGGGAGGTTTTCAGAGCGGCCCGATCAAAATTTGGCCCGATTTTATACTGCATTTCCCAAATTCCTTTAAAGTTTTCCGGATCATTATGTCCAGGGGGAAGTTCCTTTAACCCTAACCCTTGCTTGAAGCCGTGCGGCTCAGTGGAAAGAGCCCAGGCTTGGGAGTCAGGGGTCATGGGTTCTAATTCCGCCTCCACCGCTTGTCAGCTGGGTGACTTTGGGCAAGTCGCTTCACTTCTCTGGGCCTCAGTTCCCTCGCCTGTAAAATGGGGACACCTGCATATATGTATATATGTTTGTACATATTTATTACTGTATTTATTTATTTTACTTGTACATATCTATTCTATTTATTTTATTTTGTTAGTATGTTTGGTTTTGTTCTCTGTCTCCCCCTCTTAGACTGTGAGCCCACTGTTGGGTAGGGACTGTCTCTAGATGTTGCCAATTTGTACTTCCCAAGCGCTTAGTCCAGTGCTCTGCACACAGTAAGCGCTCAATAAATACGATTGATGAGGATGATGATGATGATGAAGACTGTGAGCCCCACGGGGGACAACCTGATCATCATCAATCGTGTTTATTGAGCGCTGACCTTGTATCCCTGCAGTGCTCAGAACAGTGCTTTGCACATAGTAAGCACTTAACAAATGCCATTATTCATTCATTCTATTGTATTTATTGAGCACTTACTGTGCTCAATTTATTGTGCTCTATTTATTTTACTTGTACATAGTTACTATTCTATTTATTTTGTTAATGATGTGCATCTAGCTTTATTGCTCTTTATTCTGATGACATGACACCTGTCTACATGTTTTGTTTCGTTGCCTGTCTCCCCCTCCTAGAAGGGGGAGCGCTTATTATTATTATTAAAATGGGGATTAAGACTGTGAGCCCCATGTGGGACCACCTGATGACCTTGTATCCCCCCCAGCGCTTAGAACAGTGCTTGGCACCTAGTAAGACTTAACAAATACCATCATCACCACCCCAGCGCTTAGAACAGCGCTTCGCACATAGTGAGCGCTTAGCAAATACCATCATCATCACCATGGAAGCAGTGTGGTCTAATGGTTAGAGCATGGGGCCGGGGAATGGGAAAGACCAGGATTCTTGTCCCGGCTCTTTGTGACCACTGCTTTGGAGAAGCAGCGTGGCTCAGTGGAAAGAGCCCGGGCTTTGGAGTCAGAGGTCATGGGTTCAAATCCCGGCTCCACCAATTGTCAGCTGTGTGACTTTAGGCAAGTCACTTCACTTCTCTGTGCCTCAGTTACCTCATCTGTAAAATGGGGATTAAGACTGTGAGCCCCCCGTGGGACAACCTGATCACCATGTAACCAGCGCTTAGAACAGTGCTTTGCACATAGTAAGTGCTTAATAAATACCATTATTATTATTATTATTACCTTGGGCAAATCACTTCACTTCCCTGTGTTTCGGTTCCTACATCTGTAAAACGGGGATGAAGACGGTGAGCCCCACGTGGGACAACCTGATGACCTTGTATCTACCCCAGCGCTTAGAACAGTGCTTGGCACAGAAGTAGCGGGGAGCAGTGGATAGAGCAGAGGCCTGGGGGCCGAAGGACATGAGTTCTAATCCCAGTTCCGCCACAGCAGCGAGGCTCAGTGGCAACAGCCCGGCTTGGGAGTCAGAGGACGTGGGTTCTAATCCCGGCTCCGCTACTTGTCTGCTGTGTGACCTTGGGCAAGCCACTTAAGTTCTCTGGGCCTCAGTTCCCTCATCCATAAAATGGGGGTTAAAATTGGGAGCCCCACGTGGGACAACCTGATCACCTTGTATCTAGCCCAGTGCTCAGAACAGTGCTGGGCACATAGTAAGCGCTTAACAAACACCATAAATTGGGGCAGCAGCGTGGCTCAGTGGAAAGAGCCTGGGCTTTGGAGTCAGAGGTCATGGGTTCAAATCCCGGCTCCACCAATTGTCAGCTGTGTGACTTTAGGCAAGTCACTTCACTTCTCTGTGCCTCAGTTCCCTCGTCTGTAAAATGGGGATTAAGACTGTGAGCCCCCCGTGGGACAACCGGATCACCATGTAACCAGTGCTTAGAACAGTGCTTTGCACATAGTAAGTGCTTAATAAATACCATTATTATTATTATTATTATTACCTTGGGCAAATCACTTCACTTCCCTGTGTTTCGGTTCCTACATCTGTAAAACGGGGATGAAGACGGTGAGCCCCACGTGGGACAACCTGATGACCTTGTATCTACCCCAGCGCTTAGAACAGTGCTTGGCACAGAAGTAGCGCGGAGCAGTGGATAGAGCAGAGGCCTGGGGGCCGAAGGACATGAGTTCTAATCCCAGTTCTGCCGCAGCAGCGAGGCTCAGTGGCAACCGCCCGGCTTGGGAGTCAGAGGACGTGGGTTCTAATCCCGGCTCCGCCACTTGTCTGCTGTGTGACCTTGGGCAAGCCACTTAAGTTCTCTGGGCCTCAGTTCCCTCATCCATAAAATGGGGATTAAAATCGGGAGCCCCACGTGGGACAACCTGATCACCTTGTGTCTAGCCCAGTGCTCAGAACAGTGCTTGGCACGTAGTAAGCGCTTAACAGATACCATAAATTGGGGCAGCAGCGTGGCTCAGTGGAAAGAGCCCGGGCTTTGGAGTCAGAAGTCATGGGTTCAAATCCCTGCTCCGCCAACTGTCAGCTGTGTGACTTTGGGCAAGTCACTTCACTTCTCTGGGCCTCAGTTCCCTCATCTGGAAAATGGGGATTAAGACTGTGAGCCCCCCGTGGGAAAAACTGATCACCTTGCAACCTCCCCAGCGCTTAGAACAGTGCTTTGCACATAGTAAGTGCTTAACAGTGAGGGGGTGGGAGGCAGAGGAGGAGCCCACCGAGGAAACTGAGAATGGGCGGCCAGAGAGCTAGGAGGAGAACCAGGAGAGGACAGAGTTCGTGAAGCCAAAGTTGGATAATATTCCCAGGAGCAAGGGGCGGCCCAAGGGGTCGAAGGCAGCTGAGAGGTGGAAGAGGATGAAGATGGAGTAGAGGCCTCCAGGTTTGGCAAGAAGGAGGTCATCGGTGAACTTAAAGACCTCACAGAGAAGCAGCGTGGCTCAGTGGAAAGAGCCCGGGCTTGGGAGTCACAGGTCATGGGTTCAAATCCCGGCACCGCCAATTGTCAGCTGTGTGACTTTGGGCAAGTCACTTCACTTCTCTGGGCCTCAGTTCCCTTATCTGAAAAATGGGGATGAAGACTATGAGCTCCACGTGGGACAACCTGATCACCTTGTATCCTCCCCAGCGCTTAGAACAGTGCTTGGCACATAGTAAGTGCTTAAGAAATACCAACATTATTATTATTATTATTGTTGTTGTTGTTATTATTATTATTATTAAAAGGGGTGGTTTTGGTGGAGTGAAGGGGACGGAAGCCAGTTTGCAGGTGGTCAAGGGCAGAGTTTGAGGATAGGAATTGGAGTCACCCAATAGCCTGCCAGATCCCTGAGGGCAGGGAACATGTCTACTAATGTTCCCTCTCTATATGTTGCCAACTTGGACTTCCCAAGCGCTTAGTACCAGTGCCCTGCACACAGTAAGTGCTCAATAAATACGATTGATTGATTGATTGATTGATTGTTAAACACTTCCTATGCGCTAACTGCCGGGGTGGATGCCAACCAATTGGGTTGGGCACAGTCCCACAGTCTTAATCCCCATTTTACAGAGGAAGCACAGGGAAGTGAAGTGACTTGCCCAAGATCACACAGCAGATGAGGGACAGAGCCGGGATTAGAATCCAGGCCCTCTGATTCCCAGGCCCGGGCTCAATCCACTAGGCCACCCTGTCGCTTTCCCTCGACCCTGAGGGGGCATGGAGGGGGTGTCTTGGCTTTGTCATTCATCTTCTACCTTACAGGGGAAGGTTTTAGAGCAGCGTGGCTCAGTGGAAAGAGCACGGGCTTTGGAGTCAGAGGTTGTGGGTTCAAATCCCGGCCCTGCCAATCGTCAGCTGTGTGACCTTGGGTAAGTCACTTAACTTCTCTGTGCCTCAGTGTAAAATGGGGACTCAGACTGTGAGCCCTCTGTGGGACAACCTGATCACCTTGTACAATCCCCAATGCTTATAACAGTGCTTTACACATAGTAAGCACTTAATAAATGCTATTCTTATTATTATTAGTAGTAGTATTTTAGAGGGTTTGGT
The DNA here is from genome assembly GCF_015852505.1 of Tachyglossus aculeatus. Taxonomy (NCBI): domain Eukaryota; kingdom Metazoa; phylum Chordata; class Mammalia; order Monotremata; family Tachyglossidae; genus Tachyglossus; species Tachyglossus aculeatus. The sequence goes on along the minus strand of NC_052066.1, from coordinate 6,271,254 downwards.
CTCCGGAAGGCCGAAAGCAGTCACCTACATCAGGTTGGATGAAAATCTCTCCCTCATCGCAATCGTCGACAACAGAAATGGAGTTTTTTTTCACTTTCCCCTAGCTGAGCTGAAGTACGTGGCGATCATTGTTATGAATTGGGCGAGTCACTTAACTTCTCTGTGCCTCATCTGTAAAATGGGGACTGAGACTGTGAGCCCTCTGTGGGACAACCTGATCACCTTATAACCTCCCCAGTGCTTAGAACAGTGCTTTGCAAATAGTAAGTTCTTAAAAAATGCCATTATTATTATTCTTATTCTTATTCTTATTATTATTATTATTTTAGAGGGTTTGGTCTCCGGAAGGCCGAAAGCAGTCACCTACATCAGGTTGGATGAAAATCTCTCCCTCATCGCAATCGTCGACAACAGAAATGGACTTTTTTTTTTCACTTTCCCCTAGTTGAGCTGAAGTACGGGGCGATCATTGTCATGAATTGGGCAAATCAATTAACTTCTCTGTGCCTCATCTGTAAAATGGGGACTAAGACTGTGAGCCCTCTGTGGGACAACCTGATCACCTTATAACCTCCCCAGTGCTTAGAACAGTGCTTTGCACATAGTAAGTGCTTAAAAAATGCCATTATTGTTATTATTATTATTTTAGAGGGTTCGGTCTCCTGAAGCCCGAAAACAGTCACCTACATCGGTTGGATGAAAATCTCTCCTTCATCGCAATCGTCGACAACAGAAATGGACTTTTTTTTTTCACTTTCCCCTAGTTGAGCTGAAGTACGGGGCGATCATTGTCATGAATTGGGCAAATCAATTAACTTCTCTGTGCCTCATCTGTAAAATGGGGACTAAGACTGTGAGCCCTCTGTGGGACAACCTGATCACCTTATAACCTCCCCAGTGCTTAGAACAGTGCTTTGCACATAGTAAGTGCTTAAAAAATGCCATTATTGTTATTATTATTATTTTAGAGGGTTCGGTCTCCTGAAGCCCGAAAACAGTCACCTACATCGGTTGGATGAAAATCTCTCCTTCATCGCAATCGTCGACAACAGAAATGGACTTTTTTTTCACTTTCCCCTAGTTGAGCTGAAGTACGCGGCGATCATTGTTATGAATTGCTCCAGCTTGGAATTTAATGGCATTTTAGCCCCTGCGGTAGGCCGAAGGGAAAACTATTTCAAACCTTCAGAAGGCTATTAAAACATGGGCAGATGTCTGGAAAATGAATACTATTATCTAACCGAAACCTTCTCCCTGCAGGAGGAAAACAGGAGAGACTCAAGAAAGACAGTATCGATCGCTACACAACAGCAAAGCGGAGGGGGTGATCGTCCAGAAAGCCTTCAAGCAGGAGTTTTCTTATTTTGTTGGTTTTTTTTAATGGTATTTGGGAAGCATCTACTATGTTAGAGAAGCGGTGTGGCTCAGTGGAAAGAGCCTGGTCTTTGGAGTCAGAGGTCATGGGTTCAAATCCTGGCTCCGCCAACTTTCGGCTGTGTGACCGGGCAAATCACTTAACTTCTCTGGGCCTCAGTTACCTCATCTGTAAAATGGGGGTTAAGACTGTGAGCCCCCCATGGGGCAATCTGATCACCTTCTAACCTCCTCAGTGCGTAGAACAGTGCTTTGCACATAGTAAGCATTTAACTATTATTATTATTATTATTATGTGCCAAGTACTGTACTAAGTTCCAGGGTAAGTACAAGCTAATCGGGTTGGACATGGTCCCTGTCCCGTGTGGGACTCACGGTTTTACAGATGAGGCAACTGAGGCCTAGAAGAAGGGAAATGACTTCCCCAAGGTCACAAAGCTGACGGGTGGCAGAGCCGGGATTAGAACTCAGGTCCATCTGAATCCCAGGCCTATTAGGCCATGCACTGCTGTTCGGAGACCCGGAAACGGCAGAAAGAGTCCGGGCCTGGGTTCTAATCCCAACTCTGCCTGCTGCTGTGTGACCTTGGCAGAGTCACCTCACCTCTCTGGGCCTCAGTCTCCTTATCAAGACTGGTCCTCTCTCCCCCTTAGACCCTGAATCCCCTGTGGGACGGTGACTTCGTCCGACCGGACGGTCCTTTGTCAAACCCAGTACTTATCAATCAATCAATCAATCAATCGTATTTATTGAGCACTTACTATGTGCAGAGCACTGTACTAAACGCTTGGGAAGTACAAATTGGCAACATATAGAGACAGTCCCTACCCAACAGTGGGCTCACAGTTTAAAAGGGGGAGACAGAGAACAAAACCAAACATACTAACAAAATAAAATAAATAGCACAAAATAAAATAAATAGCACAGGGCTTGGCACTCAGTGAGGGCTTTATCCACACTATTCCTGCTGCATCATTTATGACAGGTTTTAAGTTCAGTCTCCCAGTGTCCCTTCTTATCAGGAAATAAAGAGCCACGAGAGGAAAGGCTTTAATGCGCTCTTGGGTTACGCGAAGCAGAGCCCGAGCTGATTTTATCTCCAAATACAGGATTTCACAGCCTCAGCAGAGTCGAGAGAAATTCCGTCAATAGCTGTCAGAAGTCCTGGCAGCCGACTTGAATTTTACCGATATCAGACCATCTTTAGCAACAAGAGGTCATGCCCGGAGGGGAAGGCGCGAAAATATTAGGAAAATGAGAAGCAGCGTGGTCCAGTAGATAGAGCCCGGCCCTGGGACTCGGAAGGAACTAATAATAATAATAATTGTGGTATTTGTTAGCACTTACCAAATATGAGCCAGCCAATCATAATAATAATGATGATGGTATTTGCTAAGCGCTTCCTATATATGAGCCAGCCAATCATAATAATAATGATGATGGTATTTGCTAAGCGCTTACTATATATGAGCCAGCCAATCATAATAATAATGATGATGGCATTTGCTAAGCGCTTACTATGTGCCGAGCGCTGTTCTAAGCGCTGGGGGAGATACGAGGTCACCAGGTTGTCCCACGTGGGGCTCGCAGTCTTCATCCCCATTTTACAGATGAGGTCACTCACTGAGGCACAGGGAAGTGATGTTCATTTATTCATTCATTCAATTGTTTTTATTGAGCGCTTTCTGTGTGCAGAGCACTGTACTAAGCACTTGGGAAGTACAAGTTGGCAACATATAGAGACTGAGCCCCTTCCTTCCTCTCCCCCTCATCCCCATCTCCATCCCCCTCATCTTACCTCCTTCCCTTCCCCACAGCACCTGTATATATGTAGATATGTTTGTACATATTTATTACTCTATTTATTTATTTATTTTACTTGTACATATCTATTCTATTTATTTTATTTTGTTAGTATGTTTGGTTTTGTTCTCTGTCTCCCCCTTTTAGACTGTGAGCCCACTGTTGGGTAGGGACTGTCTCTAGATGTTGCCAACGTGGACTTCCCAAGCGCTTAGTACAGTGCTCTGCACATAGTAAGCGCTCAATAAATACGATTGATGACTGATGATGATGATATAGAGACGGTTCGTACCCAACAGTGGGCTCACAGTCTAGAAGTGATGTGACTTACCCGAAGTCACACAGCTGACAAGTGGCGGAGCCGGGATTAGAACCCATGACCTCTGACTCCCAAGCCCGGGGTCTTTCCACTGAGCCACCCTGCTTCTCACAATGAGAGGCAGCGGGGTCTAGTGCATAGAGTCCGGGCCTCGGAGTTAGGAGGACCTGGGTTCTAATCCTGTCTCTGAAACTTGTCTGTTCGATGACCTTGGTCAAGACACTTCACTTCTCTGTGCCTCAGTTACCTCATCTGGAAAATGAGGATGAAGACAGTGAGCCCCACGTGGGACAACCTGATTACCTTGTATCTACCCCAGCGCTTAGAACAGTGCTTGGCAAATAGTAAGCGCTTAACAAATATCATCATTATTATTATTAATATTTAGTGATGGAGCTGGGATTAGAAGCCATAAACTTTTGACCTCCAGCCTAGGCTCTATCCATTATGCCATGCTACTCTCTTATCTCTCTGGCCATTTGTTCTCAGTTTCCTTTGCAGGTTTCTCTTCCCCCTCTCATCCCCTAACTGTGGGGGTCCCCAAAGTTCAGTTCTGGGTCCCCTTCTCTTCTCCATCTCCCCCCAGTCCCTCGGTGAACTCATTCACTCCCACGGCTTCAACTCCCACCTCTCTGCGGATGATTCCCAAATCTCCATCTCCTCCCCTGTTCTCTCTCCCTCCCTCCAGGCTCGCATCTCCTCCTGCCTTCAGGACGTCTCCACCTGGATGTCCTCCTGCCACCTAAAGCTCAACATGTCTCCTTATCTTCCCTCCCAAACCCCGTCTTCTCCCTGACTTTCCCGTCACTGTAGACGGCACTGCCATCCTTCCCGTCTCACAAGCCCGTAACCTTGGTGTCATCCTCGACTCCGCTCTCTCGTTCACCCCACACATCCGATCCATCTCCAAAACCTGCCGGTCTCACCTCCACAACATCGCCCTTTCCTCTCCATCCAAACCGCAACCACGTTAGCACAATCACTCACCCTCTCCTGACTGGATTATTGCAACCGCCTCCTTTCTGATCTCCCGACCTCCTGTCTCTCACCACTTCAGTTTATATTTCTCTCTGTTGCCCGGATTATCTTTCTACAGAAATGCTCTGGGCATGTCATTCCCCCTCCTCAAAACTCTTCAGTGGTTGCCCAGCCACCTCCATATCAAGCAAAAACTCCTCACCGTCGGCTTCGAGGCTGTCCATCACCTCACCCCCTCCTCCCTCACCTCCCTTCTGTCCTTCTCCCTCCCAGCCCTCGTCCTCTGCTCCTCTGCCACTTCTCACCTCCTCCCTGGACCCCCAGCTCGTCCTGCCACTGACCCCTGGACCGATGCCCTCCCTCCTCACATCCTCCAAATAATCACACTTCCCCCCCTTCAAAGCCCTACTGAAGGCTCACCTCCTCCAGGAGGCCTGCCCAGACTGAGCCACCCTTTTCCTCAGCTCCCCCTTCCCACCCCATCGCCCCGACTCTCTCCCTCTGCTCTACCCCCTCCCCTCCCCGCAGCACTTGTGTATATGTACATATCTATAATTCTGTTTATTTCTATTACCATCATCATCATCAATCGTATTTATTGAGCGCTTACTATGTGCAGAGCACTGTACTAAGTGCTTGGGAAGTACAAATTGGCAACATATAGAGACAGTCCCTACCCAACATTGGGCTCACAGTCTAAAAGGGGGAGACGATTAATTATGCCTGTTAACTATTAATGCCTGTTTACTTGTTTTGATGTGTATATATCTCTATAATTCTATTCATTCGTATTGATCATCATCATCATCATCAATCGTATTTATTGAACGCTTACTGTGTGCAGAGCACTGCACTGAGCGCTTGGGAAGTACAAGTTGGCAACATATAGAGACAGTCCCTACCCAACAGTGGGCTCACAGTCTATAAGGGGGATGCTATTGATTCATTCATTCAATCGGATTTATTGAGCACTTACTGTGTGCAGAGCACTGTACTAGGCACTTGATGCCCATTTACTTGTTTTGATGTCTGTCTCCCCCCTTCTAGACTGTGAGCCCGGTGTGGATTGCCTCTATTTGTTCCCGTTCCAAGTGCTTAGTACAGTGCTCTGCACACAGTAAGCGCTCAATACATACAATTGAATGAATGAACAATACCTCCCCCCCAAAAAATAGGTAGGAAGGATGGATGGTTTACCTGTAACTGTAACATCAGAAGATTTCTTCAAGCTTCTCAGAGCCATTGTTGGGGAAAGCGATCGGGCCTACTTACTCTACGATCCTCTCTCAAGTGCTCACTTTAGTGCTCGGACCACAGTTGACTGTGACTGTGAGGTCAGGGAATTGCATCCATAATTCCACTGTATTTTCCCAAGCATTTAGCACAGTGCTCTGAACAGGGTAGACTGGAAGCTCTTTTAGGGCAGGGATCGCTTCTACTCTGTAGAAAGCAGGGATTGTCTCTCTTTGGTGCTGAATTGTACCTTCCAGGTGCTTAGTACAGTGCTCTGCACACAGCAAACAGAATCTCCTCAGCTTTGCCTTTAAAGCAATCAACTCTTCTATCATTCTCCCCAACGTGCTTAGCACAGAGCTCCACACACAGTAAGCGCTCAATAATAATAATAATGATAATGGTATTTGTTAAGCACTTACTAGGTGTCAAGCACTGTTCTAAGCGCTGGGGGGGATACAATGTAATCAAGTTGTCCCACGTGGGGCTCACAGTCTTAACCTGTGTATATGTATATATGTTTGTACATATTTATTACTCTATTTATTTATTTATTTTACTTGTACATATCTATTCTATCTATTATATTATGTTAGTATGTTTGGTTTTGTTCTCTGTCTCCCCCTTTTAGACTGTGAGCCCACTGTTGGGTAGGGACTGTCTCTATATGTTGCCAATTTGTACTTCCCAAGCGCTTAGTACAGTGCTCTGCACATAGTAAGCGCTCAATAAATACAATTGATTGATTGACTGATTAACCCACATTTTACAGAAGCAGCGTGGCTCAGTGGAAAGGGCCCGGGCTTTGGAGTCAGAGGTCATGGGTTCAAATCCTGGCTCTGCCACTTGTCAGCTGTGCGACTTTGGGCAAGGCACTTCACTTCTCTGGGCCTCAGTTCCCTCATCTGGAAAACGGGGATGAAGACTGTGAGCTCCACGTGGGACCACCTGATCACCCTGTAACCTCCCCAGCGCTTAGAAAAGTGCTTGGCACCTAGTAAGCGCTTAATAAATGCCATCATTATTATTACAGATAAAAAATAAATACGACTGACAGAATGAACAGCAAGCGCTCCATAAATACCATCGGTCGGCGGACTGATCGAAGGCTCTCGATTCATTCATTCAATCGTATTTATTGAGCAGTTACTGTGTGCAGAGCACTGTACTAAGCGCTTTGGAAGTACAAGGTGGCAACATATAGAGATTGTCCCTACCCAACAACAGGCTCACAGTCTAGAAGGGGGAGACAGACGACAAAACAGAACATGTAGACAGGTGTCAAAATCGTCGGAAGAAATAGAATTACAGCTCGATGCACAGCATTAACAAAATGAATAGTACAAGTAAATGTACAAGTAAAATAAATAGAGTAATAGATCTGTACAAATATATATACAGGTGCTGTGGGGAGGGGAAGGAGGTAGGGCGGGGGGGATTGACTGATTGTACATATCTACATATGTACATATCTTGTACGTATCTTGTACATATCTATTCTATTTATTTTATTTGGTTAGTATGTTTGGTTTTGTTCTCTGTCTCCCCCTTTTAGACTGTGAGCCCACTGTTGGGTAGGGACTGTCTCTATATGATCATCATCATCATCAATCGTATTTATTGAGCGCTTACTGTGTGCAGAGCACTGTACTAAGCACTTGGGAAGTACAAATTGGCAACATATAGAGACAGTCCCTACCCAACAGTGGGCTCACAGTCTAAAAGGGGGAGACAGAGAACAAAACCAAACATACTAACAAAATAAAATAAATAGGATAGATATGTACAAGTAAAATAAATAAATAAATAGAGTAATAAATATGTACAACCATATATACATATACACAGGTGCTGTGGGGAAGGGAAGGAGGTAAGATGGGGGGGATGGAGAGGGGGACAAGGGGGAGAGGAAGGAAGGGGCTCAGTCTGGGAAGGCCTCCTATTTATATGATGCCAATTTGTACTTCCCAAGCGCTTAGTACAGTGCTCTGCACACAGTAAGCGCTCAATAAATACGATTGATGATGATGATGATGATGATTGATTGATTGATTGGGGGCCAACTGACGTTCCCAGTGCTTAGCGCAGCGCTCCGAACAGAGCGCTCTCTAAACTAAGCCGCGCTGATCCTCGATCAATACGGCGGCCCAACCGATCGATCAGCATATCATCTCTCTATCTGCGGCCGGGCGTCCAGAACCCCTTTAGAATTTCAATAAATTCCCAGGGTCATAAAAAAAAAAAACCCAACCCAACCCACCCGCTCTGTCTTTAAATCGTTTAATTTTCTGTAATCTTTTGGTATTTCATTTGGGAGTTATGGAGTGTGAAATAGGCCCCATGACGAGCAAACAATTAATCGGCGCACCTGTTGTTTCTGCGGATTGAGGAGGAAAAGATTCATTCATTCACTCATTCAGTCGTATTTACTGAGCGCTTGCTGTGTGCCGGGCCCTGTGATAAGCGCTTGGAAAGGACAATTTGGCAAGAGATAGAGGCCCAACGATGGAATAATTATGCTTTCGTTGGTCCGACCTGGTCAGATCTCTGTCTGCCAAGCAAGAGAGTTACGTTGTACTCTCCCAAGGGCTTATCATAAGTGCTCAGAGAAGCAGCGTGGCTCAGTGGAAAGGGCCCGGGCTTTGGAGTCAGAGGTCATGGGTTCAAATCCTTGCTCTGCCACTTGTCAGCTGTGTGACTTTGGGCAAGTCACTTTGCTCCTCTGGGCCTCAGTGTCCTCATCTGGAAAATGGGGATGAAGACTGTGAGCCCCCCGTGGGACAACCTGATCACCTTGTAACCTCCCCAGTGCTTAGAATAGAGCTTTGCACATAGTAAGCACTTAATAAATGCCATTATTATTATTATAATTAATAAATATGACCAACTGACAGTCTATAAGCTCCTTGAGGGCAGGGATCACGTCTAGACAGCGATCACACTGTGGGCAGGGATTGTCTCTCGCTGAATTGTACTTTCCAAATGCTTAGTACAGTGCTCTGCGCACAGTAAGTGCTCAATAAATACGACTGAATGAATGAATTGAGTGAATGAATATTAACTCTATGGTCCTCTCCCAAGCACTCATTACAGTGCTCTGCACACAGTAGATAGTCAGCGTTTTGAGGGCAACGACTGTGCTGATTAACTCTACTGGGCTTTCATCATCATCAATCGTATTTATTGAGCGCTTACTATGTGCAGAGCAATTTCCCAAGCGCTCAGTACAGTGCTCTGCACACAGAAGCACCCTGGCCTAGTGATAAGAGCCCGTGCTTGGGAGTCAGAATACGCGGGTTCCGATCCTGTCTCCGCCACTCATCTGCCGTGTGACCTTGGGCAAGTCGCTTCACTTCTCTGTGCTTCAGTGACCTTATCTGAAAAATGGGGATTGATTCAATCATATTTATTGAGCGCTTCCTGTGTGCAGAGCACTGTACTAAGCGGTTATGAAGACTGTGAGCCCCACAAGGGACAACCTGATGACTGTGTATCTCCCGCAGCGCATAGAACAGTGCTTGCTGCTTAGTAAGCACTTACAAATATCATTATTATCATTGTTATTAATAATAATGATGGCATTCATTAAGCTCTTACTATGTGCAAAGCACTATTCTAAGCGCTGGGGAGGTTGCAAGGTGATCAGCAGAAGGTGAGAAGCAGCGTGGCTCAGTGGAAAGAGCACGGGCTTTGGAGTCGGAGGTCATGGGTTCAAATCCCGGCTCCTCAAACGGTCAGCTGTGTGACTTTGGGCAAGTCACTTAACTTTTCTGTGCCTCAGTGACCTCATCTGTAAAATCAGGATTAAAACTGTGAGCCCCCCGTGGGACAACCTGATCACCTTGTAACCTCCGCAGTGCTTAGAACAGTGCTTTGCACGTAGTAAGCACTTAACAAATACCATCATCATTATTATTATTATCAGGCTTTCCCACGGGGGGCTCACAATCTTAATCCCCATTTTACAGATGAGGCAACTGAGGCCCAGAGAAGTTAAGTGACTTACCCAAAGTCACACAGCTGGTGGAGTCGAGATTCAAAACCATGGCTCAGTGGAAAGAGCACGGGCTTTGGAGTCAGAGGTCAGGGATTCAAATCCCGGCTCCGCCAACTGTCAGCTGTGTGACTTTGGGCAAGTTACTTAACTTCTCTGTGCCTCAGTTACCTCATCTGTAAAATGGGGATTAAGACTGTGAACCCCCTGTGGGATAACCTGATTACCTTGCATTCCCCCAGCGCTTAGAACAGTGCTTTGCACATAGTAAGCACTTAATAAATACCATTATTATCATTATTATTATTATGACTGCTGACTCCAAAGCCCTTGCTCTTATAATTAGTGATGGCATAGTCATTCATTCATTTATTCATTTCATATTCATTGAATGCTTACTGTGTGCAGAGCACTGTACTAAGCACTTGGGAGAGGAAAACAGAACAATAGACGGACCCATTCCCTGCCCACAACGAGTTCACAATCTAGAGGTGGAGACAGACATTGATATACTTAAATAAATGAATAAATGACAGATATAAACATAAGCGCCCTGGGGTTAGGAGGAGGGAATGAAGGAAGGGAGCGAGTCAGAGTGACGCAGAAGGGAGTGGGAGAAGAGGAAAGGCGGGGGCTTTATCAGGGAAGGCCTCCTGGAGGAGATGGGCCTTCAAAAAGGCTTTGAAAGTTGGGAGAGTCATCGTCTCTCTTAACAAATACCATGAAAGAAGGAAAAAGAACAAAAAAGAAGCTCTGGGTTCTAATCTCGGCTGCGCTGCTTGCCTGCCTTGCGACCTTGCACAAGTCTCTTCACTTTTCCGTGCGTCAGTTTCCTCTTCTGAAAAATGGGGTTTAAATGCCTGTTTGGTCTCCCTCTTCCATTGGGCTCCCCTCATTCATTCATTCATTCATTCATTCATTCATTCATTCATTCATTCATTCCCCCTCCCCCTCGTCCCCCTCTCCATCCCCCCATCTTACCTCCTTCCCTTCCCCACAGCACCTGTATATATGGATATATGTTTGTACAGATTTATTACTCTATTTATTTCTTTATTTTACTTGTACATGTCTATTCTATTTATTTGATTTTGTTAGTATGTTTGGTTTTGTTCTCTGTCTCCCCCTTTTAGACTGTGAGCCCACTGTTGGGTAGGGACCGTCTCTATATGTTGCCAACTTGGACTTCCCAAGCGCTTAGTACAGTGCTCTGCACACAGTAAGCACTCAATAAATACGATTGATTGATTGATTCATTCATTCAGTCATTCAATCGTATTTATTGAGCGCTTACTGTGTGCAGAGCACTGGACTAAGTGCTTGGGGAGTAAAAGTTGGCAACATATAGAGACGGTCCCTACGCAACAACGGGCTCACAGTCTAGAATGTGTCCAAATCGATTATCCCGAATCTGCCCCAGCGCTGAGCACAGTATTTGGCAGAGAGTAAATCTGGCGGGCACATTTGAGGGGTGTGAAGGATTAATAATGGTAGTAATAATAATAATAAGAATGAAAATAATAATAATAATTGGCATTTGTTAAGCACTTACTATGTGCAAAGCACTGTTCTAAGCGCTGGGGAGGATACAGGGTGATCAGGTTGTCCCACGTGGGGCTCACAGTCTTAATCCCCATTTTACAGATGATGTAACTGAGGCCCAGAGAAGTTAAGTGACTTGCCCAAGATCACACGGCAGATGATGATGGTATCACGTGAGGCTCACCTTCTTAATCCCCATTTTACAGATGAGGTAACTGAGGCCCAGGAGAATAATAATAACAATAATAACAATGATGGTATTTGTTGAGTGCTTACTATGTGCAAAGCACTGTTCTAGGCACTGGGGAGGTTACAAGGTCATCAGGTTGTCCCACGGGGGCTCCCAGTCTTCATCCCCATTTTCCAGATGAGGGAACTGAGGCCCAGAGAAGTGAAGTGACTTGCCCAAAGTCACACAGCTGACAGTTGGCGGAGCCAGGATTTGAACCCATGAACTGTGACTCCAAAGACCAGGCTCTCGCCACTGAGCCATGCTGCTTCTCAGATGAGGTAACTGAAGCCCAGAGAATAATAATAATAATAATAATAATAATAATAATAATAATGGTATTTGTTGAGTGTTTACTATGTACGAAGCACTGTTCTAAGCGCTGGGGGGATGCAAGGTGATCAGGTTATCCCATGTGGGGCTCACAGTCTTCATCCCCATTTTCCAGATGAGGCCCAGAGAAGTGAAGTGACTTGTCCAAGGTCACACAGCTGACAAGTAGTAAGCGCTCAATAAATACGATTGAAGTAGTGGAGTTGGGATTAGAACCCACGACCTCTGACTCCCAAGCCTGGGCTCTATCTACTAAGCCCCACTGACCAAGTGCTTAGAATAGTGCTTTGCATACCGTATGTCTAATAAATATGATATATTAATTTTCTTATATATATTAATGCCTTTCTCCCCCTCTAGACTGTGAGCTCTTTGCGGGCAGGAAATGTATCTATTTATGGTTCTATTGTCCTCTCCCAAGTGCTTAGTATAGTTCTTTGCACACAGTAAGCGCTCAATAAGTATGATTTATTTATTTTTTCCTTTATATTAATGTTTTCTCCCCCTCTAGGCTGTGAGCTCGTTGTGGGCAGGGGATGTGTATGTTTACTGTTATATTGTCATTCATTCATTCAATCGTATTAACTGAGCGCTTACTGTGTGCAGAGCACTGTACCAAGCGCTTGGGAAACAGTGTGGCTCAGTGGGAAGAGCCCGGGCTTTGGAGTCAGAGGTCACGGGTTCAAATCCTGGCTCCGCCAATTGTCAGCTGTGTGACTTTGGGCAAGTCACTTAACTTCTCTGTGCCTCAGTTACCTCATCTGTAAAATGGGGATGAAGACTGTGAGCCCCACGTGGGACAACCTGATCACCTTGTATCTCCCAGTGCTTAGAACAGTGCTTTCCACGTAGTAAGCGCTTAACAAATACCATCATTATTATTATTATTATTGGGAAGCAAAAGTTGGCAGCATACAGAGACGGTCCCTACCCAACAGCAGGCTCACAGTCTAGAAGGGGGAGACAGACAACAAAACAAAACATATTAACAAAATAAAATAAATAGAATAAATATGTACAAATAAAATAGCAGGAAATGTATTTATTCATAATAATAATAATGGCATTTATTAAGCGCTTACTATGTGTAAAACACTGTTCTAAGCGCTGGGGAGGTACAAGGTGATCAGGTTGTCCCACGTAGGGCTCACAGGATTCATCCCCATTTTCCAGATGAGGGAACTGAGGCCCAGAGAAGTGAAGTGACTTGCCCAAAGTCACCCAGCTGACAAGTGGCGGAGCCGGGATTTGAACCCACGACCTCGGACTCCAAAGCCCGGGCTCTTTCCACTGAGCCACGCTGCTTCTCTAAAAAATGGGGATTAAGACTGCGAGCCCCCCGTGGGACAACCTCATCACCTTGTAACCTCCCCGGCGCTCAGAACAGTGCTTTGCACTTAGTAAGCGCTTAATAAGTGCCATCATTAATAATAATGATGGCATTTATTAAGCGCTTACTATGTGCAAAGCACTGTTCTTTTATTATTATTATTATTATTAAGTGACTTGCCCAAGGTCACACAGCTGGCAATGGTCGGAGACGGGATTTGAACCCGTGGCCTTTGACTCCAGAGCCCCGTGCTCTTCCCACTGAGCCACGGTTTATGGTTCTATAATCTTTGCACAGTCTAGAGGGGGAGAAATTTATAATTTATGGTTCTATTGTCCTCTCCCAAGTGCCTAGTATGGTGCTCTGCAATAATAATAATAAGAATAATAGTAATGGCATTTGTTAAGTGCTTACTGTGAGCCAAGCACTGTTCTAAGAGCTGGGGTAGACACAAGGTGATTAGGTTGTCCCCCGTGGGGCTCACAGTCTTCACCCCCATTTTACAGATGACATCATTGAGGCCCAGAGAAGTCAAGTGACTTGCCCAAAGTCACCCAGCTGATCAGTGGTGGAGCCGGGATTAGAACCCACAGCCTCTGACTCCCAACCCCGGGCTCTTCCCACTGAGTCACACTGCTTCTCTTAATCACTCAATAAATATGAATGAATGAATGACTCTATAATTCCATTTATTTATATCAGTGCCTGTTTACTTGTTTTGATGTGTACATATATCTATAATTCCATTTATTTCTATTGGTGCCTGTTTACTTGTTTTGATGTGTCTTTATTTATAATTCCATTTATTTCTATTGATGCCTGTTTACTTGTTTTGATGTGTTTATATCTATCATTCTGTTTATTTCTATTGATGCCTTTTTATTTTTATTATTTTATCAGGGAAGCAGCTTGGCTCAGTGGAAAGAGCGCGGGCTTTGGAGTTAGAGGTCATGGGTTCAAATCCTGGCTCTGCCAACTGTCAGCTGTGTGACTTTGGGCAAGTCACTTCACTTCCCTGTGCCTCAATTGCCTCATCTGTATAATGGGGATTAAAACTGTGAGCCCCCCCATGGGACAACCTGATCACCTTGCAATCTCCCCAGCGCTTAGAACAGTGCTTTGCACATAGTAAGTGCTTAACAAATACTATTATTATTATTATTATTATTATTATTATTAGTTTTGATGTCACCCCCTTTCTAGACCGTGAACCCGTTGGTGGGTAGGGACCGTCTCTATCTGTCGCTGAATTGTACTTTCCAAGCGCTTAGTCCAGTGCTCTGCACACAGCAAGCACTCGATAAATATGATTGAATGAACTGAATGAGCGAATGAGAGAATGAATAATAATAATGGTATTTGTTAAGCACTTACTATGTGCCAAGCACCATGCTAATCAATCAATCAATCGTATTTATTGAGCGCTTACTGTGTGCAGAGCACTGGACTAAGCGCTTGGGAAGCAGCGTGGCTCAGTGGAAAGAGCCCGGGCTTTGGAGTCAAGAGGTCGTGGGTTCAAATCCCGGCTCTGCCACTTGTCAGCTGTGTGACTTTGGGGAAGTCACTTACCTTCTCTGGGCCTCAGTTCCCTCATCTGTAAAATGGGGATGAAGACTGTGAGCCCCACGTGGGACAACCTGATTACCTTGTATCTACCCCAGCGCTTAGAACAGTGCTTTGCACATAGTAAGCGCTTAACAAATACCAACATTATTATTATTATTATTATTATTGAGAAGTACAAGTTGGCAACAACTTGCTAAGCTAAGTACTGGAATAATAATAAAAATAATAATAATAATAATGGCATTTACTAAGCGCTTACTATGTGCTGGGGAGGTTACAAGGTGATCAGGTTGTCCCACGGGGGGCTCACAGTCAATCCCCATTTTACAGATGAGGGAACTGAGGCACGGAGAAGTGAAGCGACTTGCCCAAAGTCACACAGCTGAAAAGTGGCAGAGCTGGGATTCGAACCCATGACCTCTGACTCCAAAGCCCGGGCTCTTTCCACTGAGCCACACTGCTTCCCTAATAATAATAATAATGATAATGATAATAATGATAACAATAATAATCCCTAATATCCCTAATAATGATAATGATGACATTTGTTTAGCACTTACTATGTGCCAAGCACTGTACTTAGCGCTGGCGGGGTGGGGGATACAAGGTGATCAGGTTGTCCCTCGTGGGGCTCACAGTCTTCATCCCCATTTTCCAGATGAGGGAACTGAGGCACAGAGAAGTGAAGTGTCTTGACCAAGGTCATCAAACAGACAAGTCTTCAAACAGACAGTCTTCATCTCCATTTGGCAGATGCAGTCACTGAGGCCCAGAGAATAATAATAATAACAATGGCATTTGTTAAGCGCTTACTATGTGCAGAGCACTGTTCTAAGCGCTGGAAGTGAAATGACTCGCCCAAAGTCACACAGCTGACAAGTGGCGGAGCCGGGATTAGAACCCATGACCTCTGGCTCCCAAGCCCGGGCTCTTTCCACTGAGCCACGCTGCTTCTCCAATAAACGGAGAAAGTCCGTATTTATTGAATCCCCGCCATAACCTGGGGTCGAAGTCTTCAGTGATTATCAATTGTATTTATTGAGCGCTTACTGTGTGCAGAGCACTGTACTAAGCGCGTGATAAATTTAGGCCCCCAAATTAACTGATAATTCTCAGAGACCCCAAAAATCAGCAAGGCAGGGGTGGCGGGGGGCAGCCTCCTTCTTCCTTCACATCCATGGTTTTCCCCCCAGTGAATCAGGATCTTATATTATTTTAAAACACTGCTTTGCAAGTAGTAAGTGCTTAAAGCAGCGTGGCTCAGTGGAAAGAGCCCGGGCTTTGGATTCAGAGGTCATGGGTTCGAATCCCGGCTCTGCCACATGTCTGCTGTGTGACGTTGGGCAAGTCACTTCACTTCTCGAAGCCTCAGTTCCCTCATCTGTAAAATGGTGAGGATGACTGTGAGCCCCACGTGGGACAACCTGATCACCTTGTATCCTCCCCAGTACTTAGAACAGTGCTTTGCACATAGTAAGTGCTTAATAAATGCATAACAGCGCTTTGCACATAGTAGGTGCTTAATAAATGCAATTATTATTATTATTAATTAATAACATTATTATTATTTATTATTATTATTATTATTATTTTCCGATCGCCCAGAGCGATCGATCCAAGGGAGGAAGAGAGCTGAACTCTTTGTGATTTCCTGGAGGTTCTGAGGAATAAGACATCTTAATTAGGAGAAGCAGCATGGCTCAGTGGAAAGAGCCCGGGCTTTGGAGTCAGGGGTCATGGGTTCAAATCCCGGCTCTGCCAATTGTCAGCTGTGTGACTTTGGGCAAGTCACTTAACTTCTCTGGGCCTCAGTTCCCTCATCTGTAAAACGGGGATTAAGACTGTGAGCCCCCCGTGGGACAACCTAATCACCTTGTAACCTCCCCAGCGCTTAGAACAGTGCTTTGCACATAGTAAGTGCTTAATAAATGCAATTATTATCATTATTATTATTAATAATAAATAACATTATTATTTTTGTTATTTTCAGATCGCCCAGAGCGATCGATCCAAGGGAGGAAGAGAGCTGAACTCTTTGTGATTTTCTGGAGGTTCTGAGGAATAAGACATCTTAATGAGGAGAAGCAGTGTGGCTCACTGGAAAGAGCCCGGGCTTTGGAGTCAGGGGTCATGGGTTCAAATCCCGGCTCTGCCAATTGTCAGCTGCGTGACTTTGGGCAAGTCACTTAACTTCTCTGGGCCTCAGTTGCCTCATCTGTAAAAAGGGGATGAAGACTGTGAGCCCCCCGGGGGACAACTGGATCACTTTGTAACCTCCCCAGTGCTTAGAACAGTGCTTTGCACATAGTAAGTGCTTAATAAATGCCATTATTATTATTATTATTATTAATTCAGAAGGCTGTACATGTAGAATTCCTTTCTTAACCCCGCTCCTTGATCGCACGGAGATGGGCACATGGTAAGAGCTCAGACCAGCGCTCAGCACACAGTAAGCGCTCAATAAATGTGATTGAATGAATGATTCCGTTGATTAATAGGTTGAACGATCGTTCTGCCGATTTCAGGCCAATCTGATATTTGAGTCCAACTGATTAATCAATCAATCACTTCGTAGGGAGGGAAGATGTTTACCAACTCTGCTTTTGCGTTTATTTTTAAGCGCTGGTACTGTATTCATTAATTAATTCATTCAATTGTATTTATTGAGCGCTTACTGTGTGCAGAGCACTGTACTAAGCGCTTGGGAAGTACTGTACTAAGGGCTGGGGTAGATACTTTATATTTTAAGCTCTTACTATGCATCAGACGCTGTACTTGAGAAGCAGCGTGGCTCAATGGAAAGAGCATGGGCTTGGGAGTCAGAGGTCATGGGTTCAAATCCCGGCTCCGCCAATAGTCAGTTGTGTGACCTTGGGTAAGTCACTTCACTTCTCTGGGCCTCAGTTCCCTCATCTGTAAAATGGGGATGAATACTATGAGCCCCCCGTGGGGCAACCTGATTACCTTGTATCCTCCCCAGCACTTAGGACAGTGCTTTGCACATAGTAAGTGCTTAACAAATGCCATCATTATTATTATCATTATTATTATTATTATCATTATTACTTAGGACTGGGATAAGTCCTTTATATTTTAAGCGCTTACTCTGTGTCAGGCACTGTACTAAGCGTTGGGGTAGATATGAGTTAATCAGGTTGGACAGAGTCCCTGTCCCACATGGGGCTCACAATCTTAATCCCCTTTGACAGATGAGGGAACTGAGGCCCAAAGAATAATAATAATAATGATGTTTGTTAAGTGCTTACTATGTACCAGGCACTGTACTAAGTGCTGGGGTGGATACAAGCAAATCGGGTTGGACACAATCCCTGTCTCATGTGGAGAAGAAGTGTTGCTCAGTGGAAAGAGCCCGGGCTTCGGAGTCAGAGGTCGTGGGTTCAAATCCCAGCCCCGCCACTTGTCAGCTGTGTGACTTCGGGCAAGTCACTTCACTTCTCTGTGCCTCAGTTCCCTCATCTGTAAAATGGGGATGAAGACTGTGAGCCCCCTGTGGGACAAACTGATCACCTTGTAACCTCTCCAGTGCTTAGAACAGTGCTTTGCATATAGTAAGTGCTTAACAAATGCCATCATCATTATTATTATTATTTGGAGTCAGAGCTCACGGGTTCAAATCCCAGCTCCATCCCTTGTCAGCTGTGTGACTTTGGGGAAGTCACTTAACTTCTCTGGGCCTCAGTTACCTCATCTGTAAAAGGGGGATGAAGACTGTGAGCCCCCCATGGGACAACCTGATTACCTTGTAACCTCCCCAGTGCTTAGACCAGTGCTTTGCACAAAGTACGTGCTTAATAAATGCCATTATCATTATTATTATTATGTGGGGCTCCCAGTCTCCATCCTAAGTGCTTAGTACAGTGCTCTGCACACAGTAAGCGCTCAATAAATACTATTGATGATGATCCCCAGTTTACAGATGAGGAACTGAAGCACAGAGAGTAATAAAGGTATTTGTTAAGCGCTTACTATGTGCCAAGCACTGCTCTAAGCGCCGGGGTAGATACAAGGTCATCAGGGGGTCTCATGTGGGGCTTACAGGCTTCACCCCCATTTTCCAGATGAGGGAACTGAGGCCCAGAGAAGTGAAGTGACTTGCCCAAAGTCACACAGCAGACAAGTGGCGGAGGTGGGATTAGAACCCACGACCTCCGACTCGCAAGCCCGGGCTCTTGCCACTGAGCCACGCTGCCTTCTCAGCCGCACAGGCGCTCAGATGTGAACGACACCCTCAGTGTTGCCTTCTTCCAAGACAAAGGATCGCTTTCTATACAAGAAAGAAGGGCAGCCCAGTGGCTAGATCCCGGGTGAGAGTCAGAGGGTCCTGGGTTCTAATTCTGGCTCTAGTGCTTGTCAGCTGTGTGACCTTGGGCAAGTCACTTCACTTCTCTGGACCCCATTTCTCTCACCTGCAAAATGGGGATTAAGGCCATGAGCCCCATGTGGGACAGGGACCCAGTGAGTTTGTATCTACCCGAGTACGGGCCCACGCACATAGGATGTGTCTATCAAATACCACAATTATTATTATTATCATTATTATTCAACCCCATTTTATAGAAGAGGCAACTGAGGCCCACGGAACTGAAATGACTTTCCCAAGATCGCACAGCGGATGAATAGTCTAGCTGGGATGAGCACTCTCGACACCCAGAAAGCGCTTAACAAAAAGGAAAATTATTTTCACCTACCTTCATAAATTTAACAAAAAGGAAAATTATTTTCACATACCTTTATATCTCAGACACCTCTCCCCCGTGTGAATGGCCTTCTAGACTGTGAGCCCGTTGTTGGGTAGGGCCCATCTCTATATGTTGATGATTTGTACTTCCCGAGCGCTTAGTCCAGTGCTCTGCACACAGTAAGTGCTCAACAAACGTGATTGAATGAAGGAATGAATGAACAGCTTCATCCATGGAATCATTCCCGTTTCAAAGGGATCCCACCCCAGGAATCCCTCCTCAAATCCTCCAGACGATGACTCCCCCCGCCTTCAAATCCTTATTGATCTCCTCCAAGAAGCCTTCCCTGACTGCGCCCTTCTTTCCTCTTCTCCCAATCCCTTCTGCGTCACCCCGATTTATTCCCTTTCTTCATCCCCCCCATCCCAGCTGGGAAATTTCCCACTTATGTCCACATCTGTCATTTTAATTAGTAATTTCGATTGACGTCTGTCTCCCCCTCTAGACTGTCAGCTCTTCGTGGGCAGAGAACGTGTCTGTTTGTTGTTCTTCCATCCCATCCCATTCCTCTGCTCGATAAACACTACTGAATGCCCAAGCGCTTAGTACAGTGCTCTGCTCAATAAATATGACCGAATGAACGAAAAAGTTTTCCCTCTCACCTCCCTAGCTTCCCGTCAAGATTCCGCGGTGCCTTCGAAGAGGTTACGCTGCTTTCAGAGAAGCAGCGGGGCTCAGTGGAAAGAGCCTGGGCTTGGGAGCCAGAGGTCATGGGTTCTAATCCCGGCTCTGCCACTTGTCAGCTGGGTGACTTTGGGCGAGTCGCTTCGCTTCTCTGGGCCTCAGTGACCTCTTCTGGAAAATGGGGATGAAGACTGTGAGCCCCACGGGGGGCAACCTGATCACCTTGTATTCCCCTCCAGCGCACAGAACAGGGCTTTACACAAAGTAAGCACTTAACAAATGCTATTATTATTATTATTATTATTATTATTATTATTCAATACAGTTACAGGGGCAAGGTATACATCCCCGGGACAGTACCTGCAGGAGGAGATCACAGGCCGGCCTGATTCTCTGTTGCAGAAGCACGCTCAACGCCCGATTCTGTTCTTCCAGATCCAACACCCTGGCTTTCAGCTTGACACATTTTTTCCTCAGATCCTGCGGCCGACAAACACAGCGGAAAGGAGCCGTGAGGAAAGGCCGCCGAGCCTAGAAGATGCTTAACGGCATGGCCGATTAGATTTCGGGCCTATTAAGCAAAACATTCGTCATGTTCAAAGCCCCCAGAAATCAATCCGATCAAAGCATTCTCGGGCCCGCTATCAGGTCTGATCGGATTAGCCTGAACAAAGGAGCCTCGGTTAAAAAATATCCTTGAGCTCAGAAACGCATTAATACGGGATTGGATTCTTCGGAATTACAAATTCCAAGAACATCGTGTGGATTTGCTTCGCCTCCCCTTTCTCCCACTCCTTCGCTCTGTCCACAAAAGCAATCGTAGAGTACGGTTCACGTGAATAATGGCAATTTTTTAAGATGGCTCACGTGAATGATAACTTTTTTTTGTTATTCAGTAGAGGGGGAATCTCGTGAGCTGTATAAACTCTTTTGGAATTTCTGGGTTTCATTTTGGGAAACTCATTTTGAGAAAACAAGGTATATATGTATATATATATATACATATATACATATATATATGTATATTGGCAATATATACATTGCCAATGAATATTGGGATCATTTGAACCCATGATCTCAGAGAAGCAGCATGGCTCAGTGGAAAGAGCCCGGGCTTTGGAGTCGGAGGTCAGGGGTTCAAATCCCGGCTCTGCCAAATGTCAGCTGTGTGACTTTGGGCAAGTCACTTAACTTCTCTGTGCCTCAGTTCCCTCATCTGTAAAATGGGGATGAAGACTGTGAGCCCCCCGTGGGACAACCTGATCACCTTGTAACCTCCCCAGCGCTTAGAACAGTGCTTTGCACGTAGTAAGCGCTTAATAAATGCCATCATCATCATTGCCAACCTGTACTTCCCAAGCGCTTAGTCTAGTACTCTGCACACAGTAAGCGCTCAATAAATACGATTGAATGAATGAATGAATGAGGTAATTTAGCCACTAACTTTGGTGACGCAGATGGTGGGAACGGTGTAATTCCAACACGGTGCTGTCGTCTGGGACGCCCTCGCTCCTCATATTAATTCATTCACTAATTCAATTATATTTATTGAGCGCTTACTGTGTTCAGAGCACTGGACTAAGCGCTTGGGAAGTACAATTTGGCAACATATAGAGACGGTCCCGACCCAACAATGGGCTTACAGTCTAGAAGGGGGAGACAGACAACAAAATAATAATAATAATAATGATAATGGCAATTTATTAAGCGCTTACTATGTGCAAAGCACTGTTCTAAGCGCTGAGCACTGTTAAGACTGTCTCTATATGTTGCCAATTTGTACTTCCCAAGCGCTTAGTACAGTGCTCTGCACATAGTAAGCACTCAATAAATACGATTGATGATGATGATGATGATGAGATCTGACAGACAATGACTCTCCCCCCCTTTCAAAGCCTTATCGAGGTCTCACGTCCTCCCAGAGGCCTTCCCTGATTAAGTCCCCCTTTCCTCTTCTCCCACGCCTTTCGGCGTCACCCTGACTCTCTCCCTTTATTCCTCCCCTTTCCCAGCCCCGCACTGCTTATTTCCACATCTATTTTATTTATTTCTCTTAATGTCTGTCTCCCCCTCTAGACTGTCAGCTCCTTGTGGGCAGGGAACGTGTCTGTTTGTTGTTGTATTGCCCTCTCCCAGCTGGCTAGTACAGTATTGTGCATACGGTACATCTGTATATATGTATATATGTTTGTACATATTTATTACTCTATTTATTTATTTATACTGTATATATGTATATATGTTTGTACATATTTATTACTCTATTTATTTATATATTTTATTTGTACATATCTATTCTATTTATTTTATTTTGTTAGTATGTTTGGTTTTGTTCTCTGTCTCCCCCTTTTAGACTGTGAGCCCACTGTTGGGTAGGGACTGTCTCTATATGTTGCCAATTTGTACTTCCCAAGCGCTTAGTACAGTGCTCTGCACATAGTAAGCGCTCAATAAATACGATTGATGATGATGATGATGATGGTAAGTGCTCAATAAGTATTTTATTTTGTTGATATGTGTTGTTTTGTTGTCTGTCTCCCACTTCTAGACTGTGAGCCCGCTATTGGGTAGGGACCTTCTCTATATGTTACCAACTTGCACTTCCCAAACGCTTAGTACACACAGTAAGCGCTCAATAAATATGATTGCATGCATTCACCGACTTTTGAAAGACACTATTTTATGGTTTTTGTTAAACGCTTACTATGTGTAAAACCCTTTTCTAAGCGCTGGGGTAGATATAAGTTAATCAGGCTGGGCACAGTCCCTGTCCTCCACGGGACTCACAGGCTAACTAATAATAATGGCATTTATTAAGCACTTACTATGTGCAAAGCACTGTTCTAAGCGCTGGGGAGGTTACAAGGTGATCAGGTTGTCCCACGTGGGGCTCACAGTCTTAATCCCCATTTTACAGATGAGGGAACTGAGGCACAGAGAGGTTAAGTGACTTGCCCAAAGTCACACAGCTGACAATTGGTGGAGCTGGGATTTGAACCCATGACCTCTGACTCCAAAGCCCGGCCTCTTTCCACTGAGCCCCTCTGCTTCTCCAATAGGAGGGAGAACCGACACTGATTCCCCATCTTACAGCTGAGGAAACCGAGGCCTAGAGAAGTGAAGTGACTCACCCAAGGTCACACAGCAGACAAGTGGAAGAGTGGGACTAGAAGAGAAGCAGGGTTGGCTAGTGGACAGAGCTCGGGTCTGGGCATCAGAAGGACCTGGGTTCTAATCCCGGCTCTGCCACTCATCTGCTGGGTGACCTTGGGCAAGTCACGTCACTTCTCTGGGCCTCAGTTCCCTCATCTGTAAAATGGGAAAGAAGCCTGTGAGCCCCAAATGGGACAGGGACTGTGTCCAACCTGATTATCTTGTATCTATTCCAGTGCTTAGAACAGTGCCTGGCACACAGTAAGTATTTAACAAATGCCATAAATATTATTATTATCCATTCATTCAATTCAGTGCTTAGAACAGTGTTTGCACATAGCGCTTAATAAACACCATCATTATTATTATATTCAATCATATCTATTGAGCGCTTACTATTGAGTAAGCTGGGGGAGATACAAGGTGATCAGCTTGTCCCACGTGGGGATCACAGTCTTCATCCCCATTTTACAGATGAGGTAACTGAGGCACGGAGAAGTTAAGTGACTTGCCCAGAGTCACACAGCTGACAAGTGGCGGAGCTGGGATTAGAACCCACGACCTCTGACTCCCAAACCCGTGTTCTTTCCACTAAGCCATGCTGCTTCTCTAATAATAATGATAATGATGGTTTTGTTAAGCGCTTACTATGTGCAAAGCACTGTTCTAAGCGCTGGGGGGATACAAGGTGATCAGGTTGTCCCACGTGGGGCTCACAGTTTTCATCCCCATTTTACAGATGAGATCACTGAGGCATGGAGAAGTGAAGTGACTTGCCCAGAGTTACACAGCTGACAAGTGGGGGAACCGGGATTAGAACCCATGACCTCTGACTCCCAAGCCCGTGTTCTTTCCACTAAGTCTTGCTGCTTTTTGCCAACTTGTACTTCCCAAGTGCTTAGTCCAGTGCTCTGCACACAGTAAGTGCTCAATAAATACGATTGATTGATGATTGATTGATTCTCTAACTCTATGGTATTCCCAAGCACTCAGTACAGTGCTCTGCACCTAGTAGACCATCAGCTCCTTGAGAGCAGGAATGGCGCCTACTAATTCTGATGTCCTCTCCCAAGCGTTCAGTACAGAGCTCTGCACACAGTAGACTGTCAATTCTTTAAGGCATTCATTCATTCATTCAATCGTTATTATTGAGCGCTTACTGTGTGCAGAGCACTGTACTAAGCGCTTGGGAAGGACAAGTCGGCAACATCTAGAGACGGTCCCTACCCGACAACGGGCTCACATACTAGAAGGGGGAGACAGAAAACATAACAAAACATGGAGACGGGTGTCAAAATCATGGATGGAGTCTACCAATTCTGTTGTCCTCTCCCACACACTTAGTTCAGAGCCCTGCACAAAGTCCAGACCTTAGAAAGGTGCTTTGTACATAGTAAGTGCTTAACAAACACTATTATTATTATTATTATTATTATTATTATTAATCAGCGTAGCTCAGTGGAAAGAGCCCGGGCTTTGGAGTCAGAGGTCACGGGTTCAAATCCCGGCTCCGCCAATTGTCAGCTGTGTGACTTTGGGCAAGTCACTTCACTTCTCTGGGCCTCAGTGACCTCATCTGGAAAATGGGGATGAAGACTCTGAGTCCCCCGTGGGACCACCTCATCCCCTTGTAACCTCCCCAGCACTCAGAACAGTGCTTGGCACACAGTAAATGCTTAATAAATGTCATTATTATAATAATTATTATTATTATTATCAAAAGCATTGAAGGACTGATTGCATTAGGCAGTAATCAAGTGATCAATTAAGCGCTTAGTACAGTGCTCTGCACACAGTAAGCGCTCAATAAATATGATTGAATGAATGAAAGCGACCGTATTTACTGAGCATTTACTGGGTGCCAAGTACTGTATTACTACTAATAATAATTATGATAATAATACTGATGGTATTTGTTAAGCGCTTACTTTGTGCCAGGCACTGTTCTAAGCGCTGGGGTGGCTACAAGCCAATTGGATTGGGCACCATCCCTGTCCCACGTGGGGCTCATGGTCTCCATCCCCACTTTACAGATGAGGTCACGGAGGCCCAGAGAATAATAATAATAAAAATAATAATAAAAAAAAATAATAATAATAATAGCATTTGTTAAGCACTCACTATGTGCAAAGCACTGTCCTAAGCGCTGGGGAGGATACAAGCAAGCCCTCTTCCTCCCTTCAAAGCCCTACTGAGAGCTCACCTCCTCCAAGAGGCCTTCCCACACTGAGCCCCCTTTTTCCTCTCCTCCTCCCCATCCCCTCCACCTTACCTCCTTCCCCTCCCCACAGCACTTGGATATATATTTGTGCAGATTTATTACTCTATTTACTTTACTTGTAGCTATTTACCATTCCATTTATTTTGTTAATGATGTGCACAGAGCTTTAATTCTATTTGTTCTGACGATTCTGACACCTGTCTACATCTTTTGTTTTGTTGTCCGTCTCCCCCTTCTAGACTGTGAGCCCGTTGTTTAGTAGGGACCGTCTCTCTATGTTGCCGACTTGGACTTCCCAAGCGCTTAGTACAGTGCTCTGCACACAGTAAGCGCTCAATAAATACGACTGAATGAATGAATACAAGGTGATCAGGTTGTCCCACGTGGGGCTCGCAGTCTTCACCCCCATTTTACAGATGAGGGAACTGAGAAACAGAGAAGTGAAGTGACTTGCCCACAGTCACACAGCTGACAAGAAGTGAAGTGAAGCGACTTGTCCGAAGTCACCCAGCAGACAATCAATCAATCGTATTTATTTAGCGCTTACTGTGTGCAGAGCACTGCACTAAGCGCTTGGGAAGTACAAGTTGGCGACATAGAGAGACAGTCATCATCATCATCATCATCAATTGTATTTATTGAGCGCTTACTGTGTGCAGAGCACTGTACTAAGCACTTGGGAAGTACAAGTTGACAACATATAGAGACAGTCCCTACCCCACAGTGGGCTCACAATCTAAAAGACAAGTGGTGGGGCCAGGATTAGAACCCATAACTTCTGACTCCCAGCCCTGGGCTCTGCCCACTATGCCAGGCTGCTTCTCTTCTTGCCCACTTGTCTACTGCGGGTCCTTGGGCAAGCCACTTCACTTCTCTGGGCCTCAGTTCCCTCATCTGTAAAATGGGGATGAAGACTGCGAGCTGCACGTGGGACAACCTGATCACCTTGTATCTCCCCCAGCGCTTAGAACAGTGCTTGACACATAGTAAGCGCTTAACAAATGCCATTATTTGCCATCCCCCCCATCTTACCTCCTTCCCTTCCCCACAGCACCTGTATATATGTATATATGTTTGTACATATTTTTTTTACTCTGTTTATTTATTTATTTATTTTATTTGTACATATCTATTCTATTTATTTTATTTTGTTAGTATGTTTGGTTTTGTTCTCTGTCTCCCCCTTTTAGACTGTGAGCCCACTGTTGGGTAGGGACTGTCTCTATATGTTGCCAATTTGTACTTGCCAAGCGCTTAGTACAGTGCTCTGCACATAGTAAGCGCTCAATAAATACGATTGATGATGATGATGATGATTATTGTGTGCTTGTTTTCTGCTAAGCGCTTGGAAGAGTAACAGGGCTGGCAGACACATTCCCTGCCCACAACAAGGAGCTGACGGTCTAGACGGACACGAACGGAAATCAATAAACGATGGATTTGGACCTAATCAATCAATCCATCACATTTATTGAGCGCTTACTGTGTGCAGAGCACTGTACTGAGTGCTTGGGAAGTCCAAGTTGGCAACATATAGAGACAGTCCCTACCCACCAGTGGGCTCACAGTCTAGAAGGGGGAGACACAGAACAAAACCAAACATACTAACATATATTGTACATATTTATTACTCTATTTATTTATTTATTTATTTATTTATTTATTTATTTATTTATTTTACTTGTACATTTCTATCCTATTTATTTTATTTTGTTGGTATGTTTGGTTCTGTTCTCTGTCTCCCCCTTTTAGACTGTGAGCCCACTGTTGGGTAGGGACTGTCTCTATGTGTTGCCAATTTGTACTTCCCAAGCGCTTAGTACAGTGCTCTGCACATAGTAAGTGCTCAATAAATACGATTGATTGATTGATTGATTGATTGATACTAACAAAATAAAATAAATAGAATAGATATGTACAAGTAAAATAAATAAATAAATAGAGTAATGTTGTGGGGCTGAGGGAAGGGGGGAATAAAGGGAGAAAATATGCCAATTATGATGACTAAAACATCTTCTAGACTGTGAGCCCACTGTTGGGTAGGGACCGTCTCTATACATCGCCAACTTGGACTTCCCAAGCGCTTAAGTACAGTGCTCTGCACACAATAAGCGCTCGATAAATATGATTGATTGATTGATTGATTGATTAAAACCCTTTTGATAAGGCCCCAAAGACCCCGTCAATATGAACATCCCCCGGGAGGAAGCGAGAAAACAGGCCTACCTTTTGGCACAGCAGGGCTTGTACCACCTGGTTGGCGACCTGGGAGAGAGAAGAGAAGACGGCCAACTTGAAATCACGAGAACAAACCACCGCAAAGTCGCACCTCATCCATCATCAATCAATCAATCAATCAATCAATCGTATTTATTGAGCGCTTACTATGTGCAGAGCACTGTACTAAGCGCTTGGGAAGTACAAATTGGCATCACATAGAGACAGTCCCTACCCAACAGTGGGCTCACAGTCTAAAAGGGGGAGACAGAGAACTGAACCAAACATACCAACAAAATAAAATAAGTAGGATAGAAATGTACAAGTAAAATAAATAAATAAATAAATAAATAGAGTAATAAATATGTACAACCATATATACATATATACAGGTGCTGTGGGGAAGGGAAGGAGGTAAGACGGGGGGATGGAGAGGGGGACGAGGGGGAGAGGAAAGAAGGGGCTCAGTCTGGGAAGGCCTCCTGGAGGAGGTGAGCTCTCAGCCTCACCCTCGTTCCCCCCTCCATCCCCCCCATCTTACCTCCTTCCCTTCCCCACTGCACCCATATATATGTATATATGTTTGTACATATTTGCTACTCTATTTATTTATGTATTTATTTATTTTACTTGTACATATCTATTCTATTTATTTTATTTGGTTAGTAGGTTTGGTTTTGTTCTCTGTCTCCCCCTTTTAGACTGTGAGCCCACTGGTGGGTAGGGACTGTCTCTATATGTTGCCAATTTGTACTTCCCAAGCGCTTAGTACAGTGCTCTGCACACAGTAAGCGCTCAATAAATACGATTGATGATGATGATGATCCATCATCAACGGTAGTCCGCGCCCCGTAAGCGCTCAGTATATATGATTGAATGGGGAACGCACTGAGCGCTCACAGGGTGCAGAGCACTGGACTGGGCCCTTGGGAGTATGTAACACGACAGAGTTGGTAGACATTCTGTCCTCACTGGTCAATTGACCAGTGGTATTAATTTATTGAGCGCTTACTGCGTGCACAGCACTGGATTAAGTGCTCCAGAGAGGACATCACAAAAATATTATTATTATCATCATTGTATTTGTTAAGCACTACGTGTTAATTCTATTTGTTTTATTTTGTTAATATGTTGTGTTTTGTTCTCTGTCTCCCCCTTCTAGACTGTGAGCCCACTGTTGGGTAGGGACCGTCTCCATGTGTTGCCAACTTGTACTTCCCAAGCGCTTAGTACAGTGCTCTGCACACAGTAAGCGCTCAATAAATACGATTGAATGAATGAATGAATGTGCCAAGCGTTGTTCTAACTGCTGGGGTAGGGACAACCTGATCACCTTGTATCCTCCCCAGCGCTGAGAACAGTGCTTAGCACATAGTAAGCGCTTAACAAATGCCATCATAGAAGCAGTACGGCTGAGTGGAAAAAGCCCGGGCTTTGGAGTCGGAGGTCATGGGTTCAAATCCCAGCTCCACCACCTGTCAGCTGTGTGACTTTGGGCAAGTCTATTCTTGCCTCCGCACTTGTCTGTGTGACCTCGGGCAAATCCCTTCCCTTCTCTGGGCCTCAGTTACCTCATCTGTAAAATGGGGATTGTGTCCAACCCGATTTGCTTGTATCTACCCCAGCACCTGATACAGTGCCTGGCACGTAGTAAGCACTTAACAGATACCACGATTATTATTGATAATAAGCAGCGTGGCTCAGTGGAATGAACACGGGCTTTGGAGTCAGAGGTCATGGGTTCGAACTGCGACTCCGCCACATGTCTGCTGTGTGACCTTGGGCAAGGCACTTAACTTCTCTGAGCCTCAGCCACCTCATCTGTAAAATGGGGATTAAGACTGTGAGCCCCACTTGGGACAACCTGATCACTTTGTATTCCCCCTAAGTGCTAGAACAGTGCTCTGCACATAGTAAGCGCTTAACAAATGCCATTATTATTATTATTATTATTATTGTTATTATTATTATTACTATTATTCTCTTCTTTTTTAGACTGTGAGCCCACTGTTGGGTAGGGACTGTCTCTATATGTTGCCAACTTGGACTTCCCAAGCGCTTAGTACAGTGCTCTGCACACAGTAAGTGCTCAATAAATACGATTGATGGATTGATTGATTCTCTGGGCCTCAGTGACCTCATCTGGAAAATGGGGATGAAGACCATGAGTCCCCTGTGGGACAACCTAATCAGTTTGTAACCCCCCCAGTGCTTAGAACAGTGCTTTGAACATAGTAAGCGTTTAACAAATACCATCATTATTATTCAAACGACACATTTTCTAGAACAAACAGTCCGGGGGGGAATCTCAATGCCATCGACTCCCAAGAGTTTACTCGGAATCCTTCAGTTGGAAACCAAGGTAGCCGTGGAAGCGATTGTGTTACATTATTCATTTATGTTGTGCATGTTTGGGGGTGTTTCATTAAAATTTTGGACCACGCACCACTTTAGAGGGATTTTTACATCCCCGGCTGCCTAATTAGTGTGAAAACCTTGAAGGAAAGCTCCCGTGGAACATTCCACTTCCGTCATCCCGGCTGTGGCACGTGGCTGGTATCGCTGGGCCTTACTTAACCCTCATGGGGCTCAATCATTCATTCATTCATTCATTCATTCAATCGTATTTCTTGAGTACTTACTGTGTGCAGAGCACTGTACTAAGCGCTTGGGAAGTACAAGTTGGCAACATATAGACAGTCCCTACCCAACAAAAGGCTCACAGTCTAGAAGAAGGAGGTGAGACGGGTCGTTCTGAGCTGCCTCTTTGTGCTTAAGTTCTCCCATGCCGTATTATTATTAGTAGTAGTAGCAATAATAATAATTATTACTAATATATTATTAGTAATATATATATATTATATTATTTATATTATTTTAATTATATTATATTGTTATGATAATGGTATTTGTTAAGCGCTTACTATGTGCCAAGCACCATTATAAGCACTGGGATAGATACAAGGTCATCAGGTTGTCCCATGTGCAGCTCACGGTCTCATCCTCATTTTACAGCTGAGGAAACTGAGGCATGGAGAAGTGAAGTGGCTGGCCCAAGGTCACACAGCGGACAAGCGGCGGAGCGGGATTAGAACCCACGTCCTCTGATGCCCAAGCTCAGGTTCTTGCCACGCTGCTTCTCAGGATTCTCCTCAGAAATCATTCATTCATTTATTCAATCGTATTTATTGAACGCTGACTGGGAGCACTGTACTACTACTACTACTACTACTACTACTACTACTACTAATGGCATTTATTAAGCGCAAAGCGTATTGCACATTTACTATGTGCAAAGCGCTGTTCTAAGTGCTGGGGAGGTTACAAGGTGGTCAGGTTGTCCCACAGGGGGCTCACAGTCTTCACCCCCATTTTACAGATGAGGGAACGGAGGCCCAGAAAATAATAATAATAATGGCATTTATTAAACGCTTACTATGTGCAAAGCACTGTTCTAAGCGCTGGGGAGGTTACGAGGTGATCAGGGTGTCCCCCGGGGGGCTCACAGTCTTCATCCCCATTTTACAGATGAGGGAATGGAGGCCCAGAAAATAATAATAATAATAGCATTTATTAAGCACTTACTATGTGCAAAGCACTGTTCTAAGCGCTGGGGAGGTTACAAGGTGGTCAGGTTGTCCCACAGGGGGCTCACAGTCTTCATCCCCATTTTACAGATGAGGGAACGGAGGCCCAGAAAATAATAATAATAATGGCATTTATCAAGCACATACTATGTGCAAAGCACTGTTCTAAGCGCTGGGGGGGTTACGAGGTGATCAGGGTGTCCCACGAGGGGCTCACAGTCTTCACCCCCATTTTACAGATGAGGGAATGGAGGCCCAAAAAATAATAATAATAATGGCATTTATTAAGCGCTTACTATAATAATAATAATGATGGCATTTATTAAGCGCTTACTATGTGCAAAGCACTGTTCTAAGCGCTGGGGAGGTTACAAGGTGATCAGGTTGTCCCCCGGGGGGCTCACAGTCTTCATCCCCATTTTCCAGATGAGGTCACTGAGGCCCGGAGAAGTGAAGTGACTCGCCCTAAGCGCTTGGGGGGACTACAGCAGAATATCAGACATATTCCCTGCCCACAAGGAGCTCACGGTCTAGAGGGGGAGACGGAGGAGGAGCGTCCAGGCTGGGGAAAAAGCCCGGGCCTGACAGTCACAAGGACTTGGGTTCTCATCCCGGCTCCGCCACTCGGCCTCTGTGTGTGACCTTGGACAAGTCGTTGCACTTCTCTGCACCCCAGGGACCCTCCTCTGAGTAAGAATAATTAGACTGTAAGCCCACTGTTGGGTAGGGACTGTCTCTATGTGTTGCCAATTTGTACTTCCCAAGCGCTTAGTACAGTGCTCTGCACATAGTAAGCGCTCAATAAATACGATTGATGATGATGATGAAGAATAATAATGTTGGGATTTGTTAAGCGCTTACTATGTGCTAAGCACTGTTCTAAGCACTGCGGGGGGAAACAAGGTGATCAGGGTGTCCCACGTGGGGCTCACGGTCTTCATCCCCATTTGACAGATGAGGAAACTGAGGCCCAGAGAAGTCAAGTGACTTGCCCAAAGTCACACAGCTGACAAGCGGCAGAGCCAGGATTAGAACCCACGACCTCTCTCTCCCATTAAGCCACTCTGCTTTTTTTTTAATGACATTTATTAAGCGCTTACTATGTGCAAAGCACTGTTCTAAGCGCTAGGGAGGTTACAAGGTGATCAGCTTGTCCCATGGGGGGCTCGCAGTCTTAATCCCCATTTCGCAGATGAGGTAACTGAGGCCCAGAGAAGTGAAGTGACTTGCCCAAAGTCACACAGCTGACAGTTGGCGGAGCCGGAATTTGAACCCATAACCTCTGACTCCAAAGCCCGGGCTCTTTCCACTGAGCCACGCTGCTTCTTATCCATCCATCCATCAATTTATTTCTTTATTTATTGAGCGCTTACTATGTGCAGAGCACTGTCCAAAGTGCTCGGAAGAGTCCAAAATAACAGAGTTGGGAGATACATTCCCTTCCCACAGTGAGCTCACAATCTAACGGGGGAGACGAACATTAATAATAATAATAATAATAATAACAATAATAATGATAATGATGGCATTTGTTAAGTGCTTACTACATGCCAAGCACTGTTCTAAGCACTGGGGAGGTTACAAGGTGATCAGGTTGTCCCACGTGAGGCTCACAGTCTTCATCCCCATTTTCCAGATGAGGGAACTGAGGTCCAGAGAAGTGAAGTGACTTGCTCAAAGTCACACAGCCGACAAGTGGCGGAGGCGGAATTAGAACCCATGACCTCTGACTCCCAAGCCTGGGCTCTTGTCACTGAGACACACAGCTCGTATCAGGGCATGAACATGAATGAATTAATTATGGAAATAGATTTGCTCTGGGCTGAGGGACGGCGGGATGAAAAAGAGTAAATCCAAGGGCAAGGAGGACGCAGCAGGGAATGGGAGAAGGGCAAAAACCTTTCCTTACCTCATCCAGACACCTCTCATATTGCTCCCTCTGATTCTCATTTTCCAAAGCTAAGGCCAAATTCTCCGCCTGCGGCAAAATATCAAAAGAAAAAGCAACAAAAGATAGAAATGAATCAATGCAGCTCCCTGTCAGACAACTTATTTGATACATTCACCCGAAGTAATCGCCTCAGGATCCAAAATCGTCTTTTAAGGCTACAACGGGACGCGTCCGCTATAAATCCCGTTGTAAATTACAGGCGGATTGCCGCGGCCTTGTCAAATGGTACACGGAATAAGCATTTAGTACAGTGCTCTGCATGCAGTAAGTGTTCAATAAATACGGTTGAATGAAAGTGACGGCTGATTTTATTCATTCATTCAATCATTTATTGAGCGCTTATTGTGCGCAGAGCACTGTACTAAGCGCTTGGAAAGCACAATTCAGCAATAAAGAGAGACAGTCCCTGCCCACACTGGTCTGATTTAGAGAAATGGGCTAATGGATCGATCTGTCGATCTGTTTATTGAGCGATTACTGTGTGGGAAGCGCTCTATTAAGCGCCTGGGAGAGTACAGTATAATAGAGTTGGGAGATCCTTTCCCTCCCCACAACAAGCTTACAGTCTAGAGGGGGAGACAGATGCTGTGAGCCCTTTGTTGGGTAGGGATCATCTCTATATGTTGCTGACTTGTACTTCCCAAGCGCTTAGTACAGTGCTCTGCACACAGTAAGCGCTCAATAAATCCGATTGAATGAATGAATGAATCCTCTGTCCCACATGGGGCTCACAATCTTAATCCCCACATTACAGATGAGATAACTGAGGCCCACAGAAGTGAAATGACTTGCCCAAGGTCACCCAGCAGACAAGTGGCGGAGCCGGAATTAGAACCCAGGTCCTTTTGACTCCCGGGCCCTGGATCTATTAGGCCATGATGAATTGCTTTATTTTCAGGGGTCTGATACATAGCTGTATAACCCCATCAACCCCTGAGATTGAAGAGCAGAGAAGCAGGAGGGCCTAGTGGATAGAGTCAGGCCTGCCAGTCAGAGGATCTGGGTTCTAATCTGGGCCCCGCCACACGTCCATATGTTATCAACTTGTACTTCCCAAGCGCTTAGTCCAGTGCTCTGCACACAGTAAGCGCTCAATAAATACAATTGAATGAATGTCCGCTGTGTGACCTTGGGCAAGTCACTTCATTTCTCTGGGCCTCAATCTCATTAGCTGTAAAATGGGAACGATTAAAACAGTTAATAATAATAATAATAATAATTGTATTTGTTAATAATTATAGTAATGATGATGGCATTTGTTAAGCATTTACTATGTCCTGAGCACTGTTCTAAGTACTGGGGTAGATACAAGGTGATCAGGTTGTCCCACATGGGGCTCACAGTCTTAATCCCCATTTTACAGATGAGGGAATAGATGTGCCAAGCACTGTTCTTGATCACCCTGTAACCTCCCCAGCATTTAGAACAGTGCTTTGCACATAGTAAGCGCTTAATAAATGCCATTATTAATAAAATGAATAGAATTACTCATTCAGTTCATTCAATCATATTCATTGAGCGCTTACTGTGTGCAGAGCCCTGTACTGCTTGGAAAGCACAATTTGGTAACAGATAGAGACAATGGGCTCACAGTCTAGAAGGATTATAAATATGTATAGACATAAATATGTACAGATATATACATGGGGCTCACACTCTTAATCCCCATGGGACAACCTGATCACCTTGTAACCTCCCCAGCGCTTAGAACAGTGCTTTGCACATTGTAAGCGCCTAATAAATGCCATCATTGTTATTATTGTTATTATTTGACAGATGAGGAAACAGAGGCCCTGAGAAGTGAAGTGACCTACCCAAGGTCACACAGCAGACAACATGGCAGAGCTGGAATTAGAACCCAGGTCCTTCGGATTCCCGGGCCCAGGCTCTTGCTGCCTTAAACTTAAGCGCTTAGTACAGTGCTAAGCGCTTAGTACAGTGCTCTGCATACAGTAAGTGCTCAATAAATACGATTGATTGATTAAACTTTGAGCTCCAGATGGGATGAATTTCCTCCCCAAACAGATCATCCCGAACTGACCCCGCTCTAAGCATTCCACGCATGGTACGCGCTCCACGGCTTCTGATGATTAATATAATGATGGCATTTATTAAGCGCTTACTTTGCGCAAATCACTGTTCTAAGCGCTGGGGAGGTTACAAGGTGATCAGGTTGTCCCACATGGGTCTCACAGTCTTCATCCCCAGTTTAATCAATCAATCAATCAATCAATCGTATTTATTGAGCACTTACTGTGTGCAGAGCACTGTACTAAGCGCTTGGGAAGTACAAGAGAAGCAGCGTGGCTCAGTGGAAAGAGCCCGGGCTTTGGAGTCAGAGGTCACGGGTTCAAATCCCGGCTCCGCCAATTGTCAGCTGTGTGACTTTGGGCAAGTCACTTCACTTCTCTGGGCCTCAGTTCCCTCATCTGTAAAATGGGGATTAAGATTGTGAGCCCCCCATGGGACAACCTGATCACCTTGTAACCTCCCCAGCGCTTAGTACAGTGCTTTGCACATAGTAAGCGCTTAATAAATACCATTATCATCATCATCACAAGTTGGCAACATATAGAGACAGTCCCTATCCAACAGTGGGCTCACAGTCTAAAAGGGGGAGACAGAGAACAAAACCAAATATACTAACAAAATAAAATAAATAGAATAGATACGTACAAGCTAAATAAATAAATAAATAAGTAAGTAAGTAAATAAATAAATAAATAAATAGAGTAATAAATATGTACAAAGGTAACTGAGGCCCAGAGAAGTGAAGTGACTTCCCCAAAGTCACCCAGCTGACAAGTGGCGGAGCCGGGATTTGAACCCACGACCTCTGACCCCAAAGCCGGGGCTCTTTCCACTGAGCCACGCTGCTTCTCTAAGATTTGATTAACAAATCTTAGATCAGATTTGATTAACAAATCTATCACGTCTCCGGTCGCGGACCCAGCGGGAAGGCGGGAAGAGACGGGAGTCGGAAGTTTTCCCGGCAGGGATGGAGGCTAGGAGGATGAAGGTTTATAGGTCAGCTGTCCAGTTAGAAGTCAACCAGACGGTGCGGATCTTCGGCGGGCCTTCCGCGATAAAGGTCAGGAAAAAAGGAATTATAGCCGTGAACTTTAAATCTTCCAGCAGCCCGCTGGACTCAGCCCGCCACACGTTTGTGCTTTTCCTTGTTCTTCGAGGAAAGCTAAGCCGTTGGCCCTTTCAGGGCAAGATTTATTGATTCGCTGCAAATCCCGTTTGTCATAGCCAGTACGGAACACAAAACACCTAGCGATTCTGCCCACACGTTTTCTTACCAATCAATCAATCAACCAATCGAATTTATTGAGCGCTTACTGTGTGCAGAGCACTGGACTAAAGTCCAAATTGGCAACATATAGAGATAGGCCCTACCCAACAGCGGGCTCACAGTCTAGAAGGGGGAGACAGAGAACAAAACCAAACATATTAACAAAATAAAATCAATCAATCAATCGTATTTATTGAGCGCTTACTGTGTGCAGAGCACTGGACTAAGCGCTTGGGAAGTCCAAGTTGGCAACATATAGAGACGGTCCCTGCCCAACAGTGGGCTCACAGTCTAGAAGGGGGAGACAGAGAACAAAACCAAACATATTCACAAAATAAAATCAATCAATCAATCAATCGTATTTATTGAGCGCTTACTGTGTGCAGAGCACTGGACTAAGCGCTTGGGAAGTCCAAGTTGGCAACATATAGAGACGGTCCCTGCCCAACAGTGGGCTCACAGTCTAGAAGGGGGAGACAGAGAACAAAACCAAACATATTAACAAAATAAAATCAATCAATCAATCAATCAATTGTATTTATTGAGCGCTTACTGTGTGCAGAGCACTGGACTAAGTGCTCGGGAAGTCCAAGTTGGCAACATATAGAGACGGTTCCTACCCAACAGCGGGCTCACAGTCTAGAACGGGGAGACAGAAAACAAAACCAAATATATTAGCAAAATAAAATCAATCAATCAATCAATCGCATTTATTGAGCGCAGAGCACTGGACTAAGCGCTTGGGAAGTCCATGTTGGCAACGTATAGAGACGGTCTCTACCCAACAGTGGGCTCCCCCCCAGTGCATAGAACAGTGCTCTGCACATAGTAAGTGCTTAACAAATGCCACCATTGTTATTATTATTATTAATGATAATAATAGGGGTAATAACGATATAATAATAATAATAATAATAATAATAATAATAATGATAGGGAAGGAGCGTGGCTCAGTGGAAAGAGCCCGGGCTTTGGAGTCGGAGGTCATTGGTTCAAACCCCGGCTCCTCCAATTGTCAGCTGTGTGACCTTGGCCAAGTCACTTAACTTCTCGGGGCCTCAGTTACCTCATCTGTAAAATGGGGATTAATACTGTGAGCCCACCGAGGGACAACCTGATCACCTTATAACCACCCTAGCGCTTAGAACAGTGCTTTGCACATAGTAAGCGCTTAATAAATGCCATTGTTATTATTATTATTAATGATGTCTATATTGCTATAATTCTATTTTTATTTTGATGATGATAATGATAATAATAATAATAATAATAATAGCATTTATTAAGTGCTTACTATGTGCAAAGCACTGTTCTAAGCACTGGGGAGGTTACCAGGTGATCAGGTTGTCCCACGGGGGGCTCACAGTCTTCATCCCCATTTTACAGATGAGGGAACTGAGGCCCAGAGAAGTGAAGTGACTTGCCCAAAGCCACACAGCTGACAATTGGCAGAGCCGGGATTTGAACCCATGACCTCTGACTCCAAAGCCCTTGCTCTTTTCCATTGAGCCACGTTATTGATGCCTGTCTACTTGTTTTGTTTTGTTGTCTGTCTCCCCCTTCTAGACTGTGAGCCCGCTGTTGGGAAGGGACCATCCCTATCTGTTGCTGAATTGTACTTTCCAGGTGCTTAGTACAGCTCTCTGCACACAGTAAGCGCTCAATAAATACGATTGAATGAATGAATGAACGCTTCTCAATTTGCTATTCACTCCTCCACCTCAGCCCCACAGCTCTTAATTGCATATTGATAGATATCAATATGAGAAGCAGAAAAGCAGCGTGTCTCAGTTTGACGAACCCGGACTTTGGAGTCAGACGTCATGGGTTCGAATCCCGGCTCCGCCACAAGTCTGCTGTGTGACCTTGGACAAGTCACTTAACTTCTCTGAGCCTCAGTTCCCTCATCTGTAAAAATGGGGATTAAGACTGTGAGCCCCACGTGGGACAACGTGACCACACTGTATCCCCCCCAGCGCTTAGAACAGTGCTTTGCACATAGTAAGCGCTTAACAAATGCCATCTTTATTATTATATCTGTAATTAATTTATTTTATATCCGTCTCCCCTTCTAGACCATCAGCTCATGGTGGACAGGAAACGTGTCTACAACTCTGTGGCATCCTACTCTTCCAAGCATCTAGTACAGTGCTCTTCCAACTGTAAGCGCTCCACAAATGATCATCTTTCATATTTACTGAGTGCTTACTATGGGCAGAGCACTGTACTAAGCGCTTAGGAGAGTACTATAGTACAGAGTTGGCCTACCTTCCTGCCCACTAGTGAATGCCTGAATGATTAGGGGGGCATTCAGTCATATTTATTAAGCAAGCATTGTGTGCAGAGCACTGTACTAAGCGCTTGGGAGAGCACGGTGGGAGAATAAACAGACCCATGCCCTGCCCATGATGAGCTTACAGTCTAGAGGTGGAGGAGACGGACATTAATAGAAGCAGAGAAGCAGCGTGGCTCAGTGAAAAGAGCCCGGGCTTGGGAGTCGGAGGTTATGGGTTCAAATCCCGGTCAGCCGCTTGTCAGCTGTGTGACTTTGGGCAAGTCACTTCACTTCTCTGGGCCTCAGGTACCTCATCTGTAAAATGGGGATGAAGACTGTGAGCCCCATGTGGGACAACCTCATTACCATGTATCCCCCCAGTGCTTAGAACAGTGCTTTGCACATAGTAAGTACTTAACAAATGCCGTTATTATTATTACTATTATTATTGATAAAAATAAACGGAATGTGTCCACCAACTCTGCTTCATTGTACTCTCCCAAGTGCTTAGTACAGTGTTCTGTACATAGCAGATCCTCAAGAAATACCACTCATCGATCGATCGGTCGATTAATTGATCGATTAATTGATTGGAGAAGCAGCGTGGCTCAGTGGGAAGAGCCTGGGCTTTGGAGTCAGAGGTCATAGGTTCAAATCCCGGCTCCGCCACTTGTCAGCTGTGTGACTTTGGGCAAGTCACTTCACTCCTCTGGGCCTCAGTGACCTCAACTGTAAAATGGGGATTAAGACTGTGAGCCCCCTGTGGGACAACCTGATCACCTTGTAACCTCCCCAGCACTTAGAACAGTGCTTTGCACATAGTAAGCGCTTAATAAATGCTATCATTATTATTATTATTATTATAATTGAAAGAACACGGGGGAAGGGGAAGGAACACTCCTGATAAAAATCCCACCGTGTCCCTGAAAACTGGGAAAGATGAATCAGGTGGGCGAACATCAGGTTTCATTCAAATTTCGAAGGGCTAATTCTCTCGGAAAACAAGCTCACAAATGTCTCTTTTAATTAAATACAAATCCCTCCCCGGCAATTTGCGGCCGTCACAATTTCACGTCGATGCGGCTCGTTACGCGAGTTTTAAAAATTAAACCCAGGCCAAAAAATGAAATGAAAAAATGCCGATCGGATGAAGGAATTCAAGTTGTCGATAGAGACTGTGAAATTCCAGGAATCCCAAGTATTTTCTCTCACCCCTTAGCCCTTAGGGAGGAGGAAGTGATCATCTGATTCCGGGCGCCGTCCCAAATCCTCAATCCAGGCAGGCTCTTGTTCCCTGGGCCCCATCCCGCCTTCCCATCCATCCTGGACTAATTCCCTGTCAGCTCTGACTGCAAGCTGACAAACTGCCTTTTATCTGCAGAAAAAAAAGGAGCCA
Organism: Tachyglossus aculeatus; assembly: GCF_015852505.1. NCBI lineage: Eukaryota > Metazoa > Chordata > Mammalia > Monotremata > Tachyglossidae > Tachyglossus > Tachyglossus aculeatus. Next base: position 6,231,071 of record NC_052066.1, on the reverse strand, counting down.
TTCTCCCATCAATCTCTAATATCTGCACTTTATTCCTTCCAATTTATAGCGTGGCCTAAGAACCAGGGGGCCCAGGGGGCCTGGGTTCTAATTGCAACCCCGCCTGCTGCGTGACCTTGGGTGAGTCACTTCACTTTTCCTTCTAGACTGTGAGCCCACTGTTTGGGTAGGGACCGTCTCTATATGTTGCCAACTTGTACTTCCCAAGCGCTTAGTACAGTGCTCTGCACACAGGAAGCGCTCAATAAATACGATTGGTTGATTCCGTGCCTCAGTTTCTCATCTTTAAAATGGGGATTCGATCCCTGTTCTCCCTCTTATTTGGACCAAGAGCACCATGTGGATCCTGATCCTGATCCCCCTCTCCATCTCTCCTGCCTTACCTCCTTCCCTTCCCCACAGCATCTGTATATATGTATATCTGTTTGTACATATTTATTACTCTATTTATTTTACTTGTACACATTCTATTTATTTATTTTATTTTGTTAATATGTTTTGTTTTGTTCTCTGTCTCCCCATTCTATACTGTGAGCCCACTGTTGGGTAGGGACCGTCTCTCTATGTTGACAACCTGTACTTCCCAGCGCTTCCCAGTGCTTCCCAAATCACTGAACAGTGCTTTGCACATAGTAAGCGCTTAATAAATGCCATCATCATTATTATTATTATTCCCAAGTGCTTAGTTCAGTGCTCTGCACACAGTAAGCGCTCAATAAATACGACTGAATGAATGAATTAATCTCCCCCCGCTCAGGGCTTAGTACAATGCTTGGCGCACAGATAGGTGCTTAACAAATAGTAGTATTATGATAATTCTTATTATTGCTTTCTGTTTCTTCACTTTTCCATGTCATCAGGAAGTTTTTCTTAACCCCTTGCTGTACCGATGTCCATATTTTTGTAATCTATTACTTCTTCCAAACTGTAATATATTTTCATGTCTATTTCTACCCCAACAGCCCATGAGCCCTTTAGGGGCAGGGATCATGTCTACTAACTGTATTGGACTCTCCCAAGTGCTCAGTACAGCACTCTGCACACAGTAATAATAATAATGTTGGTACTGGTTAAGCGCTTACTATGGGCCCAGCACTGTTCTGAGTGCTGGGGGAGATACAAGGTGACCAGGTTGTCCCATGTGGGGCTCACAGTCTTCATCCCCATTTTCCAGAGGAGGGAACTGAGGCCCAGAGAAGTGGACTAGCCCAAGGTCACACAGCTGATTAGTGGCAGAGGCGGGATTAGAACCCATGACCTCGGACTCCCAAGCCCAGGCTCTTTCCACTGAGCCATGCTGCACACTGTCAGCTCCTTGAAGGCTGCAATTATACCTATGCTATTATTCTCCCCCAAGGTCTAATTATAGAACCCAGAAACACAGAATCCAAAAATCCACCCCCTTTTTCAGTGGATTAATCAATAAGAATTAATAATAATAATAATAATAATAATAATAACGGTATTTCTTAAGCTCTAACTGTGTGCCAGGCACTGTACTAAGCGCTGGGGTGGATATAAGCAAATCGGGTCGGACACAGTCCCCGTCCCATGTGAGACTCACAGTCTCCATCCCCATTTTATAGAGGGGGAGAACTGAGGCCCAGAGAATATAATAATAATAATAATGATGGCATTTGTTAAGCGCTTACTATGTGCAGAGACTGTGAGCCCACTGTTGGGTCTCTATATGTTGCCCACTTGTACTTCCCAAGCGCTTACTACAGTGCTCTGCACACAGTAAGCGCTCAATAAATATGATTGAATGAATGAATGCAGAGCACCGTTCTAAGCGCCGGGGAGGATACAAGGTGGTCAAGTTGTCCCACTTGGGGCTCACAGTCTTAATCCCTATTTTACAGATGAGGTAACTGAGGCTCTGAGAAGTGAAGTGACTTGCCCAAGGTCACCCAGAAGACATGTGGAGGAGCGGGATTTGAACCCATGACCTTCTGGCTCCCAAACCTGGGCTCTACCCACTAGGCCAGGCTGTGATCAATCGTATCTATGTGGTATTTACAGGGTTTAGAGCACTGTACAGTGAGCCCGTTGTTGGGTAGGGACCGTCTCTATATGTTGCCAACTTGTACTTCCCAAGCGCTTAGTACAGTGCTCTGCACACAGTAAGCGCTCAATAAATATGACTGAATGAATGAATGAATGCACAGAGCACTGTAACGAGTACTTGGGAGAGGACAATACAGTTTGTAGACACAATTGACTCAGTGGAAAGAACCCGGGCTTGGGAGTCAGAGGACGTGGGTTCTAATCCCGCCTCCGCCACTTGTCAGCTGTGTGACCTTGGGCAAATCACTTCACTTCTCCGTGCCTCAGTTCCCTCATCTGGAAAATGGGGATGAAAAGTGTGAGCCCCATGTGGGACAACTGGGTTACCCTGTATTTACCCCAGTGCTTAGAACAGTGCTTGGCACATTCATTCATTCATTCAATCATATTTATTGAGCTCTTACTGTGTGCAGAGCACTGGACTAAGCGCTTGGGAAGTACAAGTTGGCAACATATAGAGATGGTCCCGTCCCGACAACGGGCTCACCGTCTAGAAGGGGGAGACAAACAAGACAAAACATATTAACAAAATAAAATGAAGAGAATAAATATGTACAAATACAATAAATAAATAGAGTATTAAATACATACAAACATGTATACATATATACAGGTGGTGGGGAGGGGAAGGAGGTAAGGTAACAGTCTTAATCCCCATTTTCCAGATGAGGGAACTGAGGCCCAGAGAAGTCAAGTGACTGGCCCAAGGTCACATGGCTGACAAGTGCGTTAATTAGAGAATTAGCGCTTAACAAATACCATCATTATTATTAATAATCACGGCTCTTGAGGAGCTTCCAGCCTGCTGTGTGCAGAGCACTGTACTGAGCACTTAGGAGAGTCCAAGAGAGTTATTAGATACTATTCCTGCCCTCAAAGAGCTGACAGTCTACTGTGTGCGGAACACTGTACTGAGCGCTTGGGAGAGGACGACAGAGTAAGTCTACACGATCCCTGCCCTTAAAGAGCCTGCAGTTTCATTCACTCGTATTTACTGAGTGCTTACTGTGCACAGAGCACTGTACTAAGCACTTGGAAAGTACAATTCGGGAGCAGATAAAGACAATCCCTACCCAACAACTGGCTCGCAATCTCGAGGGAGGAGACAGACTTTAAAGTAAATAGCTTCAAAGAAGCGTCCTGGGTTATTATGATTATTTTTTTCTGTCTTCTGTTGCCTCAGGAATGGGCTTGGTTTATTTCCAGAATCCAGCACTCGGTGCAATTTTGTTTTATTTCGCCCCACAGAGAAAGAAGATCTTTAAGTCCGCCCATAAAAGTTGAGCCCTGAGGTTCCAAACGATTTGTTTCCCGGGATTTCCTTGGCCCTCCGCTTCCTGCCAAGGAAGAATTTTTAACGAAAGTCTGGTTTTTATACCCAGGCCCTGCTGGCAAAACATCTTTCATAATGTCCTGTCTTTGTCAGACCCGGGAATTCCATATTAAAACTCATCTCAGTGTGATCTAGTGGAAAGAGCCCCAGCCTGGGAGTGAGAAGGACCTTGGTTCTAATACCAGCTCTGCCCCTTGTCTGCTGTGTGACCTTGGGCAAGTCTTCTCCCTTCTCTGGGCCTCGGTTCTCTCATCATCAATCTCCAATCTCCAATCAATCTCCAATCAATCTGCGCATCAGGCAGAAACTCCTCACCCTGGGCTTCCAGGCTGTCCATCCATCCATCCCCTGGCCCCCTCCTACCTCACCTCCCTTCTGTCCTTCCCCAGCCCGGCCCGCACCCTCCGCTCCTCCGCCGCTAATCTCCTCACCGTTAGGCCTCGTTCTCGCCAGTCCCGCCATCGACCCCCGGCCCACGTCCTCCCCCGGGCCTGGAATGCCCCCAATCCCTCTGCCCATCTGCCAAGCTAGCGCTCTTCCTCCCTTCAAGGCCCTGCTGAGAGCTCACCTCCTCCAGGAGGCCTTCCCAGACTGAGCCCCTTCCTTCCTCTCCGCCTCGTCCCCCTCTCCATCCCCACATCTTACCTCCTTCCCTTCCCCACAGCACCTGTATATATGTATATATGTTTGTACAGATTTATTACTCTATTTATTTATTTATTTATTTTACTTGTACATATCTATCCTATTTATTTTATTTTGTTAGTATGCTTGGTTTTATTCTCTGTCTCCCCCTTTTAGACTGTGAGCCCACTGTTGGGTAGAGACTGTCTCTATATGTTGCCAATTTGTACTTCCCAAGCGCTTAGTACAGTGCTCTGCACATAGTAAGCACTCAATAAATACGATTGATTGATTGATCTGTAAAATGGGGACGAAGAACACGAGCCCCGTGGGGGACAGGGATTGGGCCCGATGTTTTGTTTTGCCTTGTTTCGCTTTGTTTTGTTGTCCGTCTCCCCCTTCTAATAATAATGTTGGTATTTGTTAAGCGCTTACTATGTGCAAAGCACTGTTCTAAGCGCTGGGGAGGTTACAAGGTGATCAGGTTGTCCCACAGGGGGCTCACAGTTTTAATCCCCATTTTACAGATGAGGTAACTGAGGCACAGAGAAGTTAAGTGAGTTGCCCAAAGTCGCACAGCTGGCAGTTGGCAGAGCTGGGATTTGAACCCATGACCTCTGACTCCAAAGCCCAGGCTCTTTCCACTGAGCCACAGCAGCTTCTCCTTCTAGACCATGAGCCCATTGCTGGGTAGGGACCGTCTCTATATGTTGCTGAATTGTACTTCCCAAGTGCTTAGTACAGCACTCTGCACACAGTAAGCGCTCAATAATCTATTTATTTTATTTTGTTAATATGTTTTGTTTTGTTGTCTGTCTCCCCCTTCTAGACTGTGAGCCCGCTGTTGGGTAGGGACCGTCTATATGTTGCCAAGTTGTACTTCCCAAGCACTTAGTACAGTGCTCTGCACACAGTAAGCGCTCAATAAATACGATTGAATGAATGAATGAATGAATAAACATGATTGAATGAATGAATGAATTGCCTCTGTTGCCAGATTGGACTTTCCAAGCGCTTAGTCCAGAGTTCTGCACACAGTAAGCGCTCAATAAATATGATTGAATGAATGAATGAATCTCCCCCAGCGCTTAGAACGGTGTTTGGCACATAGTAAGTGCTCAACAAGTACCACAATCAATCAATCAATCAATCAATCGCATTTATTGAGCACTTAATGTGTGCAGAGCACTGTACTAAGCGCTTGGGAAGTACAAATTGGCAACATATAGAAACGGTCACTACCCAACAGTGGGCTCACAGTCAATTAGGTCCTTCTGACTCCAAAGCCTGAGTTCATTCAATAGTATTTACTGAGTGCTTACTGTGTGCAGAGCACTGTACTAAGCGCTTAGGTTCTATCCCCCTCCTCCTCTCCTCCTCCCCATCCCCCCCGCCCTACCTCCTTCCCCTCCTTGTAGCACCTGTATATATATTTGTACAGATTTATTACTCTATTTATTTTACTTGTACATATTTACTATTCCATTTATTTCGTTAATGATGTGCATCTAGCTTTATTTCTATTTATTGTGATGACTTGACACCTGTCCACATGTTTTGTTTTGTTGTCTGTCTCCCCCTTCTAGACCGTGAGCCCGTTGTTGGGTAGGGACCGTCTCTAAATGTTGCCATCTTGTACTTCCCAAGCGCTTAGTACAGTGCTCTGCACACAGTAAGCGCTCAATAAATACGATTGAATGAATGAATGAATAAATCCCCTAGGCCATGGGGCTGATCTGACAGCATCAACTTTACCCCGACGCTTAGCACAGCGCTTCTCCCAGAGTAAGCGCTCTACGAAAACCACCATCGTCATTAGGACTGTCATTATTATTCTGGATTCCCTCCATTTCGGCTACTGCTTCCGATGGCCGCTTCTGGGAATTTCCCCACTCAACCAGGTTATTCCCACCAAAGGTTCCAAATCATCATCATCATCAATCGTATTTATTGAGCGCTTACTGTGTGCAGAGCACTGTCCTAAGTTCTTGGGAAGTACAAGTTGGCAATATATAGAGACAGTCCCTACCCAATAGTGGGCTCACAGTCTAAAAAGTGGGCTCACAGTCTAAAAAGTGGGCTCACAGTCTAAAAATGGGGCTGTTCTGATAGCATCAATTCTACCCCGACGCTTAGCACAGCGCTTCTCCCAGCGTAAGCGCTCTACGAAAACCACCATCGTCATTAGGACTATCATTATTATTCTTGATCCCCTCCATTTCGGCTACTGCTTCCGACGGCCGCTTCTGGGAATTTCCCCGCTCAACCCGGTTATTCCCACCAAAGGTTCCAAATGGGGCTGATCTGACAGCATCGATTCTACCCCGATGCTTAGCATAGCGCTTCACCCAGAGTAAGCGCTCTACGAAAACCACCATCATCACTATGACTATCATTATTATTCTGGATCCCCTCCATTTTGGCTACTGCTTCCGACGGCCGCATCTGGGAATTTCCCGGCTCAACCCGGTTATTCCCACCAAAGGCTCCAAATGGGGCTGATCTGACCGTATCGATTCTACCCCGACGCTTAGCACAGCATGTCTCCCAGAGTAAGCGCTCTACGAAAACCACCATCATCACTATGACTATCATTATTATTCTGGATCCCCTCCATTTTGGCTACTGCTTCCGATGGCCGCATCTGGGAATTTCCTGGCTCAACCCGGTTATTCCCACCAAAGGCTCCAAATGGGGCTGATCTGACCGTATCGATTCTACCCCGACGCTTAGCACAGCATGTCTCCCAGAGTAAGCGCTCTACAAAAACCATCATCGTCATTATGACTATCATTATTATTCTGGATCCCCTCCATTTCGGCTACTGCTTCCGACGGCCGCATCTGGGAATTTCCCAGCTCAACCCGGTTATTCCCACCAAAGACTCCAAATGGGGCTGATCTGACCATATCGATTCTACCCCGACGCTTAGCACAGCATGTCTCCCAGAGTAAGCGCTCTACAAAAACCATCATCGTCATTATGACTATCATTATTATTCTGGATCCCCTCCATTCCGGCTACTGCTTCCGACGGCCGCTTCTGGGAATTTCCCCGCTCAACCCGGTTATTCCCACCAAAGGTTCCAAATGGGGCTGATCTGACCGCATCAATTCTACCCCGACGCTTAGCACAGCTATTTTCCCAGAGTAAGCGCTCTAGGAAAGCCACCATCGTCATTAGGACTATCATTATTATTCTGGATCCCCTCCATGTCGGCTACTGATTCCGACGGCAGCTTCTCGGAATTTCCCCGCTCAACCCGGTTATTCCCACCAAAGGTTCCAAGAGCATTTTCCGTCTGGCAGGTGAGAGGCGTTAGCATCCAAACTTCATTAAAATTTCAGTGCCTTCGCACGTCCGGAAGACAAATGAGGTATCGGAGGAATTATTCTCCGCTCTTGAAGAGCTATGAGGTTTTAGATCAGAACAGCTGAAGGACATTAAATCTGATTTCTTAAACACCACTTTATAATGGCTAACAGCTCAGTGAGGCAGGGCTGTTTAAAGTTTTTTTTTTTTTTAGTGGCATTTCATTCATTCATTCGTTCATATTTATTGAGCACTTACTGCGTGCAAAGCAATGTACTAAGCGCTTGGGAAGGACAAGTTGGCAACATCTAGAGACAGTCCCTACCCAACAGCAGGCTCACAGGCTAGAAGGGGGAGACAGACAACAAAACCAAACATATTAACAAAATAAAATAAATAGAATAAATATGTACAAATAAAATAAATAAAGTAATAAATACGTGCAAACATATATACATATATACAGGTGCTGTGCGGAGGGGAAGGAGGTAAGGCAGGGGGATGGGGAGGGGGACAGGCAGGAGGGGGCTCAAACTGGGAAGGCCTCCTGGAGGAGGTGAGCTCTCAGTAGGGCTTTGAAGGGAGGAAGCGCTTAGTATGTGCTAGACACTGAACTGAGCACCGGGGGCAGACACCAGCTAATCGGGTTAAGCACAATTCCTGTCCCATGTGACTGTTATATTGTCAATCAATCAATCAATCAATCAATCAATTGTATTTATTGAGTGCTTACTGTGTGCAGAGCACTGGACTAAGCGCTTGGGAAGTACAAGCTGGCAACATATAGAGACAGTCCCTACCCAACAGTGGGCTCACAGTCTAGAAGGGGGAGACAGAGAACAAAACCAAACATACTAACAAAATAAAATAAATAGAATAGATAGGTACAAGTAAAATAAATAGAGTAATAAATATGTACAAACATATATCCATATATACAGGTGCTGTGGGGAAGGGAAGGAGGTAAGATGGGGGGATGGAGAGGGGGGCGAGGGGGAGAGGAAGGAAGGGGCTCAGTCTGGGAAGGCCTCCTGGATTGTCCTCTCCCAAGTGCTCAGTACAGTGCTCTGCACATATTCATTCATTCTTTCAATTGTATTTATTGAGCACTTACTGTGTGCAGAGCACTGTACTAAGTGCTTGGGAAGTACAAGTCAGCAACATATAGAGACGGTCTATACCCAACAGCGGGCTCACAGTCTAGAACAGGGGAGACAGACAACAAAACAAAACATGTAGACAAGGGTCAAAATTGTCAGAACAAATAGAATTATAGAAGAAGCAACATGGCTCAGTGGAAAGAGCACGGGCTGGGGAGCCAGAGGTCATGGGTTCTAATCCCGGCTCCTCCACTTGTCAGCTGTGTGACCTTGGGCAAATCACTTCACTTCTCTGGGCCTCAGTTCCCTCATCTGTAAAATGGGGATGAAGACTGGGAGCCCCACGTGGGACAACCTGATCACCTTGTATCTACCCCAGCGCTTAGAACAGTGCTTGGCACATAGTAAGCGCTTAACAAATGCCCACATTATTATTATTATAATTATAGCTATATGCACATCATCATCAATCATATTTATTGAGCGCTTACTATGTGCAGAGCACTGTACTAAGCGCTTGGGAAGTACAAATTGGCAACATATAGAGACAGTCCCTACCCAACAGTGGGATCACAGTAAATAGAATAGTAAATATGTACAAGTAAAATAAATAGAGTGATAAATCTGCACAAATATATACAAGTGCTGTGAGGAGGGGAAGGAGGTAGGGTGGGGAGGATGGGGAGGAGGGGAAGAAAAGGGGCGCTGAGTGTGGGAAGGCCTCCTGGAGGAGGTGAACTCTCAGTAGGGCTTTGAAGGGAGGAAGAGGGCTAGCTTGGCGGATGTGTGGAGGGAGGGTAAGTGCTCAATAAATATGATTAACAGATGGACTATTTGTTAAACACTTACTCTGTGCCAGGCACTGTACTAGGCGCTGGGGTGGATACAAGCTAATCGGGTTGGACACAGAGTCCCTGTCCCACACGGGGCTCACAGTCTCCATCCCCATTTTACAGATGAGGGAACACAGAGAAGCGAAGCGACTTGTCCAAGGTCACACAGCTGACAAGTGGCAGAGGCGGGATTGGAACTCAGGTCCTCGGGCTCCCACGTCTGGGCTCTTTCCATGAGGCCATGCCGCTTCTCCTCATAATAATGATGAAGGCTGGTAGAAAGGGCACTAGCTGGGAATCAGAGCACCTGGGTTCTAATCTCAGCTCTGCCGCTTCCCGGCTGTGAGACCTTGGGGAAGTCACTTCCCTTCTCTGGGCCTCAGTTTTCTCATTTGCAAAATGGGGATTCGATCCCCCTTTCCCCTCCTACTTAGACTCTGAGCCCCGGTGTGGGACAGGGACTGCGTCCAACTTCATTTTCCTTTCTCCACCCCAGCGCTTAGCACAGCGCTTGGCCCATAGTATTACGGGACATTATGATTATGCAAGCAGTAGAGCTGCCTATTGGACTCGTTGACTGATTCACTGAGTGGATGGAATCAATCAATCAATCAATCAATCAATCAATCATATTTATTGAGCGCTTACTGTGTGCAGAGCACCGTACTAAGTGCTTGGGAAGTACAAGTTGGCAACATATAGAGACAGTCCCTACCCAACAGTGGGCTCACAGTCTAAAAGAGGGAGACAGAGAACAAAACCAAACATACTAACAAAATAAAATAAATAGAATAGATAGGTACAAGCAAAATAAATAAATAAATAGAGTAATAAATCTGTACAAACATATATACATATATACCTGTGCTGGGGGAAGGGAAGGAGGTAAGATGGGCGGGATGGAGAGGGGGATGAGGGGGAGAGGGGGAATCAACTTTCCAACTGCTTTGTGCCCTCCCAAACACTCAGTACAGCTCTCTCAGCAATATCAGCACTCAGTAAATACTAAATACTAAATGGATTAATAATAATAATGGCATTTATTAAGCACTTACTATGTGTAAAGCACTGATTGAATGAATGAATGAATGAATGACCGCCCACAGCACCTGCATGTATGTTTGTACATACTTATTACTCTGTATATTTTACTTCTACATATTTATTCTATTGATTTGATTTGGTTAATATGTCTTGTTTTGGTGTCTGTCTCCCCCTTCTAGACTGTGAGCCCGCTGTTGGGTAGGGACCGTCTCTCTATGTTGCCAACTTGGACTTCCCAAGCGCTTAGTACAGTGCTCTGCACACAGGAAGCGCTCAATAAATACGATTGAATGAATGAATGACTGTTCTAAGCGCTGGATTGGAGAATGTAGACTGTAAGCTCGTAGAGGGCAGGAAACGTGTCTACCAACTCTGCTATATTGGACTCTACCAAGCACTCAGTACATCACCCAGAACACAAGAAGCACTCAGTAAATATCACCGATTGATTATAGAATGTAGACTGTGGCTCGTTACTACTACTACTACTAATAATAATAATGATGGCATTTGTTAAGCGTTTACTATGTGCAAAGCACTGTTCTAAGCATTGGGGAGGATACAAGGTGATTAAGTTGTCCCACGTGGGGCTTACAGTCAATCCCCATTATACAGATGAGGTAACTGAGGCTCAGTGAAGTTAAGTGACTTGCCCAAGGTCACACAGCAGACATGTGGCGGAGGCGGGATTCGAACCCCTGACCTCTGACTCCAAAGCCCGGGCTCTTTCCACTGAGCCAATGAATTGTAGCATTTGTTAACCATTTACTATGTGTTCATGGGTTTGAATCCCAGCTTTGCCCCATGTCTGCTGTGTGATCTTGGGCAAGTCACTTCCCTTCTCTGGGCCTCAGTTCGCTCTTCTGTAAAATGGGGATGAAGACTGTGAGCCCCACGTGGGACAACCTGATCACCTCGTATCTCCCCCAGCGCTTAGAACAGAGCTTTGCACATAATAAGCGCTTAACAAATGCCATTATTATTATTAGCAGTAGTAGCAGTATTACTATGTGTCAGGCACTGTGCTAAGTTCTGGGGCAGATACAAGCAAATCAGGTTGGACACAGTCCCTGTCCCCCGTGGGGCTCACAGTCTCCATCCCCATTTGACAGATGAGGGAACTGAGGCCCAGAGAAGGGAAGCGACTTGCCCAAGGTCACACGGCAGGCAAGTGGCAGAGCCGGGATCAGAACCCAGGTCTTTCTGACTCCAAGGCCCGGGCTCTACCCACTAGGGAACTCTGCCTCTCACTGATTATTTATATTACGCAATAAATATCACTCTAATTATTTAACTTGTACCTATTTACTATTCTATTTATTTTATTTTGTTAGTATGTTTGGTTTTGTTCTCTGTCTCCCCCTTTTAGACTGTGAGCCCACTGTTGGGCAGGGACTGTCTCTATATGTTGCCAATTTGTACTTCCCAAGCGCTTAGTACAGTGCTCTGCACATAGTAAGCGCTCAATAAATACGATTGATGATGATGATATATTTTGTTTTGTTGTCTGTCTCCCCCTTCTAGACTGTGAGCCCGTTGTTGGGTAGGGAAGGTCTCTCTGTGTTGCCAACTTGGACTTCCCAACGCTTAGTGCAGTGCTCGGCACACAGTAAGCGCTCAATAAATAGGATTGAATGAATGCATCTAGCTTTAATTCTATTTGTTGCCAACTTGTACTTCCCAAGCGCTTAGTACAGTGCTCTGCACACAGTAAGCGCTCAATAGATACAATTGAATGAATGAATCAATGAATTTGTTCCGACAACTCGAAACCTGTCCACAGGTTTTGTTTTGTTGTCTGTCTCCCCCTTCTATACTGTGAGCCCGTTGTTGGGTAGGGACCATCTCTATATGTTGCCCACTTGTACTTACCAAGCGCTTAGAGCAGTGCTCTGCACACAGTAAGCGCTCAATAAATACGATTGAATGAATGAATCTAGTTTGAATTCTAATTGTTCCAACGACTTGACACTTGTCCACAGGTTTTGTTTTGTCGTCCGTCTCCCCCTTCTAGACTGTGAGCCCGTTGTTGGGTAGGGACCGTCTCTCTATGTTGCCGACTTGGACTTCCCAAGCACTTAGTGCAGTGCTCTGCACACAGTAAGCGCTCGATCATCATCATCATCATCATCATCATCATCATCAATCATATTCATTGAGCGCTTACTATGTGCAGAGTACTGTACTAAGCCCTTGGGAAGTACAAATTGGCAACATATAGAGACAGTCCCTACCCAACAGTGGGCTCACAGGCTAAAAGGGGGAGACAGAGAACAAAACCAAACATACTAACAAAATAAAATAAATAGAATAGATATGTACAAGTAAAATAAATGAATAAATAGAGTAATAAATATGTACACACATATATACAGGTGCTGTGGGGAAGGGAAGGAGGTAAGAAGGGGAGGATGAAGAGGGGGACAAGGGGGAGAGGAAGGAAGGGGCTCAGTCTGGGAAGGCCTCCTGAAGGAGGTGAGCTCTCAATAGGGCTCGATGAATACGATTGAATGTATGAATCTAGCTTTAATTCTATTTGTTGCCAACTTGTACTTCCAAGTGCTTAGGACAGTGCTCTGCACACAGTAAGCGCTCAATAGATACGATTGAATGAATGAATCAATGACTTTGTTCTGACAACTTGACACCTGTCCACAGGTTTTGTTTTGCTGTCTGTCTCCCCCTTCTAGACTGTGAGCCCGTTGTTGGGTAGGGACCGTTTCTATATGTTGTCAACTTGTACTTCCCAAGCGCTTAGTGCAGTGCTCTGCACATGGTAAACACTCAATAAATATGATTGATTGAATGAATCTAGCTTTAATTCTATTTGTTGCCAACTTGTACTTCCAAGCGCTTAGTACAGTGCTCTGCACACAGTAAGCGCTCAGTAGATACAATTGAATGAATGAATCAATTAATTTGTTCCGACAACTCGACACCCATCCACAGGTTTTGTTTTGTTCCCTGTCTCCCCCTTCTAGACTGTGAGCCCATTGTTGGGTAGGGACCATCTCTATATGTTGCCAACTTGTACTTCCCAAGCGCTTAGTACAGTGCTCTGCACACAGTAAGTGCTCAATAAATATGATTGAATGAATGAATCTAGCTTTAATTCTATTTGTTGCCAACTTGTACTTCCAAACGCTTAGTACAGCGCTCTGCACACAGTAAGCACTCAATAAACACGATTGAATGAATGAATGAATGAATTTGCTCCGACAACTCGACACCTGTCCACAGGTTTTGTTTTGTTGTCTGTCTCCCCCTTCTAGACTGTGAGCCCGTTGTTGGGTAGGGACAGTCTCTATATGTTGCCAACTTGTACTTCCCAAGCGCTTAGTGCAGTGCTCTGCACACAGTAAGCGCTCAATAAATACGATTGAATGAATGAATCTAGTTTGAATTCTAATTGTTCCAACGACTTGACACTTGTCCACAGGTTTTGTTTTGTTGTCTGTCTCCCCCTTCTAGACTGTGAGCCCGTTGTTGGGTAGGGACCGTCTCTCTATGTTCCTGACTTGGACTTCCCAAGCGCTTAGTGCAGTGCTCTGCATACAGTAAGTGCTCAATAAATACGATTGAATGAATGAATCTAGCTTTAATTCTATTTGTTGCCAACTTGTACTTCCCAAGCACTTAGTGCAGTGCTCTGCACACAGTAAGCACTGAATAAATATGATTGAATGAATGAATCTAGCTTTAATTCTATTTGTTGCCAACTTGTACTTCCCAAGCACTTAGTGCAGTGCTCTGCATACAGTAAGCGCTCAATAAATACGATTGAATGAATGCATGAATGAATTGATTGGTTACAGGGAGTGAATAGAGCTCTGAAGCGTTGAAGTGGACGTTATGAAAGAGAATAGAGGGGGAGAAGAGGGAGTAATCGGGGAAGACCTCCTGGAGGAGGGATGATTTTTTTCAGAGGGATCTGAAAGTGGAGAGAGCGGGGGTCTGTCAGCTGTGAGGAGGGAGGGCATGCCAGGCCAGAGGCAGGACGTGGGCGAGAGGTCGGTGGAGAGATAAATCAATCAATCAATCAATCAATCATATTTATTGAGCACTTACTGTGTGCAGAGCACTGGACTAAGCGCTTGGGAAGTCCAACTTGGCAACATCTAGAGACAGTCCCTGCCCAACAGTGGGCTCACGGTCTAGAAGTCTCTATGGAAAGAGCACGGGCTTTGAAATCAGAGGTCAGGGGTTCAAATCCCGGCACCACCAACTGTCAGCTGTGTGACTTTGGGCAAGCCACTTAACTTCTCTGTGCCTCAGTTCCCTCACCTGTAAAATGGGGATGAAGACTGTGAGCCCCCCGTGGGACAACCTGATCACCTTGTAACCTCCCCAGCGCTTAGAACAGTGCTTTGTACATAGTAAGTGCTTAATAAATGCCATTATTATTATTATGAGAAGCAGCGTGGCTCAGTGGAAAGAGCCCGGGCTTTGGAGTCCGAGGTCATGGGGTCGAATCCCGGCTCCGCCACATGCCTGCTGTGTGACCTTGGGCAAGTCACTTCACTTCTCTGAGCTTCAGTTACCTCATCTGTAAAATGGGGATTAAGACTGTGAACCCCACATGGGACAACCTGATCACTTTGTACCCCCCCCAGCGCTTAGAACAGTGCTTTGCACATAGTAAGCGCTTAACAAATGCCAACATTATTATTATTATTATTATTAAATGAGATGGAGGGGCAGGGAGAAGGTTGGCATGAGAGAAACAGGAGGCCTTCCCAGACTGAGCCCCTTCCTTCCTCTCCCCCTTGTCCCCCTCTCCATCCCCCCATCTTACCTCCTTCCATTCCCCACAGCACCTGTATATATGGTTGTACATATTTATTACTCTATTTATTTATTTATTTATTTATTTATTTTACTTGTACATATCTATCCTATTTATTTTATTTTGTTGGTATGTTTGGTTTTGTTCTCTGTCTCCCCCTTTTAGACTGTGAGCCCACTGTTGGGTAGGGACTGTCTCTATGTGTTGCCAATTTGTACTTCCCAAGTGCTTAGTACAGTGCTCTGTACATAGTAAGCGCTCAATAAATACGATTGATGATGATGACGATTGATGATGATGAAACAGAGCGTGCGGGCTGGAGGAGGAGAGCGGCCAGGGGAGGGAGGAGGGGGCTACCAGATGGACGGCTTGAAAGCCAACGGGGAGAGATTTCTGTCTGATACAGAGCAGGACGGGCGACCACAGAAGAGGCCTGAGGAGCACGGAGAAGTAGGCTGAACGTTTGGTAGAAAAATGATGCGGGCAGCAGAGTGAAGTCTGGACTGCAGTGGGGAGAGACAGGAGGCTGGGAGGTCAGCAAGGAGGCTGATACAGGAGACAAAGATAATAATGATGACATTTATTAAATGCTTACTATGTGCAAAGCACTTTTCTAAGCACTGGGGAGGTCACAATAATAATAATAATGGCATTTATTAAGCGCTTACTATGTGCAAAGCACTGTTCTAAGTGCTGGGGAGGTTACAAGGTGATCAGGTTGTCCCACGGCGGGCTCACAGTCTTCATCCCCATTTTACAGATGAGGGAACGGAGGCCCAGAGAAGTGAAGTGACTTGCTC
Organism: Tachyglossus aculeatus; assembly: GCF_015852505.1. Classification (NCBI taxonomy): domain Eukaryota; kingdom Metazoa; phylum Chordata; class Mammalia; order Monotremata; family Tachyglossidae; genus Tachyglossus; species Tachyglossus aculeatus. The sequence continues at coordinate 6,215,172 of NC_052066.1, read as the reverse complement.
AAAGTCACACAGCTGACAAGTGGCGGAGCCGGAATTTGAACCCATGACCTCTGACTCCAAAGCCTGGGCTCTTGCCACTGAGCCACGCTGCTTCTCTAAGCACACAGTCTAAGCTCACAGTCTTCATCCCCATTATACAGATGAGGTAACTGAGGCACAGAGAAGTTAAGTGACTTGCCCAAAGTCACACAGCTGACACTTGGTGGAGATGGATCAAAACACAACACTTGGATACATGTCCAGGCAAGCAGTGTGGCCTAATGGGTATTACTCTATTCATTTATTTATTTTACTTGTACATATTTATTCTACTTATTTTATTTTGTTAATATGTTTTGTTTTGTTCTCTGTCTTCCCCTTCTAGACTGTGAGCCCGCTGTTGGGTAGGGACCGTCTCTAGATGTTGCCAACTTGGACTTCCCAAGTGCTTAGTACAGTGCTCTGCACACAGTAAGCTCTCAATAAATACGATTGAATGAATGAATGAATGTTTGTACATATTTATTACTCTATTTTATTTGTACATATTCTATTTATTTTATTTTGTTAATATGTTTTGTTTTGTTGTCTGTCTCCCCCTTCTAGACTGTGAGCCCGCTGTTGGGTAGGGACCGTCTCTATATTTTGCCAACTTGTACTTCCCAAGCGCTTAGTACAGTGCTCTGCACACAGTAAGCGCTCAATAAATACGATTGAATGAATGAATGAATGAATTCCGGGCCTGGGAGTCAGAAAAATGTGGGTTCTAATAATAATAATAATAATGATAATAATAGTGATGGCATTTATTAAGTGCTTACTATGTTCAAAGCACTGTTCTAAATGCTGGGGAGGTTACAAGGTGAACAGGTGGTCCCACGGGGGGCTCACAGTCTTCATCCCCATTTTACAGATGAGGGAACTGAGGCCCAGAGAAGTTAAGTGAATTGCCCAAAGGCACAAAGCTGACAAATGGCCGAGCAGGTATTTGAACCCATGACCTCTGACTCCAAAGCCCGGGCTCTTTCCACTGAGCCACTTGTCTGCTGGGTGACTTTGGGCAAGTCGCTTCACTTCTCTGGGCCTCAGTTACCTCATCTGTCAAATAATAATAATGGTATTTATTATGAATAATAATGATAATAACAAGGATAATTATGGCATTTGTTAAGTACTATGTGCCAGGCACTGCACTAAGCGCTGAGGTAGATATAAGTAAATCAGGTTGGACACAGTCCCTGTCCCATGTGGGGCTCACAATCTCGATCCCCATTTGACAGATGAGGGAACTGAGGCCCAGAGGAGTAAAGCGACTTGCCCAAGGTCACTCAGCAGACAAACAGCGGAGGCAGGATTAGAACCCTCGACCCCATTTTCCAGATGAGGGAACTGAGGCACAGAGAAGTTAAATGGGGATTAAGACTGTGAGCCCCATGTGGGGCCTTGTATCTCCCTCAGTGCTTTGAACAATCCTTGACACATAGTAAGCGCTCAACAATACCATTATTTTGATTATCATGATTATGTGGGATTCATGCCTTCATAATAATAATGGTGGTACTTGTTAAGCGCTTTCTATGTGCAAAACACCTTTCTAAGCGCTGGGGGAGATACAAGGTGATCAGGTTGTCCCACGTGGGGCTCACAGTCTTCATCCCCATTTTCCAGAGGAGGGAACTGAGGCCCAGAGAAGCGCAGCGACTCGCCCAAGGTCAAACAGCTAAGTGGCGGAGTCGGGATTAGAACCCACGACCTCTGACTCCCAAACCGGGGCTCTTTTTACCAAGCCACATTTGGGAGTTGGGCGAGAAAGAGGTAGCTGACGCGTGATTTCTCTTTCCTCGGTGGGACTTCGTAAATCAGGCTAATTAAGGCGTTTGCAAACATATTGGGATAAACCTGCGAGTATGAAAAGGCAGACGAGAAATCAGGTGCTCAGCCGCGCTTCATCAAGCCCAATGGAGACATTTCCATGAGCATCAGAGCCTAAAAACGGTTTTATTTTTGGAAGTCAAACCTGATGTTCTCCAGAGCAGGCAGTGGGTTTCTAACGATAATAATAACGGTCTTTGTTCATCATCATCATCATCAATCGTATTTATTGAGCGCTTACTATGTGCAGAGCACTGGACTAAGCGCTTGGGAAGTACAAATTGGCAACATATAGAGACAGTCCCTACCCAACAGTGGGTTCACAGTCTAAAAGGGGGAGACAGAGAACAAAACCAAACATACTAATGAAATAAAATAAATAGAATAGATATGTACAAGTAAAATAAATAAATAAATAAATAGAGTAATAAATATGTACAAACATATATCCATATGTACAGGTGCTGTGGGGAAGGGAAGGAGGTAAGATGGGGGGATGGAGAGGGGGATGAGGGGGAGAGGAAGGAAGGGGCTCAGTCTGGGAAGGCCTCCTGGAGGAGGTGAGCTCTCAGCAGGGCCTTGAAGGGAGGAAGAGAGCGAGCTATGTGCCGAGCACTGTTCTAAGCGCTGGGGGAGATACAAGGTGAACAGGTTGTCCCACGTGGGGCTCACGGTCTTCATCCCCATTTGACAGATAAGAATGATGATAATAATAATAATAATAATAATGATAATGATGGCATTTATTAAGCACTTACTACGTGCAAAGCACTGTTCTAAGCGCTGGGGTAGATACAAAGTAATCAAGCTGTCCCACCTGGGGCTCACAGACTTAATCCCCATTTTACAGATGAGGGAACTGAGGGACAGAGACGTGAAGAGACTTGCCCAAAGTCACACAGCTGACAAGCGGCGGAGGCAGGATTCAAACCCACGACCTCTGACTCCCAAGCCCACGCAGGCTCCGTTCCTGAAGCGTGCCAGGGGAAGCAGTGTGGCCTTGTGGCTAGAGCGCGGGCTCCTACTGAGAGCTCACCTCCTCCAGGAGGCCTTCCCAGACTGAGCCCCCTTTTTCCTCTCCTCCTCCCATCTCCCCCACCCTACCTCCTTCCCCTCCCCACAGCACCTGTATAGATCTTTATACAGATTTATTACTCTATTCATTTTACTTGTACATATTTACTATTGTATTTATTTTGTTAATGATGTGCGTTTAGTTTTAATTCTATTTATTCTGACGACTTGACACCCGTCCACGTGTTTTGTTTTGTTGCCCGTCTCCCCCTTCTAATAACGATGGCATTTGTTAAGCACTTACTATGTACAAAGCACTGTACTAAGCGCTGGGGAGGATATAAGGTGATCAGGTTGTCCCATGTGGGGCTCACAGTCTTAATCCCCATTTTACAGATGAGGGAACTGAGGCTCAGAGAAGTTAAGTGACTTGCCCTACATTACACAGCAGACATGTGGCGGAGCGGCATTCGAACCCATGACCTCTGACTCCAAAGCCCGGGCTCTTCCACTGAGCCACGGTGCTTCTCTTCTTCTAGACCGTGAGCCCATTGTTGGGTAGGGACCGTCTCTGTGTGTTGCCGACTTGTCCTTCCCAAGCGCTTAGTACAGTGCTCTGCACACAGTAAACGCTCAATAAATATGATTGAATGAATGAATGACAGGGACTGTGTCCAACCCAATTATTTTCAATATCCCGGCACTTAGGACAGTGCCTGGCATATATTAAGCGCTTAACTAATTCCACAATTATTATTATTATTATTATTATTAGTAGTAGTAGTAGTAGTAGTAGTAGTAGTAGTAGTAGTAGTAGTTGTAGTATTATCCCATCAGCCCCATTTCCCCAAATCCCTCGACAGGGATTTCTCATTCGGATCTGCAAATCTTGGTCCCTAAAAGCGTCAAGATTGCAAAGGATGAGCCCACTGTTGGGTAGGGACCGTCTCTTTATGTAGCCAACTTGTCCTTCCCAAGCGCTTAGTACAGTGCTCTGCACACAGTAAGCGCTCAATAAATATGATTGAATGCATGAATGACAGGGACTGTATATCCAACCCGATTATCTTCAATATCCCGGCATTTAGGACAGTGCCTGGCATATATTAAGCGCTTAACTAATTCCACAATTATAATTATTATTATTATTATTATTATTATTATTATTATTAGTAGTAGTAGTAGTAGTAGTAGTAGTAGTAGTAGTAGTAGTAGTATCCCATCAGCCCCATTTCCCCAAATCCCTCGACAGGGATTTCTCCTTCGGATCTGCAAATCTTGGTCCCTAAAAACGTCGAGATTGCAAAGGATGAGCCCACTGTTGGGCAGGGACCGTCTCTTTATGTTGCCAACTTGTCCTTCCCAAGCGCTTAGTACAGTGCTCTGCACACAGTAAGTGCTCAATAAATATGATTGAATGAATGAATGACAGGGACTGCATATCCAACCCGATTATCTTCAATATCCCGGCACTTAGGACAGTGCCTGGCATATATTAAGCGCTTAACTAATTCCACAATTATAATTATTATTATTATTATTATTATTATTATTATTAGTAGTAGTAGTAGTAGTAGTAGTAGTAGTAGTAGTAGTAGTAGTAGTAGTATCCCATCAGCCCCATTTCCCCAAATCCCTCGACAGGGATTTCTCCTTCGGATCTGCAAATCTTGGTCCCTAAAAACGTCGAGATTGCAAAGGATGAGCCCACTGTTGGGCAGGGACCGTCTCTTTATGTTGCCAACTTGTCCTTCCCAAGCGCTTAGTACAGTGCTCTGCACACAGTAAGCTCTCAATAAATATGATTGAATGAATGAATGACAGGGACTGTGTCCAACCCAATTATCTTCAATATCCCGGCACTTAGGACAGTGCCTGGCATATATTAAGTGCTTAACTAATTCCACAATTATTATTATTATTATTACTATTATTATTATTATTAGTAGTAGTAGTAGTAGTAGTAATAGAATCCTGTCAGCCCCATTTCCCCAAATCCCCCGACAGGGATTTCTCCTTCGGATCTGCAAATCTTAGTCCCTAAAAGCGTCGAGATTGCCCACTGTTGGGTAGGGACCGTCTCTATATGTTGCCAACTTGTACTTCTGAAGCGCTTAGTACAGTGCTCTGCACACAGTAAGCGCTCAATAAATACGATTGAATGAATGAATGAATGAATGAATGAACCCAAACCTAGCCTCGGATTCCAACAATTCAGCTAAAGCCCTGACGATGCTTAATTATGAGATAAATCCCACTCTACTACTCTCCTGCTGTATGACCTTGGGCAAGTCTATTACCTTTTCCGTGCCCCCATTTCCTCCTCTGTAAAATAGGGATTCAATCCCTGTTCTCTCTCTTCTTTAGACTGTGAGCCCCATTCATTCTTTAATATTTATTGAATGTTTACTTCATGCATTCATTCATTCAGTCCTTTATTTTACTCAGTTTTGCTTGTACATATTTATTATTCTATTTATTTTGTTAATGATGCATATGTTGCCAACTTGTACTTCCCAAGCGCTTAGTACAGTGCTCTGCACACAGTAAGCGCTCAATAAATACGATTGATTGACTGATTGTTCTGACGATTGACATCTGTCTACATGATTTGGGTTGCTGTCCGTCTCCCCCTTCTAGCCTGTGAGCCCGTTGTTGCAGACTTGTACTTCCCAAGCTCTTAGTCCAGTGTTCTGCACACAGTAAGCGCTCAATAAATATGATTGAATGAATGAATGAATGTATTTATTGAGCACTTACTGTGTGCAGAGCAGTGGACTAAGCACTTGGGAGAGGAAAATACAATGAACAGAGAAGCAGCATGGCTCAGTGGCAAGAGCCAGAGCTTGGGAGTCAGAGATCATGGGTTCTAATCCCAGCTCTGCCACTTGTCAGCTGTGTGACTTTGGGCTAGTCACTTCACTTCTCTGGGCCTCAGTTCCCTCATCTGTAAAGTGGGGATGAAGACTGTGAGCCCCACGGGGGACAACCTGATATCCTTGTATCCTCCCCAGCGCTTAGAACAGTGCTTTGCACATAGCAAGCACTTAACAAATACCATTATTATTATTAATATTATTATTATGGGTTCTAGTCCCGGCTTCACCACTTGTCAGCTGTGTGATTTTGGGCAAGTCACTTCACTTCTCTGGGCCTCAGTTACCTCATCTGTAAAATGGGGATTAAGACTGTGAGCCCCACGGGGGACAACCTGATCACCTCGTATCCTCCCCAGCGCATAGAACAGTGCTTTGCACATAGTAAGCGCTTAACAAATACCAACATTATCATTATTATTATTGTTAAACAGACCCATTCCCTTCCCACAATGAGTTTGCAGTCTTGTGGGACATGGACTGTGTCCAACCTGATTATCTTGTGCCTACCCCAGCGCTTAGCACAGTGTTTGGCACATAAAAACGCTTAACCTAACCAAAGAGAAGCAGTGTGGCTCAGTGGAAAGAGCCCGGGCTTTGGAGTCCGAGAGGTCATGGGTTCAAATCCCGGCTCCACCAATTGTCAGCTGTGTGACTTTGGGCAAGTCACTTCACTTCTCTGGGCCTCAGTTCCCTCATCTGTAAAATGGGGATTAAGACTGGGAGCCCCCCCGTGGGACAACCTGATCACCGTGTGACCTCCCCAGCGCTTAGAACAGTGCTCTGCACATAGTAAGAGCTTAATAAATGCCATCATTATTGTTCTTAGTATTAATCTCTCCCTGAGAGTACAACAGTGTGGCTCAGTGGAAAGGGCATGGGCTTTGGAGTCAGAGGTCATGGGTTCAAATCCTGGCTCCACCAATTGTCAGCCTGTTTGACTTTGGGCAAGTCACTTCACTTCTCTGTGCCTCATCTGTAAAAGGGGGATTAAGACTGTGAGCTCCTCGTGGGACAACCTGATCACCTTGTAACCTCCCCAGCGCTTAGAACAGTGCTTTGCACTTAATAAATGCCATTATTATTATTATTATTATAAACACAATTGCCCCCAAGGAGCTGACAGCCTTCTGTGGGCAGAACACTGTAATAATAATAATAATAATAATAATAATAATAATAATAATAATAATAGCATTTATTAAGCGCTTACTATGTGAAAGCCCTGTTCTAAGTGCTGGGGAAGTTACAAGGTGATTAGGTTGTCCCACAAGGGGTAGGGACTGTCTTTATATGTTGCTAACTTGTACTTCCCAAGTGCTTAGTACAGTGCTCTGCACACAGTAAGCGCTCAATAAATACAATTGATTGATTGATTGATTTACAGCTGAGGTAACTGAGGTACTGTACTGAGCTCTTGGGAGAGGATAATAGGGTTAGTAGACACCACCCCTGCCCTCAGTAACAATTATGGTATCCATTAAGTGTACTCGCAGTCCAGCACTGTGCTGAGCGCCAGGGCTAAGATAATCAGGTCAGACACATTCCATGCCTCACGTGGGGCTTACGTTGTAAGAAGTTGAGAAAGCAGGTATTTTGCCCCCATTTGACAGAGCAGTAACTGAGGCTCCTCGTCAAGAAGTGACTGCCCCAAGGTCACCCAGCGGGCTGCTGGCAGAGTCAGGATTAGAACTCGCATCTCCTGAATCCCAGCCCCAGCAGATCTGTGAGGCAGAAGTGATTTCTGGAGAGCCATTTTTCTGAATAATAATAATGGCATTTATTAAGCGCTTACTATGTGCCAAGCACTGTTCTAAGCGCTGGGAAGGTTACAAGGTGATCAGGTTGTCCCACGGGGGGCTCACATTAATCCCCATTTTACAGATGAGGGAACTGAGGCCCAGAGAAGTGAAGTGACTTGCCCAAAGTCACACAGCTGACAATTGGCAGAGCCGGGATTTGAACCCATGACTTCTGACTCCAAAGCCCGGGCTCTTTCCACAGAGCCACGCTGCTTCTCTGTAGCAACGGGAAAGTAGGACAGCTGGGGAAGCAGCATGGCTCCGTGGAAAGAGCCCAGGCTTTGGAGTCAGAGGTCATGGGTTCAAATCCCGACTCTGCCATTTGTCAGCTGTGTGACCTTGGGCAAGCCGCTTAACTTCTCTGTGCCTCAGTGACCTCATCTGTAAAATGGGGATGAAGACTGTGAGCCCCCTGAGGGACAACCTGGTCACCTTGTAACCTCCCCCGCGTTTAGAACAGTGCTTTGCACATAGGAACAGCTTAATAAATGTCATCATTATTATTATTATTATTATTTTCTCAACTGAGGGTGTCAGTTGGGTCGGGCTATATAGTAACCAACAGACGTTTGTCAAAAAAAAAAAAAATCTTGCATACCGTCTCCCGCCTCTTTAGCATTGTTAGAATTCCAGGGATTCATGGAAATTTTTTCCACCCGCTGATCAGGTTGCCTTGAACAAACGTGGTCCGTATGGAATTCAAAGCAGCTGCTATTCCCTTATTGTTCTCAAATAAATGCATCCGATAATGTGACCTCAACGGATTGAAATCTGCTAAGTTGGGTTTTTTTTTTCCTAGTTGCTGAGTGTTTAAAATTAATGGGGTCTCAATGCACTCGGTATTTAAGTTGCATCTTTAAATTCCCAAACCTGGATTATTATCTCGATTACAACCCCGACAGCCTTGCAGAGTGAAAAATGATCGATAAAGTGGCCGGCGAATGTCTTTCCGACTCATAAATTTCAGGTCTTTCCGTAATAATAATGCTTGGGGTGTGTCTTGATATTTCACTGTCCAACTGACACCTGGCCGACACACAAACCATTTTATTCATTCATTCAGTCGTATTTATTGAACGCTTACTGTGGAGCACTGGACTAAGCGCTTAGAGAAGCAGCGTGGCTCAGTGGAAAGAGCCCGGGCTTGGGAGTCAGAGGTCATGGGTTCTAATCCCCGGCTCCGCCGCTTCTCAGCTGTGGGACTTTGGGCAAGTCACTTCACTTCTCTGGGCCTCAGTTCCCGCATCTGTAAAATGGGGATTAAGACTGTGAGCCCCCCGGGGGACCTTAGAACAGTGCTTGGCACACAGTAAGCACTTAACAAATGCCATAATAATAATAATAAACACCACCACATCTTCAAAAATTGCAGCGTGTTGTAGTGAGAAGAGCACAGGCCTCGGAGTCAGAAGGTGATGGGTTCTAATCTCAGCTCTGCCACTTGTCTGCTGTATGACCTTGGACAAGTCATTTTACTTCTCTGGGCCTCAGTGCCCTCATCTGTAAAATGGAGATCAAGAGTGTGAGTCCCACTGGGGACAGGGACTGTTTCCAACCCGATTTGCTTGTATCCACCCCAGCGCTTAGTATAGTGCCTGGCACATATTAAGCACTGAAGTAATACCATAAGTATTGTTATTATTATTCGTAGGAATACCAATGATGATAATAATAATTACAGCTCTGCCACCTGTCTGCTGTGTGACCTTGGACAAGTCACTTCACTTCTCTGGGCCTCAGTTCCCTCATCCATTAAATGGGGATGGAGACTGTGAGCCCCACGTGGGATAGGGACTGTGTCCAACCTGATTTGCTTGTATAATAATGATGGCATTCGTTAGGTGCTTACCATGTGCAAAGCACTGTTCTAAGCGCTGGGGAGGATACAAAGTGATCAGGTTGCCCCCCGTGGGGCTCACAGTCTTCATCCCCATTTTCCATTTGCATTTAAAGTGCAGCTGTTCTTGAGAAGCAGCTTGGCTCAGTGGAAAGAGCCCGGGCTTTGGAGTCAGAGGTCATGGGTTCAAATCCCAGCTCCGCCAATTGTCAGCTGTGTGACTTTGGGCAAGTCACTTCACTTCTCTGGGCCTCAGTTCCCTCATCTGTCAAATGGGGATGAAGACTGTGAGCCCCATGTGGGACAACTTGATCACCTTGTATCCCCCCAGCGCTTAGAACAGTGCTCTGCACATAGTAAGTGCTTAACAAATGCCATCATTATGTGCAAAGCACTGTTCTAAGCTCTAGGAAGGATACAAGGTGGTAATAATAATAATAATAATAACAATGGCATTCAAATCCCGGCTCCACCACTTGTCAGCTGTGTGACTTTGGGCAAGTCACTTCACTTCTCTGGGCCTCAGTTCCCTCATCTGTAAAATGGGGATTAAGATTGTGAGCCCCACGTGGGACAACCTGATTACCTTGTAAAATCCCCAGTGCTTAGAATAGTGCTTTGCACATGGTAAGTGCTTAATAAATGCCATTATTATCATTATTATTAGATACAAGGTCACCAATTAGGTTGGACACAGTCCCTGTCTCACAAGAGGCTCCAAGTCTTCATCCCCATTTTCCAGATGAGGTAACCGAGGCCCAGAGAAGTGAAGTGACTTGCCCAAGGTCACACAGCAGACAAGTGGCAGAGCCGGGATTAGAACCCATGACCGTGTGACTCCCGGGCTTGGGTTCTAGCCACCACGGCAGGCTGTCATTGTTGAAGAGAAGCAGCGTGGCTCAGTGGAAAGAGCACGGTCTGTGGACTCAGAGGTCATGGGTTCAAATCCCGGCTCCGCCAATTGTCAGCTGGGTGACTCTGGTCAAGTCACATCACTTCTCTGTGCCTCAGTGACCTCATCTGGAAAATGGGGATGAAGACTGTGAGCCCCCTGTGGGACAACCTGATCACTCTATAACCTCCCCAGCGCTTAAAACAGTGCTTTGCACATAGTAAGCGCTTAATAAATGCCATTATTATTATTATTATTAGTGAAGAAGGGGTGGTGTTTACCGAGACGCCAACGTAGCACGTCGAAACAGAAGTCCAAGATATTTTTCCTGCCCCAAAATGCTTTCCTGCTAACATACGTGCTAATAATCAACCAACCAATCAATCAATCAATCAATTGTATTTATTGAGCGCTTACTGTGTGCAGAGCACTGTACTAAGCGCTTGGGAAGTACAAGTTGGCAACATATAGAGACAGTCCCTACCCAACAATCGTATTCATGGAGCTCTTACTATGTGCAGAGGGCTGTACTAAGCGCTTGAGAGAGGACAATACCACAGAATTAGCAGAGACGCGCTAGTTGTTGGAAGCGTAGAAAAGGGCCACCAGGCATAGCAGAGAAGCAGTGTGGCTCAGTGGAAAGAACCCGGTCTTGGGAGTCAGAGGTCGTTGGTTCTAATCCAATCTATATGTTGCCGACTTGTACTTCCCAAGCGCTTAGTACGTGCTCTGCACACAGTAAGCGCTCAATAAATACGATTGAATGAATGAATGAATGAATGAATCCCACCTTGTCTAGTGTGTGACCTTAGGCAAGTCACTTAACTTCTTTGTACCTCAGTGACCTCATCTGTAAAATGGGGATGAAGACTGTGAGCCCCACCTGCGACAACCTGATCACCTTGTATCGATCTCAGCACTTAGAACAGTGCTTGGCACAGAGTAAGCACTTAAATACCATTATTACTGTTATTTTTTATTCAATCATATTTATTGAGCGCTAGCTGTGTGCAGACCACTGTACTAAGCACTTGGGAAGTACAAGTTGGCAACATATAAAGACGGTCCCTACCCAAAAACGGGCTCATAGGTATTATTATATCAATGGTGCCTGGCACATTCATTCATTCATTCGTTCATTCATTCATTCATTCAATCAATCAGTCATCAATCAATCAATCAATCGTATTTATTGAGCACTTACCGTGTGCAGAGCACTGTACTAAGCGCTTGGGAAGTACAAGTTGGCAACATATAGAGACAGTCCCTACCCAACAGTGGGCTCACAGTCTAGAAGGGGGAGACAGACAACGAAACCAAACATACTAACAAAATAAAATAAATAGAATAGATATGTACAAGTAAAATAAATAAATAGAGTAATAAATATGTACACACATAAGCACTTACTACTACTACTACTACTACTATCAATCAATCAATCGTATTTATTGAGTGCTTACTGTGTGCGGAGCACTGTACTAAGCGCTTGGGAAGTACAAGTTGGCAACATATAGAGACAGTCCCTACCCAACAGTGGGCTCACAGTCTAAAAGGGGGAGACAGAGAACAAAAACCAAACATACTAACAAAATAAAATAAATAGAATAGATATGTACAAGTAAAATAAATAAATGAATACTACTACTGATAATAATAATGATGGTATTTGTTAAGTGCTTACTATGTGCTTTCCTATGTGCAAAGCACTGTTCTAAGCACTGGGGGGATTCAAGGTGATCAGGTTGTCCCACGTAGGGCTCACAATCCTAATCCCCATTTTACAGATGAGGGAACTGAGGCCCAGAGAAGTGAAGTGAGTTGCCCAAAGTCACACAGCTGACAATTGGCGGAGCCGGAATTTGAACCCATGGCCTCGGGGCGAGGTGATGGACAGCCTTGAAGTCGAGAGTGAGGAGTTTTTGCTCGATACAGAGGTTGATAGGCAACCACTGGAGATTTTTGAAGAGGAGCGTTGACATGCCCAGATCGTTTCAGTCAAACAATGCCATTTATTGAGCACTTCCTGTGTGCAGAGGACTGTACTAAGCGCTTGGGAGAGTCCAATAGAGCAGAATTGGCAGTCACATCCCCCTCCCACAGCAAACTGACAGTCTAGAGTGGGAAGTAGACTTTAATAAGTCAATAAATTACAGATCTGGACATAAGCGCCGTGGGACTTAAAATGCTTTTACAGTGTTCATAATTGATAAGATTTCGCAGCTCTTCGGAATAAACAATTTTCCAGACACCCTCCAGATTATGCCCGTCTTCGCCTCCCACCCCAACGCACGCGCTCCCGGACCATCGCTCTCCGATTTCTCCTTCCAGGGGAGCAAAGAAATCTCACCAAGAATCAGCCTAGCTGAGCAGTCCGACATCATTAATGTTTTATCACCCTCAGAAGTTCATATATGGAGAGAATTACCAAAGGAGTTCTTTTTCTTTTTGCTAGGTAGAAGGTATTCAGTCAAGCTGGTTGAAGTCAATTAAATGAGATTTTTTTTTTTCTACCAGCCCCCGTGTCACAAGGGGAACGTGCTAACTGGAAGGAATTTGCGAGAAAATTCTTCTGGTCACCTATTTTTTAAAAAAAATTCCGTGGTATTATGGTATTTGTTAATAATAATAATAATGATGCTATTTGAGAAGTCTTTTAGACTGTGAGCCCACTGTTGGGTAGGGACTGTCTCTATATGTTGCCAACTTGTACTTCCCAAGTGCTTAGTACAGTGCTCTGCACACAGTAAGCGCCCAATAAATACGATTGATGATGGTTGATGATGATGAGAAGCAGCGTGGCTCATTGGAAAGACTTCTAGACTGTGAGCCCACTGTTGGGTGGGGACCGTCTCTATATGTTGCCAACCTGTACTTCCCAAGCGCTTAGTACAGTGCTCTGCACACAGTAAGTGCTCAATAAATACGATTGAATGAACGAATGGATGAATGAAAGAGCCCGGGCTTGGGCGTCAGAGGTCGTGGGACACCTGATCACCTTGTAACCTCCCCAGCGCTTAGAACAGTGCTTTGTACGTAATAAGTGCTTAATAAATGTTATTATTATTATTATTATTATTATTATTGTTATTTACTTCTCTGGCTTCAGTTACCTCATCTGGAAAATGGGGATTAAGACTGTGAGCCCCGTGTGGGACAATTTCCTTATCTTGTAATCTACCCAGCGCTTAGAACAGTGCTTGGCACATAGTAAGCGCTGTAGATAGCACAACCATCCTTCCTGTCTCTAAAGCAACATGGAGACACAGCGTGGCTCAGTGGAAAGAGCCCGGGCTTTGGAGTCAGAGGTCAAGGGTTCAAATCCCGGCTCCGCCACTTGTCAGCTGTGTGACTTTGGGCAAGTCACTTCACTTCTCTGGGCCTCAGTTACCTCATCTGGAAAATGGGGATTAAGACTGTGAGCCCCACGTGGGACAACCTGATCACCTTGTAACCTCCACAGCACTTAGAACTGTGCTTTGCACGTAGTAAGCGCTTAATAAATGCCATTATTATTATTATTATTCTCTGGGCCTCAGTAACCTCATCTGGAAAATGAGGATGAAGACTGTGAGCCCCCCGTGGGACAACCTGATTACCTTGTAACCTTGTAACAGTGCTTTGCACATAGTAAGCACTTAATAAATGTCATCATTAGTATTATTAAAGCCTTCCTTGGCATTATCCTTGACTCCTCCCTTTCATTCAACCTACACATTCAATCCTTCCCTAAATCCTGCTGATTCCACCTTCCCAACCTCACTAAAATTGGCCGTTTGGTCTCTATCCAAACTGCTACCACATTAATCCAAGCCCTTGTCCTCTCCCTCCTGGATGGCTATATCAGCCTCCTTGCTGACCTCCCTGCCTCCAGTCTTCCCCTACTCCAGTCCAGACTTCACTCTGCTGCCTGCCTCGTTTTTCTACAAAAACTTTGAAACCACATTTCCCCACTGCCTCAAGATTCTCCAGGGGTTGCCCATCCACCTCTGCATCAAACAAAACATCGGCTTTAAAGCTGCCCATCACCTCGCCCCCTCCTCCCTCCCCTCCCTTCTGTCCTTCTCCCTCCCAGCCCATTATTTGTACATATTTATTCTATTTATTTTATTTTGTTAATATGTTTTGTTTTGTTCTCTGCCTCCCCCTTCTAGACTGTGAGCCCGCTGTTGGGTAGGGACCGTCTCTAGATGTTGCCAACTTGGACTTCCCAAGCGCTTAGTACAGTGCTCTGCACACAGTAAGCGCTCAACAAATACGATTGAATGAATGAATTACTCTATTTATTTTATTTGTACCTATTTATTCTATTTATTTTATTTTGTTAATATGTTTTGTTTTGTTCTCTGCCTCCCCCTTCTAGACTGTGAGCCCACTGTTGGGTAGGGACCGTCTCTAGATGTTGCCAACTTGTACTTCCCAAGCACTTAGCACAGTGCTCTGCACACAGTAAGCGCTCAATAAATACGATTGAATGAATGAATGAATGAATGAATTACTCTATTTATTTATTTATTTTACCTGTACATATTTATTCTATTTATTTTATTTTGTTAATATGTTTTGTTTTGTTCTCTGCCTCCCCCTTCTAGACAGTGAGCCCGCTGTTGGGTAGAGACCGTCTCTAGATGTTGCCAACTTGGACTTTCTAAGCGCTTAGTACAGTGCTCTGCACACAGTAAGCACTCAATAAATACAATTGAATGAATGAATGAATTACTCTATTTTATTTGTTCATATTTATTCTATATATTTTATTTTGTTAATACGTTTTGTTTTGTTTTGTTCTCTGCCTCCCCCTTCTAGACTGTAAGCCCGCTGTTGGGTAGGGACCGTCTCTAGATGTTGCCAACTTGTACTTCCCAAGCGCTTAGTACAGTGCTCTGCACACAGTAAGCACTCAATAAATATGATTGAATGAATGAGTGAATTAACGATAATAATAATAATAATAATAATGCCTCCAGGTGGCCTTCCCAGACTGAGCCCCCTTTTTCCTCTCCTCCTCCCCATCCCCCCCACCCTACCTCCTTCCCCTCCCCACAGCACCTGTATATATGTTTGTACAGATTTATCACTCTATTTATTTTACTTGTCCATATTTACTATTCTATTTATTTTGTTAATGATGTGCATCTGGCTTTATTTCTATTTATTCTGATGACTTGACACCTGTCCACATGTTTCGCCTTGTTGTCTGTCTCCCCCTTCTAGACTGTGAGCCCGTTGTTGGGTAGGGACTGTCCCTGTTGTGAACTGGTACTTCCCAAGCGCTTAGTCCAGTGCTCTGCACACAGTGAGGGCACAATAAATACGATTGAATGAATGAATAGTAATGATGGTATTTGTTAAGCGCTTACTATGTGCCAAGCACTGTTCTAAAATATATAATCTGTGGGACAGAAAGTCTGAAATAAACTACAAATGGGAGGGGGTGTTACATTTTAAAATCTTTGAGGGCAGGGATTGTGTGTACTAACTCTATTGTCCTCTCCCAAGCGTTCAGCACAATACTCTTCACACTGTAGACCATAAACTCCTTAAGGACAAGGATTATTTCCACCAACTCTATTTTATTCTCCCAAATACTTAGTAGAGTGCTCTGCGCATAGTAAACACACAATCGATATTATTAATTGATAGAATCAAAAGAGCTGGCATGGCAGTTAACCTCTAAGGCGAGGTGATAAGAATTTAATTGGGCAATTAATTTTCCCCCGTTTGGTTACCAAAGATAACAGTAGATTTGTGTTTCCAAGAGCGGCGTCTGAGCGACCAAAGCCTGAATTTGATTCCAGTGACCCCCTGAAATGCTCACTAGAGACAGTCGATCGTGGCCTAGGTAAAAAAGCCCGGGCTTGGAAGTCAGAAGGATCCGGGTTCTAATTCCGGCTCCTCCACTTCTCTGCTGGGTGACCTTGGGCAAGTCACTTCACTGCTCTGGGCCTCAGTTCCCTCAGCTGTCAAATGGGGATGAAGGCTGTGAACCCCAAGTGGGACAGGGACTGAGTCCCAACCTAATTAGCTTGTAATAATAATAAAATAATAATAATATTTATTGAGCGCTTACTATTTGCAAAGTTCTAAGTGCTGGGAAGGTTACAAGGTAATCAGGTTGTCCCACGTGGAGCTCACAGTCTTCCTACCCATTTTATATTAAGCAATTACTATGCACAAAGCACTGTTCTAAGCGCTGGGGAGGTTACAAGGTGATCAGGGTGTCCCACGTGGGGCTCAGTCTTCATTCCCATTTTATACATGAGGTAACTGAGGCCCAGAGAAGTGAAGTGACTTGCCCAAAGTCACACAGCTGAGAACTCTCAGAGCCAGGATTTGAACCCATGGCCTCTGACTCCAAAGTCCGTGCTCTTTCCACTGAGCCACGCTGCTTCTCTAAGTACCTACCCCAGGCACTTAGTACAATCAATCAATCAATCAATCAATCGTATTTATTGAGCACTTACTGTGTGCAGAGCACTGTACTAAGCACTTGGGAATTACAAGTTGGCAACATATAGAGACAGTCCCTACGTAGTACAGTACCCGACACGTTGTAAACCCTTAACAAATACCAAAAAATGAAAATAAATCTGGATCATTTCAACCCTGAAAGGCAGGTTCTCAGTGATAACCTCTTCCTTTCTTCAGGAGATATCATCAAGTTCTTCCATGAAATGAGAAAATCTTTCTCATGGGGAATTCAGGCAGAAATCAGTCAACAAATCGCTGGTGTTTTTTGGCTGCTTACTATGTGTGCGGTATTTATTTTTTGCATATGTTATGTGCTTACTATGTGCCAAATGCTGTTCAGGTTGGGCATAGTCCCTGTCCCATGTGGGGCTCACAGTTTTAATCCCCATTTTACAGCTGAGGCGACTGAGGCCCAGAGAAGGGAAGTGACTTTCCCAAGGTCACACCGCAGACGAATGAAAGAGCTGAATTAGAACCCATGACCTTCTGACTCCCAGGCACAAGTACTTGGGAAAGGGCAATAGAGGTGCTGGATATGATTCCTACCCTCCGGGAATTTATAGTCTATGGAGCGCTTAGTATGAAGAGCACTGGGAGAATCCAATTCAATAGCGTTGGTAGAAACATTCATTCATCATCATCAATCGTATTTATTGAGCGCTTACTATGTGCAGAGCACTGTACTAAGCACTTGCTTAGTACATTCATTCATTCAATTGTATTTATTGAGCAAAACCACTGTACTAAGCGCTTGGAAAAGTACAATACAACATTAAACAGTGCCATTCCCTTCCCACAACGAGTTCACAGGGAAGGGAATGTCACCGTTTAATATTGTATGGTACTTTCCCAAACACTTAACAATAATAATAATAATAATAATGTTGGTATTTGTTAAGTGCTTACTGTAATAATAATGATGGTATTTGTTAAGTGCTTACTACGGATAAAACACTGTTCTAAGCGCTGGGGGATACGAGGTGATGAGATTGTCCCATGTGGGGCTCACAGTTTTAATCCCCATTTTACAGCTGAGGCAACTGAGGCCCAGAGAAGGGAAGTGACTTTCCCAAGGTCACACCGCAGACGAATGAAAGAGCTGGATTAGAACCCATGACCTTCTGACTCCCAGGCCCAAATCCTTGGGAAAGGACAGTAGAGGTGCTGGATATGATTCCTACCCTCTGGGAATTTATAGTCTATGGAGCACTTAGTATGAAGAGCACTGGGAGAGTCCAATTCAATAGCGTTGGTAGAAACATTCATTCATCATCATCAATCGTATTTATTGAGCGCTTACTATGTGCAGAGCACTGTACTAAGCACTTGCTTAGTACATTCATTCATTCAATTGTATTTATTGAGCAAAACCACTGTACTAAGCGCTTGGAAAAGTACAATACAACATTAAACAGTGCCATTCCCTTCCCACAACGAGTTCACAGGGAAGGGAATGTCACCGTTTAATATTGTATGGTACTTTCCCAAACACTTAACAATAATAATAATAATAATAATGTTGGTATTTGTTAAGTGCTTACTGTAATAATAATGATGGTATTTGTTAAGTGCTTACTACGGATAAAACACTGTTCTAAGCGCTGGGGGATACGAGGTGATGAGATTGTCCCATGTGGGGCTCACAGTTTTAATCCCCATTTTACAGCTGAGGCAACTGAGGCCCAGAGAAGGGAAATGACTTTCCCAAGGTCACACAGCAGATGAATGAAAGAGCTGGATTAGAACCCATGACCTTCTGACTCCCAGGCCCAAGTACTTGGGAAAGGACAACAGAGGTGCTGGATATGATTCCTACCCTCCGGGAGTTTATAGTCTATGGAGCGCTTAGTATGAAGAGCACTGGGAGAGTCCAACTCAATAGAGTTGGTAGAAACATTCATTCATTAATTCAATCGTATTTATTGAGCAAAACCACTGTACTAAGCGCTTGGGAAAGTACAATACAACATTAAACAGTGACATTCCCTTCCCACAACGAGTTCACAGCGAAGGGAATGTCACCGTTTAATACTGTATGGTACTTTCCCAAACGCTTAACAATAATAATAATAATAATGTTGGTATTTGTTAAGTTCATTCAATCGTATTTATTGAGCAAAACCACTGTACTAAGCGCTTGGGAAAGTACAATACAACATTAAACAGTGACATTCCCTTCCCACAACGAGTTCACAGTGAAGGGAATGTCACTGTTTAATATTGTATGGTACTTTCCCAAATGCTTAACAATAATAACAATAATAATGTTGGTATTTGTTAAGTGCTTACTATAATAATAATGATGGTATTTGTTAAGTGCTTACGATGGGTAAAGCACTGTTCTAAGCGCTGGGGGATACAAGGTGATGAGATTGTCCCATGTAGGGTTCGCAGTTTTAATCCCCATTTTAGAGATGAGGTAACTGAGGCCCAGAGAAGTTAAGTGGCTTGCCCAAGGTCACACAGCTGACAATTAGCAGAGCTAGGATTTGAACCCATGACCGCTGACTCCAAAGCCCGGGCTCTTTCCACTGAGCCACGCTTCTAAGCACTCCAGCACTGCTCCACCCCAGATCTCCCCCTTCTAGAGCCCACTGTTGGGTAGGGACCGTCTCTATATGTTGCCAACTTGTACTTCCCAAGCGCTTAGTACAGTGCTCTGCACACAGTAAGTGCTCAATAAATACGATTGAATGAATGAATGAATCTCAGTATGATGCCCAGGACGTAGTAAGCGCTTAATAAATATCATCAAGAAGAAATAAAATACCTCTACTATTATGACACTCATAGAGCTGGGATCTATATCTAATAATAATAATAATAGCATTTATTAAGTGCTTACTATGTGCGAAGCACTGTTCTAAGCGCTGGGAAGGTTACAAGGTGATCACGTTGTCCCACGGGTGGCTCACAGTTTTAATCCCCATTTTCCAGATGAGGTAACTGAGGCCCAGAGAAGTGAAGTGACTTGCCCAAAGTCACCCAGCTGACAATTGGTAGAGCCGGGATTTGAACCCATGACCTCTGACTCCAAAGTCTGGGCTCTTTCCACTGAGCCACGCTGCTTCTCTAATCCCCACTAGAGATTTATAAAATAATAATAATAATAATCGTGGTATTTGTTAAGCACTTACTATGTGCCAAGCACTGTTCTAAGAATTGGGGCAATAATAATAATAATAATAACAATAACAATAATAACAACAATAATGGTATTTGTTAAGTGTTTACTATTTGCTGAGCACTGTTCTAAGTGCTGGGGGAGATAGAAGATAAGCAGGTTCTCCCACGTGGGGCTCACAATCTTCATCCCCATTTTCCAGATGAAGGAAATGAGGCACAGAGAATAATAATAATAATAATAATAATAATAATAATAATAATAATAATAATAATAATGACATTTGTTAAGCAGTTACTATGTGCCAAGCATGGCTCTAAGCACTGGAGGTGATACAAGGTGATCGGGTTGACCCAAGTGAGGCTCATAGTCTTCATCCCCATTTTACAGATGAGGTCACTGAGGCCCAGAGAATAATAATGATAATAATAATAATAATGATGGCATTTGTTAAGTGCTTACTATGTGTGAAGCACTGTCCTAAGCGCTGGGAGGGATACAAGGTGATCAGGTTGTCCCACGGGGGGCTCACAGTCTTCATCCCCATTATCCAGATGAGGGAACTGAGGCTCAGAGAATCAATCAATCAATTGTATTTATTGAGCACTTACTGTGTGCAGAGCACTGTACTAAGCGCTTGGGAAGTACAAGTTGGCAACATATACAGACAGTCCCTACCCAACAGTGGGCTCACAGTCTAAAAGGGGAAGACAGAGAACAAAACCAAACATACTAACAAAATAAAATAAATAGAATAGATATGTACAGGTAAAATAAATGAATAAATAGAGTAATAAATCTGTACAAACATAATATACATATATATACAGGTGCTGTGGGGAAGGGAAGGAGGTAAGATGGGGGATGGAGAAGGGGACGAGAGGGAGAGGAAGGAAGGGGCTCAGTGTGGGAAGGCCTCCTGGAGGAGGTGAGCTCTCAGTATGGCCTTGAAGGGAGGAAGAGAGCTAGCTTGGCGGAGGGGCAGAGGGATTGGGGGCATGCCAGGCCCGGGGGAGGACGTGGGCCGGGGGTCGATGGCGGGAAAGGCGAGAACGAGGCCTAACGGGGAGGAGATCAGTGGCGGAGGAGCGGAGGGTGTGGGCTGGGCTGGAGAAGAAGAGAAGGGAGGTGAGGTAGGAGGGGGCGAGGGGATGGATGGACAAGCCTTAAAGCCGACGGTGAGGAGTTTTTGCCTGATGCGTAGGTTGACTGGCAGCCACTGGAGATTTTTGAAGAGGGGAGTAACATGTCCAGAGTGCTTCTGCACAAAGACGATCTGGGTAGCAGTGTGATGTATAGACTGAAGTGGGGAGAGACAGGAGGATGGGAGATCAGAGAGAAGGCTGATGCAGTAGTCCAGATGGGATAGGATGAGAGCTTGAATGAGCAGGGTAGCGGTTGGGATGGAGAGGAAAGGGCGGATCTTGGCAATGTTGCGGAGCTGAGACCGACATATTTTGGTGACGGCTTGGATGTGAGGGGTGAATGAGAGAGCGGAGTCGAGGAGGACACCGAGGTTGCGGGCTTGTGAGACGGGAAGGATGGTAGTGCTGTCAACGGAGATGGGAAAGACAGGGAGAGGGCAGGGTTTGGGAGGGAAGACAAGGAGTTCAGTCTTGGACATGTTGAGCTTTAGGTGGCAGGCAGACATCCAGTTGGAGATGTCCTGAAGGCAGGAGGAGATGCGAGCCTGGAGAGAGGGGGAGAGAGCAGGGGCAGAGATGGAGATCTGGGTGTCATCAGCGTAGAGATGATAGTTGAAGCCGTGGGAGCGAATGAGGTCACCAAGGGAGTGAGTGTAGATCAAGAACAGAAGGGGACCAAGCACTGAACCTTGGGGAACCCCCACAGTAAGGGGATGGGAGGGGGAGGAGGAGCCTGCAAAAGAGACTGAGAATGAACGACCGAAGTGAAGTGACTCGCCTAAAGTCTCACAGCCGACAAGTGGCGGAGCGGGGATGAGAGCCCACGACCACTGATTCCCAAGCCCCTGCTCTTGTCACTAAGCCACGCCACTTCTCTTAAAACAGGATGAGTTATTCTCTTTCAATTTAATCCCATGAAATACTAAGACGAATCACCTTCTTCACCAGCCGGGAAGGGAAAAAAAACGCTAATTGCCCGGAACCGAGAAAACTCAGATCTCCCGATGAAACATCGAAGGGGCACACAGGCCCTGTCAACCCGATTTATACTCTCCCAGAAAATACAAGTGCCAAGGGAGAAACCATTAAACCAACAGACAATTAACAACATTGGTTCTAATTATCTCCGGGTATAACGGATAGAGCTTCTTAGTTCATATTTCTTCCCTGATAGCTCCTCGGAGGCGGGGAGACTTTTAATCCCGGAGTCGCTGAATGTTTATCAAATCCTTCATTCATTCAATCGTATTTATTGAGCGCTTACTGTGTGCAGAGCACTGGACTGAGCGCTTGGGTAGGACAAATGGGGAACATGATGTCTGGCCGAGCCCCCCTTTTTTCTCACACTGGAGAAACTCCTCCGATCGGGCCTTCCAACCCGGAGCGGAAATTTGGCCGTAGTGGGATTTTTAGGAGGGCTTTGTAGGTGGGGAGAAAGGCAGTCGGCCGCTGAATGTTTATCAAATCCTTCATTCAATCGTATTTATTGAGCGCTTACTGTGTGCAGAGCACTGGACTGGGCGCTTGGGTAGGACAAATGGGGAACATGATGTCTGGCCGAGTCCCCCTTTTTTCTCACACTGGAGGAAATCCTCCAATCGGGCCTTCCAACCCGGAGCGGAAATTTGGCCGTAGTGGGATTTTAGGAGGGCTTTGTAGGTGAGGAGAAAGGTGGTCAGTCTCTTTCCTTCATTCATTTCATTCATTCATTGTCATATTTATTGAGCGCTTACTGTGTGCAGGGCACTGTACTAAGCGCTTGGGAAGTACAAGTTGACAACATATCGAGACGGTCCCTACCCAACAATGGGATCACAGTCTAGAAGGGGGAAAGGTCTCTTTGGTGGGCTCCTCCTCCGCCTCCCACCCCCTCACTGTGGGGGTCCCTCAAGGCTCAGTTTTGGGCCCCCTTCTAGTCTCATCTGCACCCATTCCCTTGGAGAACTCTTCCGCTCCTGCGGCTTTAATTCCCACCTCTATACGGATGATTCCCAAATCTCCCTCTCCAGCCCCGCTCTCTCTCCCTCTCTGCAGTCTCCCATCTCCCCCTGCCTTCAGGACGTCCCTGCTTGGACGCCCCGCCGACCCCTCAAACTTCACCCGTCCAAAACAGCACTCACTCATTCATTCATTCAATCGTATTTATTGAGCGCTTACTGTGTGCAGAGCACTGTACTAAGCGCTTGGGAAGTCCAAGTCGGCAACATCTAGAGACGGTCCCTACCCAACAACGGGCTCACAGTCTAAGAGGGGGAGACAGACAACAAAACAAAACACGTTTCTTCCCACCCAAGCCCCATCCTCCCACAATTTTCCCATCATTGCGGACAATACCTCCTTCTTATGGTGTTTGTCAAGAGCTTATTAAGTGCCAGGCACTGTATTAAGCGCTGGGGTAGATGCGAGATAATCAAGTTGGGCACAGTCCATGTCCCCCGTGGGGCTCACAGTCACCATCCCCATTTTACAGATAACGTAACAGAGGTGAACTGACTTGTCCAAGGTCACCCATGAGACAGGATGGCCTAATGGCAGGAGCAATCAATCAATCAATCAATCGTATTTATTGAGTGCTTACTGTGCGCAGAGCACTGTACTAAGCGCTTGGGAAGTACAAGTTGGCAACATATAGAGACAGTCTCTACCCAACAGCAGGCTCACAGGCTAGAAGGGGGAGACAGAGAACAAAACAAAACATATTAAGAAAATAAAATAAATAGAATATGTACAAGTAAAATAGAGTAATAAATCCGTACAAACATATATACATATATACAGGTGCTGTGGGGAAGGGAAGGAGGTAAAACAGGGGGATGGAGAGGGGGACGAGGGGGAGAGGAAGGAAGGGGCTCAGTCTGGGAAGGCCTAATCCCAGTTCTGCAGTAAGCACTTGGAAAGTACAATTCAGCAACAGAGCGCTAGACTGTGAGCCCACTGTTGGGTAGGAACCGTCTCTATCTGTTGCCAACTTGTACTTCCCAAGCGCTTAGTACAGTGCTCTGCACACAGTAAGCGCTCAATAAATATGACTGAATGAATGAATGAACAGAGAGACAATCCCTGCCCGCAACAGGCTCGAAGTCTGGAAGGGGAAATACCAAGTAACTTGTTGCTCAAAGGGTGTAGGAGGAAAATCCATAATAATAATGGCATTTATTAAGCGCTTATTATGTGCAAAGCACTGTTCTAAGCGCTGGGGAGGTTACAAGGTGCTCAGGTTGCCCCACAGGGGGCTCACAGTCTTAATCCCCATTTTACAGATGAGGTAACTGAGGCCCAGAGAAGTGAAGTGACTTGCCCAAAGTCGCACAGCTGACAAGTGGCGGAGCCGGGATTTGAACCCATGACCTCGGACTCCAAAGCCCGGGCTCTTTCCACTGAGCCACGCTGCTTCACTAAATCCATAGCGATGGAAATCACCGTGTGGTGGTCAAAATCGGGTTGGACGCAGTCCCTGTCCCACGTGGGGCTCACAGTCTCCATCCCCATTTTATGGATGAGGGAACTGAGGCCCAGAGAAGTGAAGTGACTTTCCCCAGGTCATACAGCAGACATGAGGCAGAGGCGGGATTAGAACCCAGGACCGTAATAATGGTATTTGTTCAGTGCTTACTATGTGCCAAGCATTCATTCATTTATTCATTCAATCGTATTTATCGAGCGCTTACTGTGTGCAGAGCACTGTACTAAGCGCTTGGGAAGTACAAGTTGGCAACTTATAGAGATGGTCCCTACCCAGCAACGGGCTCACAGTCTAGAAGCGGGAGACAGACAACAAAACAAAACATGTGGACAGGTGTCATATATTTACACCTATACATACATTTATACACGTATAAATATAAATATATATTTAGCAAATAAATAAATAAATAAACAAACAAATATATTTATTTATAATATTTATCATGAATAATAATATATAAATTATATTAATATATAATATATTATATTATATTATAATATATAATATATAATATAATGGTGATATATAATATATAACATATATAGCATATAACATGTAATAATAATATATTATATATTACATATTATTATTATATATTGATATATAAATTAAATCATAAATCATAATAAATAAAATATTTATTTATAAATAAATAAATTATACATATTTGTGTATTTATATATTAAATATATATATAAATATTATAAATAAATATTTATATTTATCATAGAAGAACTAAATGAAGCCTTACTCCCAGCCCTGCACCCCTGCCCCGCCCACCCCTAGCACTGTTCTAAACGCTCAGGTGGAAACCAGATAATCCGGTTGTCCCCTGTGGGGCTCAAGGTCTTCATCCCCATTTTACAGATGTGGGAACTGAGGCACAGAGAAGTTAAGTGACTTGTCCCAGGTTGCCCAGCAGACAAGTGGCAGAGGCGGGATTAGAACGCATGACCTTCTGACGCCCAAGGCCTAGCCACTATGCCATGCTGCTTCTTCTCTGTGCCTCAGTTCCCTCATCTGTAAAATGGGGATGAAGATCGTGAGCCCCACGGGGGACAACCTGATCACCTTGTATCTACCCCAGCGATCAAACAGTGCTTGGTACATAGAAAGCGCCTAAGAAGTACCATGATTAGCAGAGATTAGCAGAGAAGCAGTGTGGCTCAGAGGACAGAGCATGGGCTTGGGAGTCAGAGGTCCTGGGTTCTAATCCTGGCTCTGCCAACTGTCAGCTGTGTGACTTTGGGCAAGTCACTTAACTTCTCTGCACCTCAGTTCCCTCATCTGGAAAATGGGGATTAAGACTGTGAGCCCCACGTGGGACAACCTGATTCCCTTGTATCCCCCAGAGCTTAGAACAGAGGTTGGCACATAGTAAGCACTTAACAAATGCCATCATTATTATTATGGAGAAGCAGCGTGGCTCAGTGGAAAGAGCCCGGGCTTTGGAGTCAGACGTCATGGATTCAAATCCCGGCTCTGCCAATTGTCAGCTGTGTGACTTTGGGCGAGTCACTTAACTTCTCTGTGCCTCAGTTACCTCATCTGTACAATGGGGATTAAGACTGTGAGCCCCCTGTGGGACAACCTGATCACCTTGTAACCTCCCCAGTGCTTAGAACAGTGCTTGGCACATAGTAAGTGCTTAATGAATGCCATTATCATTATTATTATTATTATTATTCAAATCCCGGCTCTGCCAATTGTCAGCTGTGTGACTTTGGGCAAGTAACTTCACTTTTCTGGGCCTTAGTGACCTCATCTGTAAAATGGGGATGAAGACTGTGAGTCCTCCGTGGGACAACCTGATCACCTTGTAACCACCCCAGCGCTAAGAACAGTGCTTGGCACATAGTAAGTGCTTAATAAATGCCATTATTATTGTGTTATTGTTATTATTATTATTATTATTATTATTATTATTATTATTATTATTACCAATATTACGGTGATGGGTGAATCTCCCATCCAGGGAATCAGACGAGATCAGATCTGTTAGTCCCGGGCAGAAACCTCATCATCATCATCATCATCAATCGTATTTATTGAGCGCTTACTATGTGCAGAGCACTGCACTAAGCGCTTGGGAAGTACAAATTGGCAACATATAGAGACAGTCCCTACCCAACAGTGGGCTCACAGTCTAAAAGGGGGAGACAGAGAACAAAACCAAACATACTAACAAAATAAAATAAATAGAATAGATATGTACAAATAAAATAAATAAATAAATAAATAAATAAACCTCACGTAGAGCAGGTGATTCTAGAGTCAGTGGCAGGCCCAGTCGCCCAAACACTCCCTGGTCCCCACGTGGGGCTCACAGTCTTCATCCCCATTTTCCAGATGAGGGAACTGAAGCCCAGAGAAGTGAAGTGACTTGCCCAGAGTCACACAGCTGACAAGCGGCGGAGCCGGGATTAGAACTCAAGATCTCTGACTCCCAAGCCCAACCTCTTTCCACTAAGCCACTCGGCTTCTCTAATGTCTTTGTGCCTCAGTGACCTCATCTGTAAAATGGGGATGAAGACTGCGAGCCCCACGTGGGACAACGTGATCACCTTGAATCTACCCCAGCGCTTAGAACAGTGCTTGGCACATAGTAAGCACTTAGCAAATGCAATTATTAATTACTGATTATTATTATTATTATTATTATTATTATTATAAGGGGGAGACAGACAGGTGGCAGAGCCATTCATTCATTCATTCATTCAATCGTATTTATTGAGCACTTACTGTGTGCAGAGCACTGTACTAAGCGCTTGGGAAGTACAAGTTGGTGACATATAGAGACGGTCCCTACCCAACAGTGGGCTCACAGTCTAGAATTACTAATACCATTATTATTATTATTATTATTATTATTATTATTATTATTATTATTATAGACACACACCTCACTCTACATACATGCACTTCACTCCACTGACACGCACTTCACTCAACTGACACGCACTTCGCTCTCCGGACACACACCTCCCTCTAGGGACATACCTCATTCTTCGGACACACAACTCACTCTCCAGACACACAATCTCACTCTATTACAGTGCAGTGCTAAACGCTTAGTCCAGTGCTCTGCACACAGTAAGTGCTCAATAAACACAATTGAATGAATGAATGAATGAATGGGGACACACCTCATTCTTCAGACACACACCACACGCTGAGGATACACACCCCACTTCACGGACACAAACCCTACTCTACAGATAGACACCTTATGGTACAGACACACATATTACTTTAGAGACGCACACCTCACCCTAAAGATAGACATCTCACTCTGTAGACACACACTTCACTTTACAGACACACACCTCACTCTACAGATACACATCCCACTTGATGGACACACATCTCACTTTATGGACATTTGCAAAAACACACCTTACTCTACAGACACACACCTCACTTTATGAACATTTACAAAAACACACCTTACTCTACAGACACACACCTCACTCTACAGGCACACGAATTACTCTATAGACACACACCTCACTCTACAGACACACATCCCACTTTATGGACACACACCTGACTTTACTAACACTTACAAGAACGCACCTTACTCTCCAGACACAAACCTCACTCTACAGGCACACGAATTACTCTATAGACACACACCTCACTCTACAGACACACATCCCACTTAATGGACACACACCTGACTTTACTAACATTTACAAAAATACACCTTACTCTACAGACACACACACACACAGAGACACACACAGACACACACCTCACTCTACAGGCACACAAATTAGTCTATAGACTCACACCTCACTGTACAGACACACACCCCACTTTATGGACACACACCTGACTTTACTAACATTTACTAACATTTACAAAAACGCACCTTACTCTACAGACACACACCTCACTCTATAGGCACACGAATTACTCTGTAATATATTATATTATATTATTATAATAATATTATATTATATTATATTATATATATTATATCTCGGCCCCGCTGATTGCTCACCTCCTCCAGGAGGCCTTCCCAGACTGAGTCCCTTCCTTCCTCTCCCCCTCGTCCCCCTCTCCATCCCCCCATCTTACCTCCTTCCCTTCCCCACAGCACCTGCATATATGTATATATGTTTGTACATATTTATTACTCTATTTATTTATTTATTTTATTTGTACATATCTATTCTATTTATTTTATTTTGTTAGTATGTTTGGTTTTGTTCTCTGTCTTCCCCTTTTAGACTGTGAGCCCACTGTTGGGTAGGGACTGTCTCTATATGTTGCCAATTTGTACTTCCCAAGCGCTTAGTACAGTGCTCTGCACATAGTAAGCGCTCAATAAATACGATTGATGATGATGATTATATTATATTATATTATATTATTGTATCATATATTATTATATTATATTATATTATTATACTGTATTGCATCATATCATATCATAGTATATTTATTATATCATATTTATTATATCATATTTATATTATATTATATTATATTATATTATATTATATTATTGTATTATATTATACTATGTTATGTTATATAATGTTATGTTATATTATATTATAGTTAAAGACACATACCTCACCCAAAAGACACACATTTCACCCTGCAGACCCACACCCCTGCTCTTCGGACACACACCTCACTCTACAACTTCCAGTAATAATAATAATGATGGCATTTGTTAAGCGCTTCCTATGGGCAAAGCACCGTTCTAAGCACTGGCGAGGATACAAGGCGATCAGGCTGTCCCACTTGGGGCTCCCAGTCTTCATCCCCATTTTACAGAGGAGGAAACTGAGGCCCAGAGAAGTGAAGTGACTTGCTCAAAGTCACACAGCTGACAATTGACGGAGCTGGGATTTGAACCCATGACCTCTGACCCCTAAGCCCGTGCTCTTTCCACTGAGCCACGCAGTAAACTTTACGGAAACACAAACCTCACACCTCACCTTTCAGACGCACCTCTTTCCCCTACCGTGAGCTTCTCACCCAGGCAAAGACTATTTGGCGCGCAACCCGGAGCCGAAAGCATTTATTTTTATGACTCTGATCGAACTGCACATTTAGTAAATTAACGTTCGAAGGCGAAGTCAGAACACCACATTTCAGCTGCCGGCAAGGCACGGCGGAGGGACGGGAACTCGCAGTGAATTAAAGTTATTTATGGAGTTCTTTGTGGGGGTCTATGATCCTTGACACCCTAGAAAGCTCCTTTTAGGGGGTTTTCCGACAGATTTCCACTCAGGCCCGACAAATGAATCATGAAGGGAACCTGCGTAGCGTAAATAGGAGTGAACTAAACACGGCAAGATTAATCCCTCCCTCCCTCCGATCCCGGCCTAAATAAGAAAAATCCCTTTTACGGGGAACAGTGTACTGAGCGTGGCCAGATTAATCCCTCCTTCCCTCCCCAGCTCCAGTTCTGGTCCAGTAACAAAAAACCATTTACGGAGAACAGATGGATAATTTCTTACCTCCAAAGCTTTCAGTCGGCTCAGCAATAATGTGCTCTTTTCATTTTCTCCAGAGTCACCTTTGCCTTCACTCTCTGGAGCTTCGAACACTTCCGCCTCCAAATCTTCGAGATTTTTCTTCCGCTTCTGCTCTTTTAGGATAAAGACATCCCGTTCTTTGTCCTAAAACGGGATATCATGTTCTCAGCAGATTTTATTTATTTTATTTTGTTAGTATGTTTGGTTTTGTTCTCTGTCTCCCCCTTTTAGACTGTGAGCCCACTGTTGGGTAGGGACTGTCTCTATATGTTGCCAACTTGGACTTCCCAAGCGCTTAGTCCAGTGCTCTGCACACAGTAAGCACTCAATAAATACGATT
Source organism: Tachyglossus aculeatus (assembly GCF_015852505.1). Lineage (NCBI taxonomy): Eukaryota > Metazoa > Chordata > Mammalia > Monotremata > Tachyglossidae > Tachyglossus > Tachyglossus aculeatus. The sequence goes on along the minus strand of NC_052066.1, from coordinate 6,184,856 downwards.
GATTGATTGATTGATTGATTTTATCACCAGCCGATCCCCACAGCGATGTTCAAAACCGAATCCCCCGTCTTCCCTCGCACCGAATCCTGCCCTTCTCACAACTTTTCCATCCCTGTAGACGGCACTACCATCCTCCCGCTCTCCTAGGCCCGTAACCTTGGCTTTATCCTAGACTCTTTTCTCTCACTCAATCCCCACGTTCAGTCTGCCATCGAAGGCTGTCATTCATTCAATCGTATTTATTGAGCGCATACTGTGTGCAGAACACTGTACTAAGCAGTTGGGAAGTACAAGTCGGCAACATATAGAGACGGTCCCTACCCAACAACAGACTCACAGTCTAGAAGGGGGAGACAGACAACAAAACAAAACAGAGAAGCGGCTTGACTCAGTGGAAAGAGCCCGGGCTTTGGAGTCAGAGGTCATGGATTCAAATCCCGGCTCCACCAATTGTCAGCTGTGTGACTTTGGGCAAGTCACTTCACTTCTCTGTGCCTCAGTTACCTCATCTGTAAAATGGGGATGAAGACTGTGAGCCCCACGTGGGACAACCTGATCACCTTGTATCCCCCCAGCGCTTAGAACAGTGCTTGGCACATTGTAAGCGCTTAAAAATACCATCATCAATCAATCAATCAATCGTATTTATTGAGCGCTTACTGTGTGCAGAGCACTCTGCTAAGCGCTTGGGAAGTACAATTTGACAACATATAGAGACAGACCCTAACCAACCATGGGCTCACAGTCTAAAAGGGGGAGACAGAGAACAAAACCAAACATACTAATCATTATCATTATTATTGTTATTATTAAAACATGGAAACAGGTGTCAAAATCATAAGGTTCAACCTAGATCCGCCTCTAAAATCCACCCTCTCTTCTCCATCCACACTGCTCCCACACTGATCCAAGCCCTTATCGCATCCCGCATCCAGGAGGCCTTCCCAGACTGAGCCCCCTCCTTCCTCTCCCCCACCTCCCCCTCTCCATCCCCCCGCCTTACCTCCTTCCCTTCCTCACAGCACCTGTATAGATGTATATATGTTTGTATGGATTTATTACTCTATTTATTAATTTTACTTGTACATATCGATTCTATTTATTTTATTTTGTTAATATGTTTGGTTTTGTTCTCTGTCTTCCCCTCCTAGACTGTGAGCCCACTGTTGGGTAGGGACCGTCTCTATATGTTGCCAACGTGGACTTCCCAAGTGCTTAGTACAGTGCTCTGCACACAGTAAGCGCTCAATAAAAACGATTGATTGATTGATTGATTACTATACCGGCCTCCTGGCTGACCTCACAGCCTCCTGCCTCTCCCCACTCTGGTCCGTACTTCACTCTGCTGCCCGCATCATTTTTCTGCAGAAATATTCAGCCCACGTCTCCCCACTCCTCAAGACCCTCCAGGGGTTGCCCGTCCCCCTCCACAACAAGCAGAAGCTCGTCACCATGGGCTTTCAAGCTGTCCTTTGGGTTCACTCATTCATTCATTCAATCGTATTTATTGAGCGCTTACTGTGTGCAGAGCACTGTACTAAGCACTTGGGAAGTACAAGTTGGCAATGTATGTACACTTATAATAATAATAATAATGTTGGCATTTGTTAAGCGCTTACTATGTGCAAATCACTGTTCTAAGCGCTGGGGAGGTTACAAGGTGATCAGTCTGTCCCATGGGGGGCTCACAGTCTTAATCCCCATTTTACAGATGAGGTAACTGAGGCACAGAGAAGTGAAGTGACTTGCCCAAAGTCACACAGCTGACAATTGGCGGAGCCGGGATTTGAACCCATGACCTCTGACTCCAAAGCCCGGGCTCTTTCCACTGATCCACGCTGCTTCTCACTTGTACCTATCTATTCTATTTATTTTATTTCGTTAGTATGTTTGGTTTTGTTCTCTGTCTCCCCCTTTTACACTGTGAGCCCACTGTTGGGTAGGGACCATCTCTATATGTTGCCAACTTGTACTTCCCAAGCGCTTAGTCCAGTGCTCTGCACACAGTAAGCGCTCAATAAATACGATTGATTGATTGACTGATTACAGAGCACTGTACTAAGCGCTTGGGAAGTACAAGTTGGCAATGTATGTACACTTAGCCCTAATTTATTTATTTCTATGAATGTCCGTTTCCCCCTCTAGACTGTGAGCTGGTCATGAGCAGGGAATGTGTCTGTTTATTGTTGTATTATACTCTCCCAAACGCTTAGTACAGTGCTCTGCCCACGGTAAGCATTTAATTCATTCATTCAATTCATTCAGTCGTATTTATTGAGCGCTCCTCCCTCTCCAGGCCGCTCTCCTCCTCCGGCCCGGCCCACACGCTCCGCTCCTCTCATGCACAACCTTCTCCCTGGGCCTCCATCTCCTCTATCTCGCCTCCGTCCAGGAATGCCCTCCTTCCTCAAATCCCCCAGACCATGACTCTCCCCCACCTCAACTCCTTATTGAAGACCCATTTCCTCCAAGAAGCCTTCCCTGACTGCGCCCTCCTTTCTTCTTCTCCCCCTCCCTTCTGCGTCGCCCTGACTCGCTCCCTTTCTTCATCCCCCCGTCCCAGCCCCACACCGCTTATGTCCACATCCCTCATTTATTGATTTCTATTCATATCGGTCCCCCCCACTCGACTGCAAGCTCCTTGTGGGCAGGAAACATGACTAATAATAATAATGATGATAATGATAATAATAATAATAATAATAATAATAATAATAATAATGGCATTATAATGAGGCCTTCCCAGACTGAGCCCCTTCCTTCCTCCCCGCCTCGTCCCCCTCTCCATCCCCCACATCTTGCCTCCTTCCCTTCCCCACAGCACCTGTATATATGGATATATGTTTGTACAGATTTATTACTGTATTTATTTATTTATTTATTTATTTATTTATTTATTTATTTATTTATTTTACCTGTACATATCTATTCTGTTTATTTTATTTTGTTAGTATGTTCGGTTTTGTCTCCCCCCTTTAGACTGTGAGCCCACTGTTGGGTAGGGACTGTCACTATATGTTGCCAACTTGGACTTCCCAAGCGCTTAGTACAGTGCTCTGCACACAGTAAGTGCTCAATAAATACGATTGATTGATTGATTGATTGATTTGTTAAGCGCTTACTATGTGCAAAGCACTGTTCCAAGTGCTGGGGAGGTTACAAGGTGATCAGGTTGTCCCATGTGGGGCTCACAGTCTTAATCCCATTTTACAGATGAGGTAACTGAGGCTCAGATGAGTTAAGTGACTTGCCCAAAGTCACACAGCTGACAATTGGTAGAGCCAGGATTCGAACCCATGACCTCTGGCTCCAAAGCCCCGGCTCTTTCCACTGAACCACGCTGCTTCTCCAGACTACCGACTCTGTTATACTGTATTCTCTGGAGAAGCAGCGCGGCTCAGTGGAAAGAGCACGAGCTTTGGAGTCAGAGGTCATGGGTTCAAATCCCGGCTCGTGTGACTTCGGGCAAGTCACTTCACTTCTCTGGGCCTCAGTTACCTCATCTGGAAAATGGGGATTGAGACTGTGAGCCCCCCATGGGAAAACCTGATCACCTTGTAACCTCCCCAGTGCTTAGAACAGTGCTTTGCACATAGTAAATGCTTAACAAATACCATTATTTTTATTATTATTACTATTATTCTCCCAAGAGCTTAGTATGGTGCTCAGCACATAGTATTTCATTCATTCAATCGTATTTATTGAGCATTTACTGTGTGCAGAGCACTGTAAAGGGCTCAATAAATATGACAGAGTCACTTCACCTCTCTGAGCCTCAGTGACCTCATCTGTCAAATGGGGATGAAGACTGTGAGCCCCACGTGGGACAACCTGATCACCTTGTAACCTCCCCAGTGCTCAGAACAGTGCTTTGCACTTAATAAGTGCTTAATAAATGTCATTATTATTATTAATATTATTATTATTATTATTATTTTCCCGAGAGCTTAGTACAGTGCTCAGCACATAGTATTTAATTCATTCAATCGTATTTATTGAGCATTTACTGTGTGCAGAGCACTGTAAAGGGCTCAATAAATATGACCGAGTCACTTCACCTCTCTGAGCCTCAGTGACCTCATCTGTCAAATGGGGATGAAGACTGGGAGCCCCACGTGGGACAACCTGATCACCTTGTAACCTCCCCAGTGCTTAGAACAGTGCTTTGCACATAGTAACATGGTTTGTCTTTTCCATCTCTGTTTTCTTGCTTTATAGTTTTTGCCTCATCTTAAATCCCAGCTCTGCCAATTGTCAGCTGTGTGACTTTGGGCAACTCACTTAACTTCTCTGTGCCTGTTACCTCATCTACAAAATGGGGATTAAGACTGTAAGCCCCCCATGGGAGAACCTGATCAACTTGTAACCTCCCCAGCGCTTAGAACAGTACTTTGCACATAATAAGAGCTTAATAAATGCCATTATTATTATTATTATTAGTAGTAGTAGTAGTAGTAGTAGTAAGTGCTTAATAAATGCCATCATTATTATGATGATGATTAGAAGCCACAGTACCGATAGTACAAGTAGTAGCAGTACTAGTAGAAAGAGTAGTAGCATGGTGGAGTGGGTAGAGCCCGGGCCTGGGCGTCAGAAGGTCCTGGGTTCTAATCCCGGCTCCGCCACTTGTCTGCTGTGTGACCTTGGGTAAGTCACTTCACTTCTCCGGGCTTTGGTTCCCTTGTCTGTGAAATGGGGATTGAGACTGTGAACCCCACATGAGACAGGCACTGTGTCCAACTCAATCTGCTTGTATCCACCCCAACACTTAGTACAGTGTCTGTCACCAAAGTAAGCGCTTAACAAATACCATCATTATCATTACTATTATTATTATTATTATTATACTCTGGGCCTCAGTTAACCTATCTGTAAAATGGGGATTGATACTGCGAGCCCTACATGAGACAGGGACTTTGTCCAACCCGATTTGCTTGTATTCACCCCAGCACTTAGTACAGTGTCTGGCACGTAGTAAGCGCTTAACACATACTATCATTGCAGCGTGGCTCAGCGGAAACAGCCCGGGCTTTGGAGTCAGAGCTCATAGGTTCTAATCCCGGCTCCGCCACTTGTCAGCTGTGTGACTTTGGGCAAGTCACTTCACTTCCCTGGGCCTCAGTTACCTCATCTGTAAAATGGGGGTGAAGAATGTGAGCGCCATGTGGGACAACCTGATCACCTTGTATCCCCCCCAGCGCTTAGAACAGTGCTTGGCACATAGTAAGCGCTTAACAAATGCCATCATTATTACTATTATTAAGTGGCGGAGGCAGGATTAGAACCCATGACCTTCTGACTCCCAGGCTCGGGCTCTAGCTACTAAGCCACACTGCTTCTTTAACAGAGGAGACCCATGTAAAAGGACTTATAAACCGAGTAACCGAAATTAACAATGGAGTGTGTCGTCGAATAAATGTCTCTATATCAGGTCAGAAGAACCTGAGCCCTAATCCCGGCTCTGCCACTCATCGGCTGTGTGACCTTGGGCAAGTCACTTCACTTCTCTGGGCCTCAGTTCCCTCATCTGTCAAATGGGGATGAAGACTGGGAGCCCCACGTAGGACAACCTGATTACCTTACAACAGTGTTTGGCACAAAGTAAGTGCTTAACAAATACCATCATCATTATTATTATTATTCTTTGGGCTTCATTTACCACATCTCTAAATGGGGATGGAAAGCTATCCCCATGTGGGACGCGACTAAATTATATAATGATAATGACATTTATTAAGCACTTACTATGTGCAAAGCACTGTTCTAAGCGCTGGGGAGGTTACAAGGTGATCAGATTGTCCCATGGGGGGCTCACAGTCTTCATCCCCATTTTACAGATGAGGGAACTGAGACACAGGGAAGTGAAGTGACTTGCCCTAAGTCACATAGCTGACAACTGGCAGAGCTGGGATTTGAACCCATGACCTCTGACTCCAAAGCCCAGGCTCTTTCCACTGAGCCACGTCCCTGTCCCACGTGGGGCTCACAGCCTCCATTCCCATTTTACAGATGAGGGAACTGAGGCCCGGACAAGTAAAGTGACTCACTCAAGGTCATAAAGCAGACAAGTGTCAGAGCCAGGATTAGAACCCAGGTAATAATAATAATAATGGCTTTTACTAAGCACTTACTATGTGCCAAGCACTGTTCTAAGCACTGGGGTTGATTCGAGGTGATCAGCTTGTCCCATGGGGGGCTCACAGTCTTCATCCCCATTTTACAAATGAGGGAACTGAGACACAGGGAAGTGAAGTGAAGTGACTTGCCCTAAGTCACACAGCTGAAAAGTGGCGGAGCTGGGATTAGAACCCATGACCTCTGACTCCCAAGCCTGGGCTTTTTCCACTAAGCCAATGAAACGCTCACTATGTGGCAGGCACCGTTCTAAGTGCTGGGGTGGAGACAAGCAAATTGGAATGACCATAATAATAATAATAATAACAATAATAATAATAATAATAATGGCATTTATTAAGTGCTCACTATGTGCAAAGCAATCAATCAATTGTATTTATTGAGCACTTACTGTGTGTAGAGCACTGTACTGCTTAGTACTGATGGTATTTGTTAAGCACTTACTATGTGCCAAGCACTGTTCTAAGTGCTGAGGTAATAATAATGATAATAATGGCATTTATTAAGCACTTACTATGTGCAAAGCACTGTTCTATGCACTGGGGAGGTTACAAGATGATCAGGTTGTCCCACGGGGGGCTCACAGTCTTCATCCCCATTTTACAGATGAGTTAACTGAGGCACAGAGAAGTGAAGTGACTTGCCCAAAGTCACACAGCTGACAAGTGGCAGAGCCGGGATTAGAACCCACAACCTCTGACTCCTAAATCCGGGCCCTTTCCTCTAAGCCACGCCGCTTCTCTTCTTCTCTAGCCAAGCACTCTGCTAAACGCAGAGCAGAGAGACAGGATCAATCAATCAATCAATCAATCATATTTATTGAGCACTTACTGTGTGCAGAGCACTGTACTAAGCGCTTGGGAAGTCCAAGTTCGCAACATATAGAGACAGTCCCTACCCAGCAGTGGGCTCACAGTCTCAAAGGGGGAGACAGAGAACAAAACCAAACATACTAACAAAATAAAATAGGATCAGGAGGTCGGTCAGATTAGAGTTGGTAGAGTCTTAGAGAAGCAGTGTGGCCCAGTGGGTAGAGCCCGGGACTGGAATTCAGAAGGACCTGGGTTCTAATCCCGCCTCCGCCACTTTGCTGTGGGACCTTGAACGAGTCACTTCACTTCTCTGGGCCTCAGTTCCCTCATCTGGGAAACGGGGATTAAGACTGTGAGTCTCACATGGTTTTGTCCAAACCAATTTACTTGCATCCACCCCAGTGCTTTGTACAGTTCCTGGAACATAGTAAGCAGTTAATAAATAATAATATTAATTGCAGGATGATATTATTATTATTATTATTATTATTATTATTATTATACATACTCCTGGCCCCAGAGGAACTTACAGCATATTGTGCACAGAACACTTGAAAGAGGATGATAGAGTTAGTAGAAACAATCCCTAGCCTCAATGGGTTTACACTATCCTATGTGCTGAGTGTTATACTGTACTAAGCACTTGGGAGAGGACAATAATAATAATAATAATAATAATAATAGCATTTATTATGCACTTACTATGTGCATAGCACTGTTCTAAGCACTGGGGAGGTAACAATGTGATCAGGTTGTCCCACCTGGGGCTCACAGTCTTCATCCCCATTTTATGGATGAGGTAACTGAGGCCCAGAGAAGTGAAGTGACTTGCCCAAAGTCACACAGCTGACAATTGGCGGAGCTGGGATTTGAACCCATGACTTCTAACTCCAAAGCCCAGGCTCTTTCCACTGAGCCACGTTAGTAGTGCCTGGGAAATCCCCTCAGTAGCCATGATCATTTGTTCATTCATTTGATCATATTTATTCATGAATTCAATCATATTTATTAAGTGCTTACTGTGTGCAGAGCACTGAAGCGCTTAGTACAGTGCTAAGCGCTTAGTACAGTGCTCTGCACACAGTAAGCGCTCAATAAATACGATTGATGATGATGGACTAAGCGCTTGGGAGGTACAAAAAGGCAACACATAGGGACAGCCCCTACCCAACAATGGGCTCACAGGCTAGAAGGGGGAAACAGACAAGAAAACGAAACATGTAGACAGGTGTCAATACCATCAAAATAAATAGAATCATAGCTATAGACACATCATTCTAGACTGTGAGCCCACTGTTGGGTAGGGACCGTCTCTATATGTTGCCAACTTGTACTTCCCAAGCGCTTAGTCCAGTGTTCTGCACACAGTAAGCGCTCAATAAATATGATTGAATGTATGAATGAATCATTAATAAAATAGAGTAATAAATATGTACAAATGTACACAAGTGCTGTGGGGAAGGGAAGAGGGTAGGGCAGAGGGAGGGAGTTGGGGTGATGGGGAGGAGGAGGAGCAGAGGAAAAGGCGGGGGGCTTAGTGTGGGAAGGCCTCCTGGAGGAGGTGAGCTCTCAGTAGGGCTTTGAAAGGAGGAAGAGAGCGAGCTTGGAGGATGTGTGGAGGGATTGGGGGCATTCCAGGCCCGGGGGAGGACGTGGGCCGGGGGTCGACGGCGGGACGGGCGAGAACAAGGTACGGTGAGGAGATTAGCGGTAGAGGAGCGGAGGGTGTGGGCTGGGCTGGACAAGGACAGAAGGGAGGTGAGGGAGGAGGGGGCCAGGGGATGGATGGACAGCCTGGAAGCCGAGAGTGAGGAGTTTTTGCTTGGTGCATAGGTTGACTGGTAGCTACTGGAGATTTTTGAGGAGGGGAGTGACATGCCCAGAGCGTTTCTGCACAAAGATGATCCGAGCAGCGGCGTGAAGTATAGACTGAAGTGGGGAGAGACAGGAGGATGGGAGATCAGAGAGGAGGCTGATGCAGCAATCCAGTTGGGAGAGGATGAGAGATTGAACTGGCAAGGTAGCGGTTTGGATGGAGAGGAAAAGGTGGATCTTGGCGATGTGGAGGTGAGACCTGCAGGCCTTGGGGGACGGATTGGATGTGTGGAGTGAACGAGAGGACAGAGTCGAGGATGACACCAAGGTTGCGGGCTTGTGGATAGTGGATAGAGCACGGGCCCGAGAGTCAGAAGGTCCTGGGTTTTAATCCTCTCACAATCCATGTACGTGGGAAAACAGGCTTTGAATCCCCATTTTACAGAGTGGGGAACTGAGGCACAGAGAAGTGAAGTGACTTGTTCAAGATCACACAGCCGACAAGTGGCAGAGGCAGGATTTGAAACCAGGCCCTTCTGTCTTCCAGGCCCGGGCTCTAACCACAAGGCCACTTTGCTTCTCCCCATTTCCCTTGATTCTAAAGTACATATATCTTTCAGAACCTATCGCATAAACACTAACTCACATACATACCCCTTTTCCTTCTTAATAATTAATAATAATAATAATGGTACTCTTTAAGTGCTTACCCTGTGCCAAGCACTGTTCTAAGCAGTAGGGGAGATACAAGGTCATCAGGTTGGAAAGAGTCCCTGTCCTACATGGGGCTCAGAAGCTTCATCCCCATTTTACAGATGAGGTAACTGAGGCCCAGACAAGTGAAGTGATTTGCCCGAGGTCACACAGCCGAAAAGTGGCGGAGCAGGGATTAGAACTCAGGTCCTTCTAACTCCCGGGCCCGTGCTTTATCCGTTAAGCCATGCTGCTGCTTCCTCCTCCTTGAGGGCAGGGATCGGGTCTACCTGCTCTCTTGTCCTCTATCCAAGCGCTCAGTACAGAGCTCAGCACACAGTATACCATAAGCTCCCTAAGGTGGAAATCTTGTCTTGTCTACTTACTCTACTCTGCCAGTTGCTTGGTACATAAATAATAATAATATTAATAATAATAAATACTGTTATTATTATTATTACAGAGCTCTGTACCCAGTAATAATGACGTTGGCATTTGTTAAGCACTTACAATGTGCAAAGCACTGTTCTAAGCACTGGGGAGGATACAAGGTCATCAGGTTGTCCCCTGTGGGGCTCACAGTCTTCATCCCCATTTTACAGAGGAGGGAACTGAGGCTCAGAGAAGTGAAGTGACTGGCCCAAGATCACACAGCAGACACGTGGCGGAGCTGGGATTAGAACCCATGACCTCTGACTCCCAAGCCTGGGCTCTTTCCACTGAGCCACGCTGCTTCTCTCTTTAATAATAATAATAATGATGATGGCATTGTTTAAGCGCTTAGTATGTGCAAAGCGCTGTTCTAAGCACTGAAGGAAGGGATCATGTCTACCTTATTGTCCTCTCCCAGGCGCTCAGTACAGGGCTCGGCACACAGTACCCTGTAATAATAACAATAATTATGGTATTTGTTAAGCGCTCACTGTGTGCCAGGCACTGTTCCAAGTGCTAGGGCAAATACAAGGCAAACAGGTTGTCCCAGGTGAGGCTCACAGCCTTAATCCCCACTTTACAGAAGAAGTCACCGAGGCCCAGTATTGAGCGCTTACTGTGGGCAGAGCAGCGTGGATCAGTGGAAAGAGACCGGGCTTGGGAGTCAGAGGTCGTGGGTTCAAATCCTGCCTCCGCCAATTGTCAGCTGTGTGACCTCCTTCTCTCACCCCCAAAGATCTGGCTTCCTACTTCATTAATAAAATTAAATCCATCAGGTCTGAGCTCCCTAAAGTCACTCTCCACCCTTCTCCAACCCTCCGGCTCTCAACGCTCTCTGCTACTCTCCCATCCTTCCCAGCAGTATCCTCAGAGAAGCTCTCCTCCCTCCTCTCAAGTGCCACTCCGGCCACCTGTGCTTATGACCCCATTCCCTCTCATCTCATGAAATCTCTCGCTTCGTCCTTAACTAACATCTTCAACTGCTCACTCTCCACTGGTTCCTTCCCCTCTGCCTTCAAACATGCCCACGTCTCCCCCATCCTAAAAAAACCCTCTCTTGACCCCACCTCACCTTCTAGTTATCGCCCTATCTCCCTCCTACCATTCCTTCTTGAATGAGTCGTCTACACACGCTGCCTCGAATTCCTCAACGCCAACTCCTCAACGCCAACTCGCTCCTCGACTCCCTCCAATCTGGCTTCCATCCCCTACATTCCACGGATCCTGCCCTCTCAAAGGTCACCAATGACCTACTGCTTGCCAAATCCAACGGCTCCTACTCTATCCTAATCTTCCTCGACCTCTCATCTGCCTTCGACACTGTGGACCACCCCCTTCTCCTCAACACGCTATCCGACCTTGGCTTCACAGACTCTGTCCTCTCCTGGTTCTCCTCTTATCTCTCCGGCTGTTCATTCTCAGTCTCTTTTGTGGGCTCCTCCTCTCCCTCCCATCCCCTTACTGTAGGGGCTCCTCAAGGTTCAGTTCTTGGTCCCTTTCTGTTCTCGATCTACACTCACTCCCTTGGTGACCTCATTTGCTCCCATGGCTTCAACTATCATCTCTACACTGATGACACCCAAATCTCCATCTCTGCCCCTGCTCTCTCCCCCTCTCTCCAGGCTCGCATATCCTCCTGCCTTCAGGACATCTCCATCTGGATGTCTGCCCGCCACCTAAAACCCAACATGTCCAAGACTGAACTCCTTGTCTTCCCTCCCAAACCCTGCCCTCTCCCTGACTTTCCCATCACTGTGGATGGCACTACCATCCTTCCCGTCTCACAGGCCTGCAACCTTGGTGTCACCTCGACTTCGCTCTCTCGTTCACCCCTCACATCCAATCCGTCACCAAAACCTGCCGGTCTCACCTCCGCAACATCGCCAAGATTCGCCCTTTCCCCTCCATCTGAACCGCTACCCTGCTCGTTCAATCTCTCATCTTATCCCAACTGGATTACTGCATCGGCCTCCTCTCCAATCTCCCATCCTCCTGTCTCTCCCCACCTCAATCCATACTTCATGCCGCTGCTTGGATCGTCTTTGTGCAGAAATGCTCTGGGCATGTTACTCCCCTCCTCAAAAATCTCCAGTGGCTACCAATCAACCTACACATCAGGCAGAAACTCCTCACTGTCAGGTTCAAGGCTGTCCATCCATCCCTTCGCCCCCTCCTCCCTCACCTCCCTTCTGTCCTTCCCCAGCCCAGCCCGCGCCCTCCGCTCCTCTGCCGCTAATCTCCTCACCGTTAGGCCTCATTCTGGCCCGTCCCGCCATCGACCCCCGGCCCACGTCCTCCCCCGGCCCGGAATGTCCCCAATCCCTCCACACATCCACCAAGCTAGCTCTCTTCCTCTCTTCAAGGCCCTACTGAGAGCTCACCTCCTCCAGGAGGCCTTCCCACACTGAGCCCCCTCCTTCCTCTCCCCCTCCTCCCCCGTCCATCCCGCTGCCTTACCTCCTTCTCCTCCCCACAGCACCTGTATATATGTATATTTGTTTTTACGTATTTATCACTCCATTTATTTATTTCATTTGTACATATTTATTCTATTTATTTTATTTTGTTAATATGTTTTGATTTGTTGTCTGTCTCCCCCTTCTAGACTATGAGCCTGCTATTGGGTAGGGACGTCTCTATATGTTGCCAACTTGTACTTCCCAAGCGCTTAGTACAGTGCTCTGTACACAGTAAGCACTCAATAAATACGATTGAATGAATGAATGAATGAAGTCACAACTTCACTTCTCTGTGCCTCAGTTACCTCATCTGTAAAATGGGGATGAAGACTGTGAGCCCCCTGTGGGACAAGCTGATCACCTTGTAACCTCCCCAGTGCTTAGAACAGTGCTTTGCATAGTAAGTGCTTAAAAAATGCCATTATTATTATTATTATTATTATTATTATTATTATTATTATTATCATTATCATTATTATTATTCTCTGGGCCTCAGTTCCCTCATCTGTAAAATGAGGATGAAGACTGTGAGCCCCACGTGGGACAATCTGACCACCTTGTATCCTCCCCAGCGCTTAGAACAGTGCTTTGCACATAGTAAGCGCTTAACAAATGCCATCATTATTATTATTACTAAGCACATGGAAAGTACAATTCATTCATTCATTCATTCAATCGTATTGATTGAGCGCTTACTGTGTGCAGAGCACTGTACTAAGCACTTGGGAAGTACAAGTTGGCAACAGATAGAGCCGGGCCCTCCCCTACAATGGGCTCACGTGATCAGCGCTTAGAACAGTGCTTCGCACATAGTAAACGTTTAAAAAATGCCATCATTATTGTTATGATCCCAGCTTCAGTGAGCTGACAGTCTACAGTGTGTGCCAAAGCACTGTACTGAGCGCTTGGGAGAGGTCGAGTCAGCAGACATGTTTCCTGCCCCCAAAGAGTTCAAAGTTTGCCCCCAAACACGCAGTTTAGCCACTCTACATTGCCTCCATATCTCAGCCGCAAGCAGTGAAGGTATTGATTGAGTGCCCCCGAGGTCAGGACACTGTACTGAGCGCCTGAGAGCAGACGCCCAAACCTCAAACCCATTCCCCGGCCACCGAGGCCTCGCGAACGGGCGGGAACCCCCGGCGGGGCTCAGAAGACCATTTTTCCCAGGGATGTTATTTTAGAGCATTTTGCTCGTTTTGAATTATTTAAGATCTTGTCAGAATTTAAGCTTTCAAAGCCCCCAGCGGCCCGCCTGCCACGTGGTAATTTGCGGCTCGGAAAGATCTCCTTTGAAACTAAATCGCTTCCGGAGTGCTGCGTTCTGAGACTTGTATCATTCTGTCTCCTTGAATAATCAAAGAGAAGAGAAATGCGCTTTTCTTAAAAAAAAAATAAAATAAAAGAGGAGGAAAAAAGGGGCCTCGCTTAGGATCACAAGCCTTCCCCCGTCCCTGTAGAGAGGTTGGCGTCTTTGATGGAGGCCCCCGGAGGGCCAGGAAGACGACGGCTTCCTAGGACGGGCCCGCGGTGAACAAGAACAATAATAATAATCATAATGATAGCATTTATTAAGCGCTTACTATGTGCAAAGCACTGTTCTAAGCGCTGGGGAGGTTACAAGGTGATCATGTTGTCCCATGGGGGGCTCACAGTCTTCATCCCCATTTTATAGATGAGGGAACTGAGGCCCAGAGAAGTGAAGTGACTTGCCCAAAGTCACACAGCTGACAATCGGCGGAGCCGGGATTTGAACCCATGACCTCTGACTCCAAAGCCCGTGCTCTTTCCAATGAGCCACGTTGCTTCTCAATAATAACTGTGGTATTTGTTAAGCGCTTACTATGTGCCGGGCACCGTACTAAGCGCTGAGGAGGATACAAGCAAATCAGGTTGGACATGGTCCTGTGTCCCACACAGGGCTCACGGTCTTAATCCACGTTTTACAGAGGAGGGAACTGAGGCATGGAGGGGTGAAGTGACTGGCAAAGGGTCACACGGCAGACAGGAGGTGGGGTCAGGATTAGAACCCAGGGCTTTCTGACTCCCAGTCCCGAGCTGCCTGTAAATGTCCATCTCTTAACACCAATCAATTAATTCATTCATTCATTCAGTCGTATTTATTGAGCGCTTACTTTGTACAGAGCACTGTATTAAGCGCTTGGAAAGTAAAATTAGGCAACATATAGGGACAGTTTCTACCCCAAAACGAGCTCACAATCTTTAAGGGGAGGGACAGACAACAAAACCAAACAATCGATGGGGTTTACCGAGTGCTTACTGTATGCAGGGCATTGTACTAAGCGGTTGGGAGAGGACGACGTGACAATAATAATAATAATGGCATTTGTTAAGCACTTACTATGTGAGTGGGAGCCCGCTGTGGGTAGGGACCGTCTCTATATGTTGCCGACTTGTAATAATAATAATAATAATAATAATGGCATTTATTAAGTGCTTACTATGTGCAAAGCACTGTTTGGGGAGGTTAAAAGGTGATCAGGTTGTCCCACAAAGGGCTCACAGTCAATCAATCAATCAATCAATCAATCGTATTTATTGAGCGCTTACTATGTGCAGAGCACTGTACTAAGCGCTTGGGAAGTACAAATTGGCAACACATCCCCATTTGACAGATGAGGAAACTGAGGCCCAGAGTAGTTAAGTGACTTGCCCAAAGTCACACAGCTGACAATTGGAGGAGCCGGGATTTGAACCCATGAACTCTGACTCCAAAGCCCGGGCTCTTTCCACTGAGCCACGCTGCTTCCCAAGAGCTTAGTACAGTGCTCTGCACACAGTAAGTGCTCAGTAAATACGATTGAATGAACGAATGAATATGTGACAAGCACTGGTCTAAGCGCTGGGGACGATACAAGGTGATCAGGTTGTGCCCCGTGGGGCTCACAGTCTTCATCCCCATTTGACAGATGAGGGAACTGAGGCACAGAGAAGTGAAGTGACTTGCCCAAAGTCGCTGCCCATAAGGGGCTGGCACTGTCACCTCCCTGTCGCTTCCAGAGGAGGGGCTCCGGGAGATACTGGGAAATCAGGACCACCACGGCCACGTTCTCCTCAGCGTTTGGCAGGGAGTCGTGCGCGTTGGCAGGGCTCACCCTCCTCACCCACCCGCCCAAGACATCCTCCACCTGTGGTCCCCTCCCCCGGGTACACGTCTCCCAATTTACACAGGAGGAAACTGAGGCCCAGAGAGGCGGAGGGAGTTGCCCATGGTCACACAGCCAGCAGGGCCTGGGCCGGGACTAGAATCCTGCTGCCTTTGCTGAACGCTGCTCCGCCATCTCAGCAGCACCTCGATTTCTGTCTAGTGCTTCTACTGAGGAGCAGTATGGCCTAGTGGCAAGATCCCGGACTTGGGAGTCAGAGGACGCGGGTTCTAATCCCGGCTTCGCCACTTGTCAGCTGTGTGACTTTGGGCAAGTCACTTTGCTTCTCTGGGCCTCAGTAACCTCATCCATGATGGGGATGATGATTGTGAGCCCCACGTGGGACAACCTGAAGCAGCGTGGCTCAGTGGAAAGAGCCCGGGCTTTGGAGTCAGAGGTCATGGGTTCAAATCCCGGCTCCGCCATTTGCCAGCTCTGTGACTATGGGCAAGTCACTTCACTTCTCTGGGCCTCAGTTACCTCATCTGGAAAATGGGGATTAAGACGGTGAGCCCCCCGTGGATTCATTCAATCGTATTTATTGAGCGCTTACTGTGTGCAGAGCACTGTACTAAGCGCTTGGGAAGCATAAATTGGCAACATATAGAGACGGTCCCTACCGAACAGTGGGCTCACAGTCTAGAAGATCACCTTGTAACCTCCCCAGCGTTTAGAACAGTGCTTTGCACACAGTAAGCGCTTAATAAATGCCATCATTAATTAATTAATTAATACCCCAGGGCTTAGAACAGTGCTTGGCACTTAATAAGCACTTAACAACTGCCATCATTCATTCATTCATTCAATCATATTTATTGAGCACTTACTGTGTGCAGAGCACTGGACTAAGCGCTTGGGAAGTACAAGTTGACAACATCCAACCTTGGCTTCACAGACTCCGTCCTCTCCTGGTTCTCCTCTTATCTCACCGGCCGTTCAATTCTCAATCTCTTTTGTGGGCTCCTCCTCCCCCTTCCCATCCCCTCACTGTGGGGGTTCCCCAAGGGTCAGTTCTTGGTCCCCTTCTGTTCTCTATCTACACTCACTCCCTTGGTGACCTCATTCGCTCCCACGGCTTCAACTGTCATCTGTACGCTGATGATACATATTTGTACGTATTTTTTTACTCTATTTATTTATTTAATTTATTTGTACATATCTATTCTATTTATTTTATTTTGTTAGTATGTTTGGTTTTGTTCTCTGTCTCCCCCTTTTAGACTGTGAGCCCACTGTTGGGTAGGGACTGTCTCTAGATGTTGCCAATTTGTACTTCCCAAGCGCTTAGTAAAGTGCTCTGCACATAGTAAGCGCTCCAATAAATACGATTGATGATGATGATGATGATGACACCCAGATCTCCATCTCTGCCCCTGCTCTCTCTCCCTCCCTCCGGGCTTGCATCTCCTCCTGCCTTCAGGACATCTCCATCTGGATGTCTGCCCGCCATCTAAAACTCAACATGTCCAAGACTGAGCTCCTTATCTTCCTTCCCAAACCCTTCCCCCTCCCTGACTTTCCCGTCACTGTAGACGGCACTACCATCCTTCCCGTCTCACGAGCCCGCAACCTTGGCGTCATCCTCGACCCCGCTCTCCCGTTCATCCCACACATCCAATCCGTCCCCCTTCTCTGAGCCTCGGTGACCTCATCTGGAAAAGGGGGATGAAGACTGTGAGCCCCATGTGGGACAACCTGATAAAAATAATAATAATGGCATTTATTAAGCGCTTACTATGTAGAAAGCACTGTTCTAAACGCTGGGGAGGTTACAAGGTGATCAGGTTGTCCCGGGGGGGCTCACAATCTTCATCCCCATTTTACAGATGAGGGAACTGAGGCCCAGAGAAGTGAAGTGACTTGCCCAAAGTCACACAGCTGACAATTGGCAGAGCCAGGATGCGAACCCATGACCCCTGACTCCAAAGCCCGGGCTCTTTCCACTGAGCAACGCTGCTTCTCTGTTAAACGCTTACTATGTGCCAAGCACTGTTCTAAGCACTGGGGGGGGGGGGATACAAGGTGATCAAGGTTGTGCCGCGTGGGGCTCACAGTCTTAGTCCCCATTTTACAGATGAGGGAACTGAGGCCCAGAGAAGCCAAGTGACCTGCCCAAGGTCACACAGCTGACACCTTGTAACCTCCCCAGTGCTTAGAACAGTGCTTTGCTTAATAAATGCCATCATTATTATTATTATGATTAGAAGCCACAGTAATGATAGTACAAGTAGTAACAGTATTCTATTTATTTTATTTTGTTAATATGTTTTGTTTTGTTCTCTGTCTCCCCCCTCTAGACTGTGAGCCCACTGTTGGGTAGGGACCGTCTCTATGTGTTGCCAACTTGTACTTCCCAACCGCTTAGTACAGTGCTCTGCACACAGTAAGCGCTCAGTAAATACGACTGATTGATTGATTGATAGTAGTAGAAAGAGTAGTAACATGGCGGAGTGGATAGAGCCCAGGCCTGGGAGCCAGAAGGTCCTGGGTTCTAATCCTGGCTCCGCCACTTGTCTGCTGAGTGACCTTGGGCAAGTCACTTCACTTCTCCAGGCTCTGATTCCCTCATCTGGAAAATGGGGATTGAGACTGTGAACCCCACATGAGACAGGGACTGTGTCCAACTCAATCTGCTTGTATCCACCCTAAAGCTTAGTACAGTGTCTGTCACCAAAGTAAGCACTTAACAAATACCATCATTATTATTATTATTATTATTCTCTGGGCCTCAGTTAACCCATCTGTAAAATGGGGATTGAGACCACGAGCCCTACATGAGACAGGGACTTTGTCCAACCCAATGTACTTGTATCCACCGCAGCACTTAGTACAGTGCCTGGCACGTAGTAAGCACTTAACAAATACTATCATTGCAGCGTAGCTCAGTGGAAAGAGCCAAAGAGTGGCTTTGGAGGCAGAGGTCATGGGTTCAAATTTCAGCTCCGCCAACTGTCAGCTATGTGACTTTGGGCAAGTCACTTCACTTCTCTGTGCCTCAGTTCCCTCATCTGTAAAATGGGGATTGAGACTGTGAGCCCCATGGGGGACAACCTTATCACCTTGTATCCTCCAAGCGCTTAGAACAGTGCTTGGCACATAGGAAGTGCTTAACAAATGGTATTATTATTATTATATTATTACTAAGAACTGCGGCAGATGCAGGTTTATCAGGTTGGAACAAGTCCCTGTCCCAAATGGGGCTCACTGTCTTTATCCCCATTTTCCAGAGGAGGGAACTGAGGCCTGGAGAAGTGAAGGGATGATGATGATGATGGCATTTGTTATTCATTCATTCATTCATTCATTCAATCGTATTTATTGAGCACTTACTGTGTGCAGAGCACTATACCAGGGAAGCAGCATGGCTCAGTGGAAAGAGCCTGGGCTTTGGAGTCAGAGGTAATGGGTTCAAATCCTGGCTCCGCCAATTGCCAGCTGTGTGACTCTGGGCAAGTCACTTCACTTCTCTGTGCCTCAGTTACCTAATCTGTAATATGGGGATTAAGACTGTGAGCGCCCTGTGGAACAACCTGATCACCTTCTAACCTCCCCAGTGCTTAGAACAGTGCCTTGCACATAGTAAGTGCTTAATAAATGCCATTATTATTATTATTATTATTATTATTATTATTATTATTATTACTAAGCGCTTGGGAAGTACAAGTTGGCAACATATAGAGACGGTCCCTACCCAACAGTGATCTCAGAGTCTAGAAGAGTGGGCTCACTTACTATGTACTAAGCACTGCTTTAAGCACTGTGGTAGATAGAAAGTAAACAGGCTATCCCACGCGGGGCTCATAGATTTAATCCCCATTTTCTAGATGAGATCAAGCGCTTAGTACAGTGCTCTGCACACAGTAAACGCTCAATAAATAGGATTGATTGATTGATTGATTGATCACTGAGGCCCAGAGAAGTGAAGTGACTTGCCCAAAGTCACACAGTTGATAAGTGGCAGAGCTGGGATTAGAACCCACGACCTCTGACTTCCAAGCCCCGGCTCTTTCCGCTAGCTCACCGAGCAGAGCAGTGGCACAGTCAGGATTAGAACCCAGGACCTCCTCACTCTCAGGCCCGGGCTCTATCCACTTCACCACGCTGCTTCTCAGAGAAAGCACTTAACCACAAAGCAACAATAACAACAAAAATACCATTAAAAGAAAGAACAAACCCACTGTTGGGTAGGGACTATCTCTATATGTTGCCAACTTGCACTTCCCAAGCGCTTAGTACAGTGCTCTGCACACAGTAAGCGCTCAATAAATACGATTGATTGATTGATTGATTGAAAAAAAATCCAACAGGGGTCTTACCTGAAGAGCGAGGGTCTCCACGGGGGCTCCTTTCCTCCAGCCCGCCGGCTCCAGTTGATCCAGAAGATTCCTCACGGTTCCTTCCATCCTGGGAAGTCGATCAGCCAGTCAGTCAATCCTATTTATTGAGCGCCTACTGTAATCATTCATTCATTCAGTTGTATTTATTGAGCGCTTACTGTGTGCAGAGCAATAATTATCATTGCAACTATGGTATCAAGTGCTTACTATGTGCCAGGCACTGTTCTAAGCACTGGGGTAGATCAGCGTGGCTCAGTGGAAAGAGCGCGGGCTTTGGAGTCAGAGGTTGTGGGTTCAAATCTGGACTCCTCCAATTGTCAGCTATGTGACTTTGGGCAAGCCACTTCACTTCTCTGGGCCTCAGTCCCCTCATCTGTAAAATGGGGATGAAGACTGTGAGCCCCAATGTGGGACAACCTGATCACCTTGTAACCTCCCCAGCGCTTAGAACAGTGCTTTGCACATAGTAAGCGCTTAATAAATGCCATTATTATTACTATTATTATTAAGTCACTTCACTTCTCTGGGCCTCAGTTCCCTCATCTGTAAAATGGGGATGAAGACTGTGAACCCCAATGTGGGACAACCTGATCACCTTGTAACCTCCCCAGCACTTAGAACAGTGCTTTGCACATAGTGAGCGCTTAATAAACGCCATTATTATTACTATTATTATTAAGTCACTTCACTTCTCTGGGCCTCAGTTCCCTCATCTGTAAAATGGGGATGAAGACTGTGAGCCCCAATGTGGGACAACCTGATCACCTTGTAACCTCCCCAGCGCTTAGAACAGTGCTTTGCACACAGTAAGCACTTAATAAATGCCATTATTATTACTATTATTATTGTCACTTCACTTCTCTGGGCCTCAGTTCCCTCATCTGTAAAATGGGGATGAAGACTGTGAGCCCCAATGTGGGACAACCTGATCACCTTGTAACCTCCCCAGCGCTTAGAACAGTGCTTTGCACATAGTAAGCGCTTAATAAATGCCATTATTATTACTATTATTATTAAGGTAATCCGGTCAGAAGCAGTCCCCCTCCTACGCGGGGCTCACAGTCTTAATCCCCGTTTTACAGATGAGGTCACTGAGGCACAGAGAAGTTACGTGGCTTGCCCAAGGTCACACAGCGGACAAGGGGCGGAGCCAGGATTAGAACCCGGGTCTCAGGGGAGGACAGTTTAACAATAAAACACACACATTCCCTTCCCACACTGAGTTTACAGTCCGGGGGAGACAGACGTGAATAGGAATAAATAAATGTGGACAGAAGCGGTGCGGGGCTGGGGGGGGGGGAATGAAGAAAAGGAGCGATTCAGGGCGACGCAGAAGAGAGTGGGAGAAGAGGAAAAGTGGGGCTTAATCTGGGAAGGCCTCCTGGAGGAGGTGGGCTGTCAAAAAGGCTCTGAAGTAGAGGAGAATTACTGCTACTATGCTACTACTATTAATAATAATAATATTAGTAATATTAATATTAATAGTAACAATACTGCTAATAATAATAATAAGACCACTATTAATAGTCTTTTAGACTGTGAGCCCACTGTTGGGTAGGGACTGTCGCTATATGTTGCCAACTTGGACTTCCCAAGCGCTTAGTACAGTGCTCTGCACACAATAAGCGCTCAATAAATACGATTGATTGATTGATTGATTGCTTGGTTGATCTTCTAAACTGTGAGCCCGTTGTTGGGTAGGGACCGTCTCTATATGTTGCCAACTTGGACTTCCCCTTCCCAAGCGCTTAGTACAGTGCTCTGCACACAGTAAGCATTCAATAAATATGATTGAATGAATGAATGAATGATAATAATGATGGTAACATGGAAAACATCCCCATTTCTCCAGTTCCTCAAAGTGGGAGAAAAAGTCACTCTTACTTAAAATAACGATCGTTTTCCTTGGCGCTGAGAACAACAGATGCTCCAGAAAGTAATTAACGTGATTTACTTTGCACTCATTCGATCATTCGCTCCAATTTTGAATATATAAGCCAAACTTAGCGTCGGTTACTCTCTCCTCCGAGGAAAGAAAGCCGTCTCCCTCTGTTTCTCCCACTTCGGCATGAACTTCACGGGGATAACGGCCTCCCTCCCTCACGAGCTGATATTGGATGATCGATTCTCCTCACTTTTCAGAAATCACTCCATCCTGTCTCCTGACGGGAAATCTGGATGGATGAAACGTCGCTCACGTCCCCGTCTCTCTCGAGTGAGAACGTATTTGATGACCGCCCTCGTAAAGCAGAATTATGAGGCCTAGGAAGAATAAACTCTCATTTTTCTGCGGTTCTCCTGGAAGGTTCAGTTGGCTGAGTGGGTGTTTTCAATGGATTCGTGAGCCCGTTGTTGGATAGGGATCGTCTCCGTTGCCGAATTGTACTTTCCAAGCGCTTAGTACAG
The DNA here is from genome assembly GCF_015852505.1 of Tachyglossus aculeatus. NCBI lineage: Eukaryota > Metazoa > Chordata > Mammalia > Monotremata > Tachyglossidae > Tachyglossus > Tachyglossus aculeatus. Next base: position 6,162,603 of record NC_052066.1, on the reverse strand, counting down.
TGCTCGGCACACAGTTAGCACTCAGTAAATATGATTGAATGAATCAATAAATACAGTTGAATGAATGAATCCTTGCGGGGGGCGACATCGCTGGAAAGAGAGATGTGACTTCAGATTTTTCTTCTAATAATAATGACAGTGGTATTTGCTAAGAGTTTATTACATTCCAGGCGCTGTACTAAGCGGTGGGGTGGATACAAGCAGATCGGGCTGGACACGGCCCCGTCCCACAGACCTAATCCCCGTTTTCCAGATGAGGTAACTGAGGCACAGAGAGGTGAAGTGATTTGCCCAAGGCCTCACAGCAGACAAGTGGCGGAGTCAGGATTAGAACTCAGGCCCGGGCTCTATCCACGAGGCCGTGCCACTTCTCATTCTCTGCCAATGGTATTTATTGAGCACTTACTGTGCGCAGAGCACTGTACTAAGTGCTTGGGAGAGTGCTCTGCTTGCAAGTGAGTGGAAAGTCCTTTAGGGCAGTGATTGTACTTACTAACTCTATCGTCTTCTCCCAAGCGCTCAGTACAGTGCTCTACACGTGGTAGACTGTCAGCTTCTTGACGGGAGAGATTGGGAGGAGAGGAAAGGAGAGGAAAGCTTGGGAAAGTTCAGTAAAATAGAGTTGGTAGACAGGATTCGTGCTCATTTAGGATCATCAGCCTGATCATTCATTCATTCATTCAGTAGTATTTATTGAGCGCCTACCATGTGCAGAGCACTGGACTAAATGCTTGGAAGTACAATTTGGCAACAAATAATAATAATGATGGTATTTGTTAAACGCTTACTATGTGCCAAGCACTGTTCTAAGCTCTGGGGGATATACAAGGTCATCAAGTTGTCCCACATGGGGCTCACGGTCTTCATCCCCATTTTCCAGATGAGGGAACTGAGGCACAGAGAAGTTAAGCGGCTTGCCCAAAGTCACCCAGCTGACAAGTGGCAGAGGCAGCATTAGAACTCGCGACCTCTGATTTCTAAGCCTGGGCTTTTGCTACTGAGCCATGCTAGGACGTTCTAGGATGGGCCCGGGGTGAACAAGGACAATAATAATAATAATAATGATAGCATTTGTTAAGCGCTTACTATGTGCCAAGCACTGTTCTAAGTGCTGGGGAGGTTACGAGGTGATCAGGTTGTCCCACGGGGGGCTCACGGTCTTCATCCCCATTTTATAGATGAGGGAACTGAGGCCCAGAGAAGTGAAGTGACTTGCCCAGAGTCACACAGCTGACAAGTGGCAGAGCCGGGATTAGAACCCATGACCTCTGACTCCCAAGCTGGGGCTCTTACCACTAAGCCACGTTGCTTCTCTGAGACAATTTCTACCCAACAACGGGCTCACAGTCTAGAAGGGGGGGGCAAAAAAACCATCTTGTATCTACCCCAGTGCTTAGAACAGTGCTTGCTGTGTAGTAAGCACTTAACAAATATGGTAAACAATGAACAAATATGGTAAGCACTTACCAAATACAATAATAATAATAATAATAATAATAATAATAATAATAATATTCTCACAAAGAGTTTCTAGTCTTGAGCCCGTTGTTGGGCAGGGACTGTCTCTATCTGTTTCCGAATTGTAGTTTCCAAGCACTTAGTACAGTGCTCTGCACAAAGTAAGCGCTCAATAAATACGATTGAATGAATATTAATAAATAATAATAATAATAATGGCATTTGTTAAGCGCTTACTATGTGCAGAGCACTGTTCTAAGCGCAGGGGAGGTTACAAGGCAATCAGGTTGTCCCTCTGGGGACTCACAGTCTTAATCCCCATTTTACAGATGAGGTAACTGAGGCCCAGAGAAGTGAAGTGACTTGCCCAAAGTCACACAGCTGACAATTAGCAGACCTGGGATTTGAACCCATGACCTCTGACTCCAAAGCCCGGGCTCTTTTCCACTGAGCCATGCTGCTTCTCTATAAAAATGGCATTTTATTAAGCACTTACTATGTGCAAAGCACTGTTCTAAGCACTGGGGGGAATACAAGGTGATCAGGTTGTCCCACGTGGGGCTTACAGTCTTCATCCCCATTTGACAGATTAGGCAATTGAGGCACAGAGTAGTTAAGTGATTTACCCAAAGTCACACAGCTGATAATTGGCGGAACCGGGATTTGAACCCGTGACCTCTGACTCCAAAGCCCGGGCTCTTTCCACGGAGCCAGGTAATCAGGTAATCAGGAATATTGCGAGCAGAGGAAAATATTTAGCATTTAGGAGAGTACAGTAGAAAAGAGAGAAGCTGTGAGGCCCAGTGGCTAGAACATGGGCTTGAGAGTCAGAAGGTCTTGGGTTCTAATCCCTGCTCCGCCACTTATCTGCTGAGAGACCTTGGGCAAGTCACTTCACTTCTCTGGGCCTCAGTTCTCTCATCTGTAAAATGGGGATGAAGACTGTGAGCCCTCATGCGGGACAGGGACTATGTCCAACCTGATTAGCTTGCATCTTCTATTCATTCATTCATTCATTCAATGGTATTTATTGAGCGCTTACTGCGTGCAGAGCACTGTACTAAGCACTTGGGAAGTACAAGTTGAGACTGTGAGCCCGTTGTTGGGTAGGGACCATCCCTATATGTTGCCAACTTGGACTTCCCAAGCGCTTAGTACAGTGCTCTGCATACAGTAAGCGCTCAATAAATACGATTGAATGAATGAATCTACCCCAGCGCTTAGAACAGGGCTTGGCACCTAGTAAGTGCTTGACAAATGCTATTTGCTATAATGTGAGCCCCCCTTTTAGACTGAGCCCACTGTTGGGTAGGGACTGTCTCTATATGTTGCCAATTTGTACTTCCCAAGCGCTTAGTACAGTGCTCTGCACATAGTAAGCGCTCAATAAATGCAATTGATTGATTGATTGATCATTATTATTATCGTTATTCACACCCTTTTTTGTCAGGGACTCCCAACACGGGGGAGGAAAGGGGTTCTTTCTGACGGAATGTAATCGCACCGCTGTCCACAGGGTGCCCAGTTCATCCCAGCGCTTAGTACAGTGCTCTGCACACAGTAAGCGCTCAATAAATACCATTGAATGAATGAATTTGCCGACAGAATGATGGGAAATATGAGAAGCAGCATGGCGGAGGGAACAGAGCCCCGGTCTGGGAGTTGGAAGATCATGGGTTCTAATCCTGGCTCTGCTACTTGCTTGCTGTGTGACCTTGGGCAAGTCATTTCACTTTCCCTGTGCCTCGGTGACCTCATCTGTAAAATGGGGATGAAGACTGTGAGCCCCACGGGGAACAGGGACTGTGTCCGACCTGATTTGCTTGTATCCACCCCAGTGTTTAGAACAGTAGAACACAAAGTGCTCAACAAATGCCATTATTATTATTCATAATAATAATAATGATGGCATTTGTTAAGCGCTTACTATGTGCAGAGCACTGTTCTAAGCCCTGGGGGGACACACGGTGCTCAAGTTGTCCCACGTGGGGCTCACAGCCTTAATCCCCATTTTACAGATGAGGTAACTGAGGCTCAGAGAAGTTAAGTGACTTGCCCAAGGTCACACAGCAGACATGTGGCGGAGTCGGGATTCGAACCCATAACCTCTTACTCCAAAGCCCGTGCTCTTTCCACTGAGCCACGCTGCTTCTCTGCTTCTATTATTATTATTATTATTATTATTATTATTAGTCAAATGCCTAGTGGGTTAGAGCTGAATTATACCCGTGCTGCCCATTCTAATTTCGGATAAGATCAGTGTTCATTCATTCAATCGTATTTATTGAGCGCTTACTGTGCGCAGAGCACTGTACTACGTGTTTGTCATTAAACCCAGCCCGTCTTAAACCCGTGTTCTTCCGACACTTCCCATTGAGACGGTTTAGAGAGGGTCATGGGTTCCAATCCCGGTTCTGCCACTTGTCTGCTGTGTGACCTTGGGCAAGTCACTTCACTTCCCTGGATCTCAGTTTCCTCATCTGTAAAATGGGGATGAAGATTGTGAGCACCGTGTGGGACAGGGACTATGTCTATCCTGATTACCCAGTATCTACCCCAGAGCTTGATACTTAGTAAACGCTTAACAAATACCATCATTATTATCATTTCCTTAAACTCCCCTTTCAGTTACTATGGAAACCTGCATTCCCAATGTCTTCTGTGGCTCCTCTCTTAGCTCTTGGCTCCTTTCTTTAAAAAAGCAGTTTAGCCCAGTGGGTAACGCCTGGGACTGGGAGACAGAAGGAGCTGGATTCTAATCCCATCTCTGCCACGTGTCTGCTGTGTGACCTTGGGCCAGTCACTTCACTTCTCTGGGCCTCAGTGACCTCATCTGGAAAATGGAGATTGGGACCGTGAGCCCCACGTGGGACAGACTTCTAGACTGTGAGCCCACTGTTGGGTAGGGACTGTCTCTATATGTTGCCAATTTATACTTCCCAAGCGCTTAGTACAGTGCTCTGCACACAGTAAGTGCTCAATAAATACGATTGAATGAATGAATGAATGAATATATGAAAGGGACTGTGTCCAACCTGATTAGTTTGTATCAACCCCATAGCTTAATACAGTGCCCAGCACATAATCAGTGCTTAACAAATATTATTATTATTATTATTATTATTATTATTATTATTGATTCTTCAGCAAACCATCAAACCCACAAAAGCAAACACTGAACCCCTTTCTCCACCAACACTAAATTGATGGGATTAGGATTAGGAATAGGGAGAAGCAGTGTGTCTCAGTGGGTAGAGCCCAGGCCTGGGCATCAGAAGGTCATGGGTTCTAATCCCGGCTCTGCCACTTGTCTGCTGTGTGACCTTGGACAAATCGCTTCACTTCTCTGGGCCTCAGTTCCCTCATCTGTAAAATGGGGATTAAGAGTCTGAGCCCTTTGTGGGACAGGGATTGTGTCCGACCTCACTAACTTCTATCTACCCCAGTGCTTAGAACAGTGCTTGGCAGATAGTAAGCGCTTAACAAGAACAAGTTTCGTTCTCTGTCTCCCCCTTTTAGACTGTGAGCCCACTGTTGGGTAGGGACTGTCTCTATATGTTGCCAATTTGTACTTCCCAAGCGCTTAGTACAGTGCTCTGCACATAGTAAGCGCTCAATAAATATGATTGATGATGATGATGAACAAGTACCATAATTATTGGGATTGACAGTGGCCCCTACATCGCAAAATGTAGACTTTATTAGTTTTCCCTCCACCATCCACCCAGCTTTTTTTACCAATCAATCATATTTACTGAGCCTTTACCTTCTGCAGGACACTGTACTAAGTGCTTTGGAGAGTACAATACAACCCCCCTCTCCCTGCTGCATGACACTTCAGCGTGGCTCAATGGAAAGAGCAAGGGCTTTGGAGTCAGAGGTCAGGGGTTCAAATCCTGGCTCTGCCACCTGTCAGCTGGGTGACTTTGGGCAAGTCACAACTTCTCTGGGCCTCAGTTACCTCATCTGTAAAATGGGGATTAAGACTGTGAGCCTCTTGGGACAACCTGATCACCTTGTAAACTCCCCCAGCACTTAGAACAGTGCTTTGCACATAGTAAGCGCTTAATAAATGCCATTATTATTATCATTATATATATATATAAATATATTCTATTTATTTATATTGTTGTCTGTTTAACTGTATTGATGTCTGTCTCCCACCTCTAAACTGTGAGCCCATTGTGGGCAGGGATTGTGTCTCTTCATTGCTCTATTGTACTTTCCAAGCGCTTACTACAGTGCTCTGCACACAGTAAGCGCTCAATAAATACGATTTATGATGAATGATTGGCTGATCAGATTTGGTAGCCACGTCACAAGGAGTTTTCAGTCTAGAAGGGGAGACAGACATTACATATATGGGAATGTGTCTGCCAAGTTTGTTGTATTTTCTAGTTCGTTTGTTGCTTTATGGCATTTGTGAAGCACTTACTCTATGCCGGCCCCCATACTAAGCGCTGGGGGAGAGAAATGGTTGTCAAGGTGGACACAGATCTTGTCCCACACAGGGCTCACAGTTTTAATCCCCATTTTCCAGATGAGAGAACTACAGTACTGAAAAGTGAAGTGACTTGCCCAAGGTCACACAGCAGACAAATCAATCAATCAATCATGTTTATTGAGCACTTACTGTGGGCAGAGCACTGTACTATGCACTTGGAAGAGTACAATAGAATAATAAACAGACACTTTTCCTGCCCACATTGACCTTACAGCCTAGAATCCCGGCCCTGTAACTTGTCAGCTGTGTGACTTTGGGCAAGTCACTTAACTTCTCTGGGCCTCAGTTCCCCCATCTGTAAAAATGGGGGTTAAGACTCTGAGCCCCATGTGGGACAACGTGATAACCTTGTATCTATCCCAATGTTTAGAACAGTGCTTGGCACATAGTAAGCACTTAACAAATACCATTATCATCATTATCATTATTATTATTATTACTAAGCACTTGGGAGAGTACAACAGAATAATAAACAGACACATTCCCTGCCCACAGTGACCTTACAGTCTAGAATCCTAGCCTTGCCACTTGTCAGCTGTGTGACTTTGGGCAAGTCACTTCACTTCTCTGTGCCTCAGTTCCCTCATCTGTAAAAATGGGGACTAAGACTGTGAGCCCCACGTGGGACAACCTGATTACCTTGCATCTATCCCAGCGCTTAGAATAGTGCTTGGCACATAATAAGCGCTTAACAAACACCATTATTATTATCATTATCAGAGGGGGAGATAGACATAAATATAAACGTAGATGTGAAATTTCATAGACATGAAATTACCAATATGGATAAAAAACCAGTGGCAGATCCGGGATTAGAAACCAGGTCCTCCTGTTGCCCAGGCCTGTGCATTATCAACAAAATCACTCTGTCATCATCATCATCATCATTAATCGTATTTATTGAGCGCTCACTATGTGCAGAGCACTGTACTACGCGTTTGGGAAGTACAAATTGGCTCTCCTAAGCCCTGAGTACAGTGTTCAGCACAGAGTAAGCGCTAAATTAATACCACTGATGGATTGAATGAGAGGTACAAAATTGCTGAGGGTGGGGTGAATAAAGGGGTACCAATTAAAAGCGCAAGGGTGACACAGAAGGGAGTGGGATAAGATTCTTGCCCTGCTCCACCCCTGGCCGATAAGAGCACAGTCCGATCAACTCCCCGATAATATAATAATAATGGGATTTATTAAGTGCTTACTATGTTTTGGGTACTGTACTAAGCGCTGGGGTGGATACAAGCCAATCGGGTGGGATCCAGTCTTCAGTCTTCATCCCCTTTTTGACAGATGAGGTAACTTAGGCCCAGAAAAGTGACTTGCCCAAAGTCCCACAGCAGAGAAGTGGGGGAGACAGGATTAGAACCCAGGACCTTCTGACTCCCATGCCTGTGTGCTGTCCACTATTCATTCATTCATTCATTCATTCAATCGCATTTATTGAGTGCTTACTGTGTGCAGAGCACTGTATTAAGTGCTTGGGAAGTACAAGTCACAACATATAGAGATGGTCCCTACCCCACAATGGGCTCAAATAATAATAATAATAATGATGGAATTTATTAAGCGCTTACTATATGCAAAGCACTGTTCTAAGCGCTGGGGGGATACAAAGTGATCAGGTTGCCCCACGGGGGGCTCACAGTCAATCCCCATTGTACAGATGAGGTAACTGAGGCCCAGAGAAGTTAAGTGACTTGTTTGTCACACAGCCGGCAATTGGCGGAGCTAGGATTTGAACCCATGACCACTGACTCCAAAGCCCATTCTCTTTCCATTGAGCCACGCTGCTTCAGTAGTGCTCAAAGTCTAGAAGGGGGAGACAGACAACAAAACAAAACATGTGGACAGCGGTCAAGTCCTCAGCATAAATAGAAATAAAGCTAAATGCACATCGTAGGCCATGCTCCTTCTTAATGCTGAATGGCGTTTCTCCTACCCTCTCATGCACAAACCCAAACACAAAGGCATGCATCGATTTCCCCCCGCCCCCGGGTGGATTAATTTCCTCCGATGTCGTCATAAATATTATTATTATGTTTATATTTATATTTTATATTTTTTATATTTTATAAATTATTAAATATTATTTATTTCTCCATAAATAAGGTGTCAGCAGTGATGATCGATGTCCCATGCCGTGAGGAAGCTGCCAGCCCATTTGGCTCGCAAGTGAGAAGCACCATGGCCGACTCTGCTACTTGTCTGCTGTGTGATCTCGGGCCACTCATTTCACTTCTCTGGGCCTCAGTTATCTCCTCTGTAAAATGGGGATTGAGACTGTGAGCCCCTCGTGGGACAACCAGATTACCTTGTGTCTAGCCCAGTGCTTAGAACAGTGCTCGGCACATAGCAAGCGCTTAACAAATACCATCATTATTATTATTAATATTATTATTAAAGGAGCGACAGTATTTGTCAGGATGATGGCATTTATTGTTTACTATGTGCAAAGCACTGTTCTAAGCACTAGGGAGGTTACAAGGTGATCAGGTTGTTCCACAGGAGGCTCACAGTCTTCATCCCCATTTTCCAGAGGAGGTAACTGAGGCTCAGAGAAGTTAAGTGACTTGCCCAAAGTCACACAGCTGACAATTTGCAGAGCCGGGATTTGAACCCATGACCTCTGACTCCCAAGCCCGGGCTCTCTCCACTGAGCCATGCTGCTTCTCAAGCGGGATGATGATGATGATGGTATTTGTTAAGCACTTACTATGTGCAAAGCACTGTTCTAAGCGCTGGGGAGGTTACAAGGTGATCAGGTTGTCCCTTGGAGGGCTCACAGTTTTAATCCCCATTTTACAGATGAGGTAACTGAGGCACAGAGAAGTTAAGTGACTTGCCCAAAGTCACCCAGCTGACAGTGGTGGAACCGGGATTTGAACCCATGACCTCTGACTCCCAAGCCCGGGCTCTTTCCACTGAGCCACGCTGCTTCTCAAGCGGGATGAGGTGGGGTTGGGGCATGAGGCTTAAGGGCTGTTGGAGAAAATCGGAAAATCCTCGCATCCCGGATGGCTTGATGGGTTGATCATCATCATCATCAATCGTATTTATTGAGCGCTTACTATGTGCAGAGCACTGTACTAAGCGCTTGGGAAGTACAAATTGCCAACATATAGAGACAGTCCCTACCCAACAGTGGGCTCACAGTCTAAAAGACTGTGATGTGATGATGTGAATATGTTTCTGAGGGAGGGAAACGGACAGTCTATATTCTGTTTTCCCCCGTTACACTGTAAGCTCCTTGATGAAGGCATGGTGACTTCTATTCATATACATATGAGAAGCAGCGTGGCTCAGTGGATAGAGCCCGGGCTTTGGAGGCAGAGGTCATGGGTTCAAATTCCGGCTCCACCACTGTCAGCTGGGTGACTTTGGGCAAGTCACTTCACTTCTCTGTGCCTCAGTTACCTCATCTGTAAAATGGGGATTAAAACTGTGAGCCCTCCAAGGGACAACCTGATCACCCTGGAACCTCCCCAGTACTTACAACAGTGCTTTGCACATAGTAAGCGCTTAACAAATACCATCATCATCACATACATATATATATATTTACAAATATATATTTACAAATGGATATAAGTGCTGTGGGGTTGAGGGAGGGGTGAGTAAAGGGAGAAAGTAAAGGGTAGAGAAGCAGCGTGGCTCAATGGAAAGAGCCTGGGCTTTGGAGTCAGAGGTCATGGGTTCAAATCCTGACTCCACCAATTGTCAGCTGTGTGACTTGGGCAAGTCACTTAACTTCTCTGTGCCTCAGTTACCTCATCTGTAAAATGGGGATTAAGACTGTGAGCCCCCCTGTGGGACAACCTGATCACCTTGTAACCTCCCCAGCGCTTAGAACAGTGCTTGCACATAGTAAGCGCTTAATAAATGCCATTATTATTATTATTATTATTATTATTATTATTATTATTATTAAAGGGAGCAAGTTAGGTCGACGCAGAAGGAAGTGAAAGAAGAAATGCGGGTTTAGTGAGAGAGGAGATGGACCTGCAATAAGGCTTTGAAAGTAGGGAAAGCGGTGGTCTGTCAGGTATGAAACCCCAGCAGTATCTTTAGAGGAGAACTCCTGCCCCCTCTCAAGTGCCACCCCCTCCACAGGTGCATCAGACCCCACTCCCCCAATCATACCCCATTGCACTGTAGAAAAACCTTCGTCCCTTCCCTCCTCCCCTCCTTAATTTCCATCTTCAACCGCTCACTCTTCAACGGCTTCTTCCCCTCTGCCTTCCAACATGCCCACATCTCCCCCATCCTAAAAAACCCCTCCCGTGACCCCACTGCCCCCTCCAGTTATCGCTCCATCTCCCTCCTACCCTTCCTTGCCAAATTTCTGGAGCGAGTCGACGGTTGCTGTGTCAAATTCCTCTCCTCCAACTCCCTCCTGGCCCCGCTCCGATCTGGCTTCCGCCCCCTCCACTCCACTGAAACCGCCCTCTCAAAGGTCACCGATGACTTCCTTCTTGCCAAATCCATCAGCTCCTACTCCATCCTAATTCTTTCGACCTCTCAGCTGTCTTTGACACTTTGACTCTCAATACGTTATCCAACCTTGATTTCACTGACTCCGTCCTCTCCTGGTTCTCCTCTTATCTCTCTGGATGCTCATTCTCTGTGTCCTTCATGGGCTCCTCCTCTCACTTCCCTCACCTAACTTTGGGGATCCCTCAAGGGTCAGTTCTTGGTCCCCTTCTACTCTTCATCTACATTCACTCCCTTGGTGAACTCATTCGCTCTCACGGCTTCAACTATCATCTCTATGTGGATGACACCCATATTTACACCTCCTCCCCCGTTCTCTGCCCCTCCCTCCAGGCTCGTATCTCCTCCTGCTTTCAGGACATCTCTACTTGGATGTCCTCCTGTCACCTAAGACTCAACATGTCTAAGACTGAGCTCCTTATCTTCCCTCCCAAACCCTGTCCTCTCCCTGACTTTCCTGTCACTGTGGATGGCACGACCATCCATCCCGTCTCACAAGCCCGCAACCTTGGTGTTGTCCTTGCCTCCGCTCTCTCATTTACCCCGCACATCCAATCCGACACCAAAACCCGCCGGTCTCACCTTCACAACATCGTCAAGATCCGCCCTTTCTTCTCCATCCACACCACTACCACGTTAGTACGATCGCTCATCCTATCCCCACTGGATGACAAATACCATCATTATTATTATCTGCCTCCTTTCTGACCTCCCGACTTCCTGCCTCTCTCCAATTCAGTCCGTACTTTAATCCACCGCCCGGATTCTCTTTCTACAGAAACGCTGTGGGCATGCTGCCCACCTTCTCAAAAATCTCCAGTGGTTGTCCATCCACATCCGTATCAAAGAAAAACTCACCACTATCGACTTTAAAGGGGTCCACGACCTCGCCCCCTCCTCCCTCTCCTCCCTTCTGTCCTTTTCCCTCCCAGCCCTCACCCTCCGCTCCTCTGCCACCGCTCACCTCCTCACTGGGCCTCGTTCTCGCCTGTCCCGCCACCAATCCCCGGCCCACATCCTTCCCCTGGCCTGGAATGCCCTCCATCCTCATATCTACCAATCACACTTCCCCCCTTCAAAACCCTCCTGAAGGCCCACCTCCTCCAAGAGGCCTTCCCAGACTAAGCCCCCTTTTCCTCAGCTCCACTTCCCCTTTGCATCGCCCCAACTTGCTTCCTTTGCTCTACCCACCCTTCCCCAGAGCACTTGTGCATATATCAATCAATCAATCAATCGTATTTATTGTACAATAATTGTACAATATATGTACCTAACTATAATTCTATTTATCTTAATAATAATGATAATGATGGCATTTATTGAGTGCTTACTATGTGCAAAGCACTGTTCTAAGCATGGGGGAAGTTACAAGGTGATCAGGTTGTCCCACAGGGGGCTCGCAGTCTTCATCCCCATTTTCCAGATGAGGTAACTGAGGCACAGAGAAGTGAAGTGACTTGCCCAAAGTCACCCAGCTGACAACTGCCAGAGCCGGAATTTGAACCCATGACCTCTGACTCCAAAGCCCGGGCTCTTTCCACTGAGCCACGCTGCTTCTCTGATCTGCTTATCTTGATGCCTGCTTACTTGCTTTGGTGTCTCTTCTCCCCTCTTCTAGATGGTAAGCCCAGTGTGGGCAGGAATTGTCTCTCTTTATTGCTGAATTTCACTTTTCAAATGCTTAGTATAGTGCTCTGCACATAGTGAGCGCTCAATAAATATGATTGATTGAATGAATGAATGAATGAATATGAAGGAGGGCATTCTAGACCAGAGGCAGGATGTGGGCAGGAGGTCGGAGGGGAGATAGCATGGCCTAGTGGCAAGAGCCCAGGCTTGGGAGTCCGAGGACATGGGTTCTAATCCAGCTCCTCACTTCTCTGCTGTGTGTCCTTGGGCGAGTCACTTAACTTCTCTGTGCCTCAGTTCCCTCATCTGTAAAATGGGGATTGACTGTGAGCCCCCTGTGGGACAACCTGATCACCTTGTAACCTCCCCAGCACTTAAAACAGTGCTTTGCACATAGTAAGCGCTTAATAAATGTCATCGTTATTATTATTATCTGTAAAACCGGGATGAAGACCGTGAGCCCCACGTGGGACACCCTGATCACCTTGTATCTACCCCAGCGATTAAAATGGTGCTTGGCACATAGTAAGCACTTAATACAATAATAATCAATCAAATAAACAATCGTATTTATTGAGCGCTTACTGTGTGCAGAGCACTGTACTAAGCGCTTGGGAAGTACAAGTCGGTAACACATAGAGACGGTCCCTACCCAACAGCGAGCTCACAGTCTAGAAGGGGGAGACAGAGAACAAAACCAAACACACTAACAAAATAAAATAAATAGAATAGATATGTACAAGTAAGATAAATAAATAAATAGAGTAATAAATATGTACAAACATATATACATATAGTCAGGTGCTGTGGGGAAGGGAAGGAGGTAAGATGGGGGGATGGAGGGGGGATGAGGGGGAGAGGATGGAAGGGGCTCAGTCTGGGAAGGCCTCCTGGAGGAGGTAATAATAATAATAATAATAATAATAACAATAATTGTAATAAGATAGACAAGATGGAGGCACAGTTAGAAGATTGGCATTAGAGGAGCAAAATGGGTGAGCTGGGTTGTAGAAGGAGAGAAAGCGAGGTGAGATGGGGGGGTAATTTGGAGGAGGGCTTCAAAGCCAATGGTGAAAGGTTTCTGTTTGACACGGAGGGGAACAGGCAACTACTGGAGGGTCTTGAGGGGTGGGGACGTAACCTGAAGGTTTTCGGAGAAAAATGATCCGGACAGCAGAGGGAAGTGTGGACTGGAGTGCAGAGAGACAGGAGGTGGGGAGGTCAGGGGGAAGGTTGATACACTCATTCAGCAGCGTGGCTCAGCAGAAAGAGCACGGGCTTTGGAGTCAGAGGTCATGGGTTCAAATCCCAGCTCTGCCAATTGTCAGCTGGGTGACTTTGGGCAAGTCACTTAACTCATCTGTGCCTCAGTTACCTCATCTGCAAAATGGGGATTTAGACTCTGAGCCCCCCGTGGGACAAGCTGATCACCTTGTAACCTCCCCAGAGCTTAGAACCGTGCTTTGCACATAGTAAGCACTTAATAAATGCCATTATTATTATTATTATCATTATTATTATTCCCTTGGAGAACTCATTGGCTCCCATGGCTTCAACTCCCATCTCTATGCGGACGATACTAAATCTCTATCTCCTCCCCGATCTCTCTCCCTCTCTCCAGGCTCTCATCTCCTCCTGCCTTCAGGACATCTCCATCTGCATGTCCGCCTGCCACCTAAAAATCGACTGAGCTCCTTATCTTCCCTCCCTAACCCTGTCCTCTCCCGAACTTTCCCATCACTGTAAACGGCCCACCACCCTTCCCGTCTCACAAGCCCGTAACCTTGGTGTCATCCTTGACTCTATTCTCTCATTCAACCCACACATCCACTCGGTTCCAAACCCTGTCGGTCTCACCTTCACAACGTTGCTAAAATCCACCTTTTCCTCTCCGTCCAAACCGCTACCACATTAGTACAATCCCTCATCCTCTCCCACCTGGGTGATTGCATCAGGCTTCAAGGCTGTCCATCACCTTGCCCCCTCCTACCTCACCTCCCTTCTCTCCTTCTCCAGCCCAGCCCGCACCCTCTGCTCCTCTGCTGCTAATCTCCTCACTGTGCCTCGTTTTCACCTGTCCCGCCGTCGACCCCCGGCCCACGTCCTCCCCCGGGCCTGGAATGCCCCCAGTCCCTCTGCCCACCCACCAAGCTAGCTCTCTTCCTCCCTTCAAGGCCCTACTGAGAGCTCACCTCCTCCAGGAGGCCTTCCCACACTCAGCCCCTTCCTTCCTCTCCCCTTCATTCCCCTCTCCACCCCCCCCATCTTACCTCCTTCCCTTCCCCACAGCACCTATATATATGTATATACGTTTGTACATATTTATTACTCTATTCATTTATTTTACTTGTACATATCTATTCTATTTATTTTATTTTGTGAATATGTTTGGTTTTGTTCTCTGTCTCCCCCTTCTAGACTGTGAGCCCACTGTTGAGTATGGACTGTCTCTATATGTTGCCAACTTGTACTTCCCAAGCACTTACTACAGTGCTCTGAACACAGTAAGTGCTCAATAAATACGATTGATTGATTGATTGATTGATCAGCCTCCTTTCTGATCTCCCAACCTCCCGCCTCTCCCGACATCAGTCCATACTTCACTCTGCTGCCCAGATTATCTTTCTACAGAAACGTTCAGGACATGTCCCCCCTTCTCCTCAAAAATCTCCAGTGCTTTCCTATCCACCTCCGTATCAAACAAAAACTCCTCAGTGTCGGCTTCAGGACTCTCCACCCCCTCGCCCCCTCTTACCTCACCTGGCTTCTGGCTTTCTCCCTCCCAGCCTGAACCCTCCGCTCCTCTGCCGCCGCTCACCTCCTCACTGGGCCTCGTCCTCGCCCGTCCCGCCGTTGACCCCCGGCCCTCGTTCTGCCTCTGGCCCGGACCTCCCTCCCTCCTCAAATCCCACAGACAATGACTCTCTCCGCCTTCGAAGCCTTACTGAAGGCCCACCTCCTCCAAGAGGCCTTCCAAGTCTAAGCCCCACTTTTCCTCATCTCTCACGTCCTTCTGCACGTCACCCTGACTCACTCGCTTTGCTCTTTCCCCCCACCCTACCCCACAGCACTTTATATAGCTGTCATTTTATTTCTTTATATGGATATCTGTTTACTTGATTTATGTCTCTTCCCACCTCCCCCACAATCTGTGTGCAGGTATTTTCTCTACTGCTATATTGTATTCATTCAATCATATTTACTGAGTGCTAATCACGCTTGGGAAGTACAAATCGGCAACATATAGAGACGGTCCCTACCCAACAACGGGCTCACAGTCTGGAAGATTGTACTTTCCCAGGCACTTAGTACATTGCTCTGCACACAGTAAATGCTCAATAAGTGCTTTGCACATAGTAATCACTTAATAAATGCTATCATCATTATTATTATTAATAAATACGATTGAATGAATAATAATAATAATAATGGTATTTGTTAAGCACTTGCTATGTGCAAAGCACTGTTCTAAGTGCTGGGGAGGATACAAGGTGATCAGGTTGTCCCACGGGGGGCTCACAGTCTTAATCCCCATTTTACAGATGAGGGAACTGAGGCTCAGACAAGTCAAGTGACTCGCCCAAAGTCACACAGCTGACAATTGCTGGAGCAGGGATTTGAACCCATGACGTCTGACTCCAAAGCCCGGGCTCTTCCCACTGAGCCACTCTGCTTATTGTGAATGAATGAATACAGTAGTCGATGTGGGATAGGATAAGTGATCCGATTACCATGGTAGCAATTTGGAAGGAGAGGAGAGGGTGGAATTTAGCCATGCTGTGAAGGTTGAACTATCAGGAAAAAGGGACAGATTGAGTGCACTGGTAAAATAGGATAGATAAGTTGAGGATAACACCAGGGTTATGGGCTTGTGAGGCAGGAAGGATGGTGGTGGCATCCCTTTTAGACTGTGAGCCCCCTTTAGACTGTGAGCCCACTGTTGGGTAGGGACTGTCTCTATGTGTTGCCAACTTGTACTTCCCAAGCGCTTAGTACAGTGCTCTGCACACAGTAAGCACTCAATAAATACGATTGATTGATTGATTGATTATAGTGATGGCAAAATCAGGAGGAGGACAGAGTTTGGGTGGGAAGATAAGAAGCTCAGTTTTGTAAGTTTGAGATGACAGGAGGCCAGCCAAGTAGAGATGTCTTGGAGGCGGGAAGAGATGCGAGACTTCAGAGAGGGAGAGAGATCAGCGTTGGAGAGGGACATTTGGGAATCATCCGCATAATGATAATAATGATAATAATGATGGCATTCATTAAGTGCTTACTACGTGCCAAGCACTGTTTTAAGCACTGGGGAGGTTACAAGGTGATCAGCTTGTCCCACGTGCGGCTCAAAGTCTTCATCCCCATTTTGCAGATGAGGTAACTGGGGCACAGAGAAGTGAAGTGACTCGCCCAAAGTCACACAGCTGACAAGTGGTAGAGCCGGGATTTGAACCCATGACCTCTGACTCCAAAGCCCGGGATCTTTCCACTGAGCCACGAGTTGAAGCCAGGGGAGCCATGGGAGGTCTCCAGGGGAGCGGGTGTAGATGGAGAAAAGAAGAGGATCCAGAAATTAATCTTGAGGGACCCCCACAGTGAGGAGGTGGGTGGTAGAGGAGGAGTCTCCTCAAAAATCTCCAGTGGCTACCAATCAACCTACGCATCAGGCAGAAACTCCTCACCCTGAGCTTCAAGGGTGTCCATCACCTCGCCCCCTCCTACCTCACCTCCCTTCTGTCCTTCTCCAGCCCAGCCCGCACCCTCCGCTCCTCTGCCGCTAATCTCCTCACCGTACCTTGTTCTCACCTGTCCAGCCATCGACCCCCGGCCCACGTCCTCCCCCGGGCCTGGAATGCCCCCAATCCCTCTGCACATCTGCCAAGCTAGCTCTCTTCCTCCCTTCAAGGCCCTACTGAGAGCTCACCTCCTCCAGGAGGCCTTCCCACACTGAGCCCCCTCCTTCCTCTCCCCCTCCCCCCCTCCATCCCCCCACCTTACCTCCTTGCCCTCCCCACAGCACCTGTATATATGTATATATGTTTGTACATATTTATTACTCTATTTATTTATTTATTTTATTTGTACACATTTATTCTATTCATTTTATTTTGTTAATATGTTTTGCTTTGTTCTCTGTCTCCCCCTTCTAGACTGTGAGCCCACTGTTGGGTAGGGACCGTCTCTATATGCTGCCAACTTGTACTGCCCAAGCGCTTAGTACAGTGCTCTGCACACAGTAAGTGCTCAATAAATACGATTGAATGAATGAATGAATGAACCCGCAAAGGAGATTAAGAATGCGTGGACAGAGAGATAAGAGGAGAACCAGGAGAGGACCCAGTCACTGAAGCCGAGTTTGGGTAACGTTTCCAGGAGCAGGGAAATGTGCCCAATCATCAATCAATCAATCAATCAATCGTATTTATTGAGCGCTTACTGTGTGCAGAGCACTGTACCAAACGCTTGGGAAGTACAAGTTGGCAACATATAGAGACAGTCCCTACCCAACAGTGGGCTCACAGTCTAAAAGGGGGAGACAGAGAACAGAACCGAACATACTAACAAAATAAAATAAATTGAATAGATATGTACAAGTAAAATAAATAAATAAAAAGAGTAATAAATATGTACAAACATATATACATATATACAGGTGCTGTGGGGAAGGGAAGGAGGTAAGATGAGGGGGATGGAGAGGGGGACGAGGGGGAGAGGAAGGAAGCCCACAGTGTTAAAAGCAGACGAGAGGTCGGGGACGGAGTAGAGGCCAGTGGATTTGGCAATGAGATGTAAAGCAGCATGGCATAGTGGATAGAGCATGGGCCCAGGGGTCAGAATAATAATAATAATATAATAATAATAATAATAATAATAATAATAATAATAATAATAATGGTATTTGTTCGTTCATTTATTCATTCATTCAATCATATTTATTGAGCGCTTACTGTGTGCAGAACACTGGACTAAGCGCTTGGGAAATACAAGTCAGCAACATATAGAGATGGTCCCTACCCAACAATGGGATCAAAGTCTAGAAACAGGCAAGCGCTTACTATGTGCTAAGCACTGTTCTAAGCGCTGAGTGGGGGGGGAATACAAGGTAATCAGGTTGTCCCACCTGGGGCTCACAGTCTTCATCCCCATTTTACAGATGAGGACACTGAGGCCCAGAGAAGTGAAGTGACTTGCCCAAAGTCACACAGCAGACAAGTGGCAGAGCTGGGATTAGAACCCACGACCTCTGACTCCCAAGCCCGGGCTCTTTCCACTGAGCCACGCTGCTTCTCAGAAGGTCTTGGGTTCTAATGCTGCTCGGCCACCTGTCTACTGCGTGACCTTGGGCACGTCACTCCACTTCTCTGGGCCTCAGCGACCTCATCTGGAAAATGGGGATTGAGACTGCGGACCCCACGTGGGACAGGGACTGTGTCCACCTTGATTTGCTTGTATCCACCTCTGCGCTTAGTACAGTGCCTGCCACATAGTAAATGCTTAGCAAATACCATCATTATTATTATGATTCATTCATTCAATCGTATTTATTGAACGCTTACTGTGTGCAGAGCACTGTACTAAGCGCTTGGGAAGTACAAATCGGCAACATATAGAGACGGTCCCTACCCCACAACAGGCTTACAGTCTAAAAGACCCGTCATTTGTGACCTTTGAGGGGGTGGTTTCTGTTGTCAAGACTGTGAGCCTTTTAGACTGTGAGCCCACCGTTGGGTAGGGACTGTCTCTATATGTTGCCAATTTGTACTTCCCAAGCGCTTAGTACAGTGCTCTGCACATAGTAAGCGCTCAATAAATACGATTGATGATGATGAAGGGGGAGTTAAGTCAGATTGGAGGGGTTCAGGGAGAGATTTGGAGGGGACGACGTGGAGACAGCGGATGGAGACAACTTGCTCAAGGAGTTTGGAGAGTTATTGCTAGACTTCAATCTTCTATAGATGTCTTATGGAGAAGCAGCGTGGCTCAGTGGAAAGAGCCCGGGCTTTGGAGTCAGAGGTCACGGGTTCGAATCCCAGCTCTGCCAACTGTCAGCTGTGTGACTTTGGGCAAGTCACTTCACTTCTCTGGGCCTCAGTTCCCTCATCTGTAAAATGGGGATTAGAACAGTGAGCCCCCCGTGGGACAACCTGATCTCCTTGTAACCTCCCCAGCGCTTAGAACAGTGCTTTGCACATAGTAAGCGCTTAATAAGTGCCATCATCATTATTATTACTATGATTATTATTATAGAGAGGCAGCATGGCTTAGTGGGAAGAACCCCGGCTTGGGAGTCAGAGGACGTGGGTTCCAATCCCGACTGTGCCACTTGTCTGCTGTGTGACCTTGGGGAAGCCACCTCACTTCTCTGTGCCTCAGTTACCTCATCTTTCAAATGGGAATTAAGACTGTGAGCCCCCATGGGACAACCTGATCACCTTGTAACCTTCTCAGCACTTAGAACAGTGCTTTGCACATTGTAAGTGCTTAATAAATGCCATTATTATCATTATTATTATTATTATTCTCTGTGTTTCAGTGACCTCATCTATAAAATGTGGATTGAAACTGTGGGACATCCTGATGACCTTGTATCTACCCCAGGGCTTAGAACAGTGCTTGGCACATAGTGAGTGCTTAACAAATATCATCATTATTATTATTCTTGTATGAACCTCACAATAAGTGCTGGGGTAGATACAAATAAATCAGGTTGCATACAGTCCCTGTCCCATGTGGGGCTCACAGTTTCAATCCCCATTTTACAGATGAGGTAACCAAGGCCCAGAGAAGTGAATGATAATAACTGTGGTATTTGTTAAGCACTTACTACAGGCCAGGCACTGTACTAAGCACTGAGGTGAATACAAGTAAATCACATTGGACACAGTCCCTATCCCACGTGGGGCTCACAGTTTCAATCCCCATTTTACAGATGAGGGAACTGAGGCCCAGAGAAGTGAAAAATCATAATAATTGTGGGTATTTGTTAAGCACTTACTACAGGCCAGGCACTGTACTAAACACTGGGGTGGATACATGTAAATCATATTGGACACAGTCCCTGTCCCACGTGGGGCTCACAGTCTCAATCCCCATTTTACAGATGAGGGAACTGAGGCCCAGAGAAGTGAATAATCATAATAACTGTGGTATTTGCTAAGCACTTACTACGGGCCAGGCACTGTACTAAGCACTGGGGTGGATACAAGCAAATCACATTGGACACACTCCCTGTCCCACGTGGGGCTCACAGTCTCACTCCCCATTTTACAGATGAGGGAACTGAGGCCCAGAGAAGTGAATAATCATAATAACTGTGGTATTTGCTAAGCACTTACTACGGGCCAGGCACTGTATTAAGCACTGGGGTGGATACAAGTAAATCACATTGGACACAGTCCCTGTCCCACATGGGGCTCACAGTTTCAATCCCCATTTTACAGATGAGGGAACTGAGGCCCAGAGAAGTGAATAATCATAATAATTGTGGTATTTGTTAAGCACTTACTACTGGCCAGGCACTGTACTAAGCACTGGGGTGGATACAAGCAAATCACATTGGACACACTCCCTGTCCCACGTGGGATCACAGTCTCACTCCCCATTGTATAGATGAGGTAACCGAGGCCCAGAGCAGTGAAAAATCATAATAATTGTGGGTATTTGTTAAGCACTTACTACGGGCCAGGCACTGTACTAAGCACTGGGGTGGATACAAGCAAATCACATTGGACACAGTCCCTGTCTCACATGGGGCTCACAGTTTCAATCCCCATTTTACAGATGAGGGAACTGAGGCCCAGAGAAGTGAATAATCATAATAACTGTGGTATTTGCTAAGCACTTACTATGGGCCAGGCACTGTACTAAGCATTGGGGTGGATACATGTAAATCACATTGGACACAGTCCCTGTCCCACGTGGGGCTCACAGTCTCAATCCCCATTTTACAAATGAGATAACTGAGGGCCAGAGAAGTGAAGTGACTTGCCTAAGGTCACACAGCAGACAAGTGGAGGAGCCAGGATTGGAACCCGTGACCTCCTGACTCGCGGCCTGGGGTCTATCCACCATATCATGCTGCTTTGCCCAGTGAAGTAGACTGCGAGCCCGCTGTTGGGTAGGGACTGTCTCTATGTGTTGCCGACTTGTACTTCCCAAGCGCTTAGTACAGTGTTCTGCATACAGTAAGCGCTCAATAAATATGACTGATCGATTGATTTTGTCAGTATGTTTGGTTTTGTTCTCTGTCTCCCCTTTTAGACTGTGAGCCCACTGTTGGGTAGGGACTGTCTCTATATATTGCCAACTTGTACTTCCCAAGCGCTTAGTACAGTGCTCTGCACATAGTAAGCGCTCAATAAATACGATTGATGATTGATGATGATGATGATGATTGATTGATTGAAGTAGGGAAGAAGGAATCATGATTCCTGTCCTCCTGCCTTCCTGTGACCAGTCTGCATGGCAGACCATCATCATCTTAGTGATAACTGTGGTATTTGTGAAGAGCTTACTATGTCCCAAGCACTGTACTAAGCGCTGGGAGAGATATACAGTCCCTGTCCCACGGGGGGCTCACCAACATACTCCCCATTTTACAGATGAGGGAACTGAGGCCCAGGGAAGTGAAGTGACTTGCCTGAGTTGGGGAAGGGAGGAGAGCGGAAAGATCATTAATTTTGTGCTAACAAAGGAAGCCCGCTTTTCCTGAGGACATAATAATGATAATAATGATGGCATTTGTTAAGCGCTTACTACGTGCAAAGCACTGTTCTAAGCGCTGGGGAGGTTACAAGGTGATCAGGTTGTCCCAATCCGTGCCCACAAACAAGTTATAATAAAATATAATAAAATAATATAATAAAATATAATAAAATAAAATATAAAATAATAAAGTTATAGTGTTCTCTCTGCAGAACACTGTACTAAGCACTCCGTAGAGGACAATACAAGAAGCAGCATAGCCTAGAGGATAGATGCTAGGCCTAGGAGTCAGAAGGACCTGGGTTCTAATCCAGACCCTGCTGCACGTCTGCTGTGTGACCTTGGATAAGTCACTTCGCTTCTCAGGGCCTCAGTTCCCTTGTCTGTAAAATGGGGGTTAAGACTGTGGGCCCCATGTGGGACGGGTAATGTGTCCAACCTGATTTGTTTGTAATAATAATAATAAAGATGGTATTTGTTAAGCGCTTACTACCCAACAATGGGCTCACAGTCTAGAAGAGGGGAGACAGACAACAAAACAAAACCAGTAGACAGGCTTTATTGACTACTTATTGGGTGGAGAGCACTGTATTAGGCACTTGGGAGACTACAGGTCAATAGGGTTGGTAGGCACAGTCCCTGCCCACAAAGAGTGTACAGTCTAGAG